>NW_023336190.1:595231-635976 GCF_012550715.1 Geosmithia morbida
CCGCCACCACCACCACCACCACCACCACCACGAGGACCGATAGGCGGACCACCTCGACCCCCACCTGCCCTGCGTCCTGTACGTCCACCGCCGCCGCCACCACCACCACCGCCGCCGCCGCCGCTCAGCGGGACACGAGGATCGATGTTGGCGCCGCGACGGGCCATGGGCGGTGGCGGCGATAGCTTCCTCCTCGGCAGCACGATGGACACGTTGATGGTCGCGCCGTCGACCTGCGCCTCGTGCATGTGAGCTATGGCATCTTCAGCATCGGCCTCGTCGCCGTAGAGAATGTAGGCTGTGCCACGGTTGGTGCCGACTGTATTTTTTTGGTTGTTATTTTGGTCACTGGTCAGTACAGCTCTGGCCGACGGAGAAAAGAGGTCGTGGGGAGGAGAAGGAGAAGAGGAAGAGGGAAGAAGAGAGAGAGAGAGAGGATGTGTATGTGTGTAGAAGGGAAGGGAAGCTCACGATTTCGGCTCAGGGGAAGATCAAGGTCCACGATGGGACCGAAAGCGCCGAAGATCTCATACAGGTGATCCTCGTTGATATTCCTCGACAGTCGCTCCACGACGATCTGATCAGAAGCGTATCAGCACATATCCTTCCAGCGATTGCTCAACATGTCTCTCTTATCCTTTCCGCGAAATTGCCGAGGAAAGAGGGTAAAATAAAAATAAAAATAAAAATAAAATAAAGATAAAAAGAGGAAAGAAAGAAAGGAGACCTACCTTTGTGCCTTTCGGCCCATCACTGATCCCCCTACTCCAGCTCCTGCTCCGACTCCGACTCCGGCTACGGCTTCTGTGCCGTCCAACCCGTCTAGGCGAGCGATATCGCAACCTCGACGGTGATCGGGACAGCGAGCTCGAACCGTAGCGACGCCGCCGAGGCGCAGGCGAGCGGGAGCGAGAGCGGGAGGGGGAGCGCGAGCGCGTCGGCGCCGGGGAGCGAGAACGAGAACGCGACCGCGACATGGGACGCGCTGGCGGCGGCGGTGGTGACTCGTCAATGTCCATGTCTTATCTGCCTCTTGTCCAGGACTCTCAACAGGTGCCCTTTTAGTCTTGGTTTCCCGTTTCGCAGAGCGCGCACGGCCAATTCGAATCGTTCCTGCTCTTGCTTCCAGGTGGAGGAGTGGAAGGGGGGAACGTTGCAGAGGACAGATCGCGTGGGAGCGCGACGCGTATCGTTTGGTACCGATTGAACGACTGGAGAGAACTTGAAATCTTAAAAAGCTGCTGGTATTTGTATTTGATCTTTTTGGGGGGAGGGGGGCGACGACTCTCCCCGGTATTATGACGTTGGTAAACAGACGAGCAATGGCTATTCTTTCTCCCTCTGGTTGCTGATATTAGAAATTGGCAGGCGTGGGCAGTTGAGATGTCACGTGGGTTGACTGCACCTTGAACTTGAACGTCTGGTCTCCTTCACCTTATGTTTGTCTTGTGTCAAGCCGGTGAGTTTCACTCTTCGCTTCCTTTCTTACTATGTACTCTATCACCGCTCATCTTCCAATCTTCCAACACACAATATCCACGACAATTCACAACGTTCACGACAGTAGACCTAGTGGTAAGGAGTAATCTGCTGGACGGCAACTTTATGGGTGAAGTGAGAGATGCCCCGGTACCCAATAATAGGGGTGATAGAATAGATATACCCTCTACACTGCAGAACAAAACAAGGAAACCAATTAAACTATTGTAATAGCAAAAGAGAAATAATCATGAGTCCAACTCCTCGTAGTAGGCAACATATACCCCATCTAATTTTACTTTTTTTTTTCTTTTTTCCTTTTACGTCTTAGAGGTTTTTTTTTCTCTGGCTCCTCGTAAGGATGTGCATGTACCGCCACTTTACATGGGGGGGATACCCTCGTACTCTGCGTATCCTAGAGCCAGGTTCATGTTTTCTGTCATATCTGTCAGCGTCCCATCCATGCTCTCACAGGTGGCGGAAAGAGTGTGAGAGGAAAGGAAGAAGAAGAGGAGGAGGAGAGATGGATGAGAAGGAAGAAGAGAAAGGAAGAGAAGAGAGAAGAAGACGTACGCAAGCACTGGGTGGCAGCTCCCTTGAGAAGGTTGTCGATGCTAGCGCAGACGACGACCCTCTTGCCTGTCGAGTCGACGGCAAAGCCGCCGATCTCGACGCCGTGGCGGTTCATGATGCCCCTGACCAGGGGAGGCTCGCCGACGACCTTGACGAGCTTCTCGCCCGCGTACCGGTCCTGGTAGATCTGGCGGATGTCGCGAGACGTCATGGTCTTGTTCAGGGGGATGTTGATGGTGTGGTGGATGCCGCGGAACCACGAGGCGACGTGGGGGATGAAGCCCACCGGGTATCCGAGGTGGTGGCCGATCTCGCGCTCGTGCACGTGACCCGTCAGGCTGTAGGGCATCAGGTTGTCGCGGAGCTCGTTGATGTCGTTCTTGGGAGAAGGCTTCGTGCCGGCACCCGAGTATCCCGACACGCCAAAGACCGTGGGCTGACCGCCGACGTGCTCCAGTATCGGGGCGATGCCCAGCTGGGCGGCCGTGGCGTAGCAGCCGGGGTTGGAGATGCGCGTGGCCTGAGTGATCTTGGAGCGCTTCGTCAGCTCGGGGAGGCCGTAGGTCCACGTCTCGTCGTCGAACCGGTAGTCGGCCGACAGGTCGACGATCACGCTCCTGCTGTCGCGGCCGGCGCTGCCGTTGGCCTTCTGGGCCCCGTCGATGGCGTCGATGAAGGGCTTGCACACGCCGTTGGGGAGGGCCATGACCCAGCAGTCGATCTGGCCCGACTTCTCCAGGCCGGCCACGTCCTCGGCCGACAGGTTCTCGTAGATGACCTTGCGCTTGGTGTAGCCCTTGAGCTCCTGGCCGGCCAGCTCGCGGGACGACACGTGGCGGAGGTCCATGAAGGGATGGTCGTTGATCAGGTCGATGAGAGCCTGCCCGGTGTAGCCGCGGGCTCCGATGAGACCGACGCGGGCGGGGACGTCGTTGGAGGCGTTCTTCTTGCCCAGGGGGGGGTTGGGGTTGGTCGTGGCCGTGGCGTAGCCGCGCCTGTGCTGGCCGGAGAAGACCGAGACGGGGGACGGCGAGGCCGAGTGGGACAGGACCCGCGGCGAGAGGGCGGCCGACGCGGTCGAGTAGCTGCGCGCGGGCTGGGTCTGCGAGTTCTTGAGCGACTGGCTGGCCGTCAGGGCGGCACGGCGCAGGCGGGATTCCAGGTTGGAATCACCCATCATGGCACGGCCGTGGGAGACGAAGTCCTGGTAGATGGGTACGAGGTCGTCGGAGCCGAGCTCGCACCCGTAGTAGAAGAGGACGGAGCCGTTGCGGTTGAAGGTGCCGTCAGCCTTGTCGAAGAACCACGTCAGGTTCTCGTCGTCCTCGCTGACGGTCCAGACGAGGCTCGGGTTGTCCTTCTTGATAGAGGCGAACACGTTCTCGGCCACGTTGCTCAGCCAGCCCGACTTGGTGATGTTGAGCGTGGCCAGGGTGGCCATGGGACGGGTCTTGCTGGGGGGCATGACGACGGCCAGGCACTGCATGCCCTCGTCGAAGTAGGCAGTGAACGGGTTCTCGGCGAGGAAGTCGAGGAAGCGGTCGACGGTGGCCTCGGCATCGAGACCCTCGCGGTCGCGGATGAGGGTGGCCTTGACCTTTTCGAGATCGCCAAACTCGGCGACCGACGTCACCTTCTGGATCTTGTCACCGCGGCGGATCATGGTTCCGGCGCCGGAGTCGGTGAAGAGCTCCTTCTGGAGGTCGCTGGGGTGGATGATGGCGACGCTGGAGCTCCGGGGGAGGGTGTCGAGGAGTTCCTTGATCTCGCGGATCTTGAGACGCGTTCCGTAGCGGCACCAAGGCTGGGACATGAGGTGGTCAAACTCCTCGTCGAGGTTGATGTGGGAGATCTTGTCGCCGTCGCCGTCGAACAGCCCACCCTTCTCCGACAGGTAGACGACCTTGAGGGGCTCCAGGGCACGGGCCAGCTCGGCAGCGGCGACGTCGGCATTGACGTTGAGCAGGCGGCCGTCCTCGGACTCGGCCATGGACGTCATGATGGGCACGTAGCCGGCCTCGATGGACCTCTCGATCGCGTCCTTGTTGACCTTGGTGATCTTGCCGACGTACTTCCATTTCTCCTTGTCGAGGTAGTCGGCCATGAAGACGCCGCTGATGGACCTGGTGGCGACGCCGAGCTCGTCGAGGCGGTCCGTGAGCTTGAGGTTCTCCTCGAGGAACAGCTTACGGGCGATGCCCAGCGTCTTCTCGTCGGTGACGCGGATGCCCTCCTCGAACTGGGGCTCGACGCCGGCCTTCTCGAGGAGACGGTTGAGCTGGGGGCCGGCACCGTGCACGATGACGGGGTACAGGCCCAGCTCGTACAGGAAGAGCAAGCTGCGGCACAGCTCGTCCAGGTACTCGGTCAGGATGGCGCCGCCGACCTTGATGACGGCAAACTTCTGCGACGATACCGACGTGAACAGCTTGAGGTACTGCTGACCCTCGCGCCTGCTGCCGATGCTGCTGACCGTCTGGGCCACGATCTCCCTAGTGCGGTCGCGCGTCGGCAGCGACGACAGGACCCGAGTCGTCGAGATGGCCCGCCCGCTCTCCAGGCATCTCGTCGACTTGGCGGCGGCGGCAACTGACAATCCGCGGGCGGAAACCGCTCGACGGGCACCAGCCCTGAGGGCCACGGCGGTGGCAGACAGCATGGTGTCTGGTTTTGTGGGCTGCGGGTACTGTGCTGGTGCGCTGTGCGTGTGCTCTCGACCCAATTGACGGGAGGAGTTTTTTCTTCTCTTCTCTTCTTCGATCGGATGGGTTTGGATGGGAGAGACGCTTCTGTCGTCGTCGCAATCCGCAATCCTCGAGGAGGGAGGGGGGAGGGGGGGGGGGRGGAGAAGGGRGAAGRGGRGGAGAAGGAGAAGGTGCAAAGAAGAGAAAAGAAGAACGAAAGAGAAGGACGAGGGGAGAGAGTAAAGTGCCTCGGATTCCTAGACCGGCGGTCACGATGAGATAAATTGGCTGGTTGTGTCGAAACTCTGTGGGGGAGGGGCCTAAGGCGGTTTTTTTTTTTCTGTCCCTCAGCTCATCTAATTGCCGAAGTCGCTCGCTTCGGTCGATGGGAGCCACTCACAGACTCTGACCTTTTCCTTGGCACAGCACTTTTTAATGTACTCAATACGGCTACAGGCTAAATATCATGATCTGTTACAAATCGCATCTGCAACATGCACAGAAAAGAGCTCATAGTATTCTGCAGAATGCCTCTGGGATTCTGTCTGTAATGGAATCTAATACCGACCACTAATATGCAATGCATGCCCGCTACATTCTGACTGCCTTATTCGTACAGGAGCGTCCAAGCAGACAAACAGGTGTTGCCTGTGCCTACAGAATGTGTTGCGTGAAATTGGTACTTGTACAGTGGGGAGAATGTCCATCCCATTCTTAGTTTAGTCTTTTTTTTCCCTTTTTTTTTATCAATCAGTCCGCCGTTGATCCTCCTCGCACGTTGCTATGCCGACACGGAGCAAAACGAGAGCCGGAAAATATAGGACATCACATGATGGCATTACGTATTTTTGCAATATCCGATCATGGAAAGAAAAACGACATTGTAGCTTCATTATAATCACGGGGCCAAAAGTAACCCCAGTCTTCATTCCGTACATGTAGTTGAAACAGGCTAATGCTCCAACAAGAGATATTAGAGCACTGGCATCTCGTCTTCACAGCCAAAACCGAACCGGCTAGACCGGCGAGATGAGAGAGAGAGGAGGGGTGGGAAAGAGAAAGAACAGGGAAGGAAAAAAAAAAAGAGAACTAATCATGGCCAATATGAACCAACTCCCGCAGCAGATAGCCCCAACTTAAGACTCTTAATGCGTTCGCATGGGTTGGCAAAAGGTCCGTTCACAATTCGCCTCGTTCCCCGCGGAGCATCCCAGAGTCTCGGTCGCAGGCAGAAAATAAATAAAAAAGGAAGGGAATCTCGTCAATCTCTGACCAAGGACATAACGCTTTCATCGAGTGGCAAACACTATAGTCTTTGTCAGTCTCCAAACGGAGCAGAGCAGCTGATGGATCTTGTCACGACATACCGGCGGGTAAGATGATGATGAGAAGGAGGATGATGATACCGACGACCAGGCAGATGCGCATCTTCACATCCTTCCACCACATCTGCTTGCGGACCCTGTTGGCACCACGACGGAAGCCCTGGGCCGACATGGCCAGGTTGTCCGTCTTGTCCTGGAGGGAGTCAAGGCGCTCACCACGCTGCGACACCTTGTTGATGTTGTCGCGCATGACGCCGACCGTGTCGTCGATTTGCTAAGAATCCAAGTCATTAGTGCTTTTGTTTCTTCCCATCAACCGTCGCCATAGGTAGCTCGGCCGGTCGGTTCGCACGTGCGCGTTGGGACATCTTGGCTGGACGCAGCAGCTGCTGCACCACCCGTTTGGGTGTGCAACAGTCTGACAACGTTCAAGACCCCCTAGGGGTGCGCCAGTCTCCGACGAACTACCATCACGATGACACTCGGTAGGTCGAGGTGCATAGCAGCAAGGTACGGCGACCGGTTGCCCCGGAATCAGGCCATAATCCGACCATCCGCCCACGTTCATGCGAAAAACCACCCGAGCAGTCCTCGATCGTGAAAATGTACTCACCGCCTGGAGAGCCTGTGTCCTGGCGTTACCGCCATTGCCCTGCTCCTGATGAGGTGCAGCCTGGCCGCTGGGGATGTAAGGGTCGTAGGGGGGGTCCTGCTCAGGCATGATTGCTGTGTTTTTGTAGTCGATCGTGGTCGGGTTCGATGGGACGATTCGTCAGAGGATGGCTATTAAACACAGGAAGCTGCGCTTTGGGAAAGAGGAAGAAAGGGGGAGGAGAGGGGGGGGGGGGGGGGGGGGGGGGGGGGGGGGGGGGGGGGGGGGGGGGGGGGGGGGGGGGGTATCGAGTTGCGTGGGTTGATGCGAATGAGGAATATGGAGAGATGAAAAAAAAAAGTTGGGGGATGGAGGGCGGAACAGAAGGAAGAAGAAGGGAGAAGCCCGAAAAAGGCCACCGGGGGGGGGGGCAACGGGACGCCTGGAAATGCACGCTGAAAAGGCCGCTGGTCGCCTGAGCCTCGTTGGGGGGGAGGCGCTACTGCCCTCCCGGGGTGACGACAGCAACAGAGGCGCACGCCCACCCCCCGGGGCTACCCGCCACCTCATCCTGCGCCCACAGGCCTTGGCTCCCTGGTTACCATTCCCTAACCTGGCGGACCAATCCAAAAAATTTCTATTTTCGTGACCAGAGGAACGGTGATGCGCCACGTGTGGCTGGTATCCCGACTGAACTAATCATATTATTATATTATTCCGCCTTCCCCTTTAACCCCAGCCTGCGTATACTCTGCGCTGGTAGATTCCTGGCTTGCCAGGCAGGTGTGTGCTCTGTTGACTGTGATCTCTGTGTGGCAGGTGAGGTTTCACCTTCACCACATCCTGGTGGCCCCCCTCCCGAGTCGACTCGATGCTCACCTGCATGCTCGCTTGCTTTTGAAAACCCCTAGAATCGGTAGTAACCCTGCTGACACACTGCTCAAAACCCTGGCTGCCGCAGGCGTAGACAGGCTGGCTCCGGGTCCGATGCTAAGATGTGGCTGATTCTTGTGGCTGTGCATCGCCCGGTACTCATCTTACGGGTACGCGTATAATACATCACAGTCATACCGGTACACGTCGGTAATCACGCGTAGTTAACACGAGTACGAGCAATCTGTACGTATTACTATATCCTGTGAGCACCGGTACTCAGACGGCGTTGTCGGATCGAGTGGCAAAGTACTGTTAGGCTAGTATTACATATAATTAACGGCATCTGTACTGTACGAACTCGGAGATTTAGCTAGCAGTTCGTATTCGTCAAAAATGTACGTTACTCTGCGATCATGACAATTCCTGTGCTCTAGTGTATTATAATGCTGCCCGCCCCTGTGTCATGTGGTCACTTGTATGGCACGCGGGCCGCGAAGCCTGTGCTCCTCCAGGACAATGACTCCCAACGCCATCATCTCCGGAGCTGGGGACGTTGACATCTACCATCTTTGGGTGCCACAGATTGATCGCAGAGGCAAGCTAGCCCACTTCTTGGCTCGCTCGAACGTACTCGCCGTGCCTTGGTGATCCATGGCCGGTATCATGTCCCTGGCAGCTGGTGGCTCAATGCTATAGCTTCGGCCAGCCATGCAGTCCGTCTCTGCAAGCCTAGCCTCCAGCTTGTACACATAGCCCGGTGGGGAGACCTCTACATTATACCATGCAGTCAGCAGGCCAGTCATTCGGAAGGGGGGGCTCTCCGGTCATCTTGCGACGCACCTCTTGTTCATCTCAAGGTACAGGCACGGTGAGCCATGGTGTGAACACTGCCCCCCCCCCCCACTGGTGGGACTGGCCATGTCAGTAAATGTCAATTCTCTCAGTGGAAATGCTAGGATTCACATATGAATCTATCGCACTGGAGGAAGCCAGAGTCAGTCTCGACGTGGACGCCCTGCAAACCTAATCGTGATAGTACTCACCTTGCGCTTCCTCGGAACTCAAAGGCAATAGAGTGCCGTCCGTTGTCGGTGATATCGGCCATGAACAGAAGTTTACTAGTTTTGGTTTTCTCCTAGTCCGTATATCATCACTGAGCCTACCTCCCGTAAATAAGGGCTTCATGCGTGATATGGGCGACCATGAGTCGGTGCGGTTCGTCGGCAGCAGCAGCGGCATATACTTGATCCGCAACGTGCACATGCGACTTTCACGACGTTCTGCCCACCGGAGGACACTGTAGGCCCAGAAGGATCCATCATATTCGGATGGCCATGGGCTTGAGAAGCCTGTCCGATTTTTTCCAGGGGAAGATGACCTTCTGATATGGTTTCCTCGACGGAATAACGCCGGCGAGGATGGCTGTGTAGGGAAGCAGTGTGGGATATCTAACGATGACAGGACAGCCTCGTTTGATAAGCCGGTGGCATGCTCAAGGAGCTACTTTGATTCATGGCACTCGATATTGCCATTCCTCAACGGGCCAAGGGTCCTCAAGATCTTTGAGCACGCCAGCAATAGTAATGTATCATCATTGCACTATCTAGCTCGGTGTATGCTGCGTTCTGTCCTGTCAACATCACTCGCCGACACTCGTCAAGGTACATCCCTGAGGAAGCCATCCCTGCGTCTCACCTCTTTCAACCCGTCGACGAGGCGGTGTTGAGCTCCCAGTTCGCCCCTCGCCAGCCCAGGTCGATCCGAGCTATCCAGACGGGCATAGGTATCCAGCTGTTCCTGATATGCATGCTGTGCCCCGACGCAGTGTCTTGGCTAGGTGGGCTGATGGTCCGAATGGCCCTTCACCTTGGTCTCCACCGATGTCCAACGCGTTACCCATCCTTCAGCTCCCAGGAGTCGTTGCGACGGCGTAGGGTATTATGGTGTCTTTACTGCTGTGAAAGGCTTCTCTCCCAACGTTTCTGACTGCCGCTCGACATGAGAGATGACAGTATAGATGTTCTGCTACTACAGGTAGGAGCAGCACGAAACCGACTTGGAGAATGAGGCGAGATATGACGAGCGGCTGCGTCTGCTCACTTGCATGACCAAGCATGTCAAGATCCGCGATCTAATCCTGGAACTGCGCAGCAAGTCTACCCATACCCGCCATGACACGACAGAAAGCTTGGCGGCGGTCCAGACGGAGTCCAGACGGAGCTGACTAGGTGGTTCAACAAGACCCAGGATAACGTGGAGGGGAAAGCTGACGGCAGCGATCTTGAACCGAGGATGTCCAGTAACCATATATTGGTACTTCTGCCATCAAAGTATACGTCAACCATCTCAATCAGCAGGCCTAGCATGGTGTCTGACCCGTCAACACTACCGTGGTCTGCCGCCACGCAGGCTTGCATCTCAGCCGCCCAGTTAATCTGTCCACTAGGCCAGAGTACTGCCTGTCTGCCATTGATGAGCTCACGTCTGCTATCGAAAAGCTTTCACAAGCCGGCGGCATTGTCCCGGGGCCGTCGGAGAATGTGATATTAGCTGAAACATGATGGGTAAGCAATATCATTACCCGGCACCATGATAATCAAGCTCAAAATGCCGCCACTGACCCAGGACCGAGATGGATGACGAAGCCATTACTCGGCAGCCCTCATGAGTAGTCTCCGTTGGCAGGCAGCGACTCGGTCAAGCCGGTTCGACAGTATCCAGATCCTTTAGACTCTGACCGCGTCCTGCCGAGACGGGCAATGCCACCCAGGTCGACAAGGAAGTCGGGACGTGTGATTCTGCGTGACAGCAAGATCCAGCGCCGTAGCACACAGCCCACCGATATGGCTCAGCAAGTTGTCTCACGTGACAATGGCCGCGCTTGGATACCTTCTCTGGCCGGACGGCAGTTTCATTCATCTGTGGGGATGGGAGCTGCCAACATGGGACTAGATGATATATCAGGGTGAGGGACAAAAGTCTACGATGTGGTGTGACCAGTTGTTTGACAGCTTTTTTTTTATAGCGCCATTGATAGTCCATTTCTAGCGGCAGCGCAGTTCGATTCCTCGATAGATCCAAAGTGGTCATATCTTCGGTAGTTGATTGAAATGATCGGTGGTGATAATTAATCTCACGCGAAGAGCATGCTGCTCATTAGAGAGGGGAAAAAAGATGACTGCTCGTATGGGATACTGACACAAATGATCAGCATTATTGCATTCGGAAGAGGCTGAAGAAGTCCTGGCGTAATAGCAGACGACATGCCCTCCACATTTGTTCCGTACATTTGTTGCGTGAGTGCTCCATAGTACGGCTGCGAGGAGTGATGATTACTGTAATGGTACGGAGGAGTAAGTTCATAAATATTGAAAGGACTGGAAACATCGAGAAACGACCGTCGATTGCTTGTCTGTGTGTGTGTGTGTGTGTGTATCGACTTTCCGGGCTACAGGCAAGTATGCAAGTATACTGGTCGTGCTCGTGCAAAGCCCAAGGCAGAACTGATGGAATAAAACCAGGTCAGGGATGTCGAAGCCAAGTTGAGGCCACTTGCTCGTATTATGTTTTGTCTTTCCCCTGAAGGTGGTGTGGAAGTCATAACAATACGAGCCCTCGAGGATTGGTGGATGATGAAAGAAAGGTATTACGACGTAATGGAGGGTTGAAAGACAAGAGCGTTGGAGGAAGGGAAGGAAGGAAAGAGGGGCCCGGAGGCTGGTGCGACCGATTGCGCTTGCCGTCATTATTAATAAATTATAATATTACTAGAAAAGGAAGAAAAATGACAGGGAAGGCAAGATGTGCAGGGGGGAACTGGGGAGGTGCAAGGGGTGGGGAAACAGAGCCACCAACTCGTAACTGGCAACTGGCAACTGGCAACTGGCAACTGGCAACTTCCCCCGCTACTTCCTTTGAAATCGTTATGCTTGCTTATGTCATGCTTCTTTCTTCCTTTTGTTTCTTTTCTAATCTGCAATCTGTACAGATTGCCTTGATCTCGTTCTTTAATCCTTTGATACGCTATACGTGTATGCTTCATTCTCTGATATCACATACAGGTACTTCCCCTATCAAACGGATATGACGTTGGCAATTCTGTTCGAGGTCTTGTACACTCTGACAGCTAATACCGGTATTCTTGCTATCATCGATACATTTCTTTCCCCCACGTCACTATAGTTGAAAAAAGCATAATACTAACAACGCACAGAGTTTACTTGACACCCATCCATCCGATTTGATCGAGTCAACTACTGCTACTACGGCCGGATAAGCCAGAGAGATGGCAGGCCACTTACAAGTCATGACCCATCACAGTCTTCGAGAGCTGTATAGATTACTCCGTATCGTCCCACAACCACAAGAACAGTATCCCAGTGTCTTTGTCGTCTCCCCTCTCTTCCCGTGGAGCGACTGTACAGAAACACGAGCTGATTAGCACCACATTTCCACATTATTCACTCTCGTGCACATCACCCACCCCATCAGGCAACTGATATGCTGCCGTGTCTCTCCGTGTAATGTTTTGCTCCAGAATAATACTGGCAGAGAACGAGTGCCGTGGGTCCTGGACTCCTAGCTGTCCACAGCAGCGGTTGAGGAATGAATTGATCCCGACTAAAGGCCATCGACGTCATGACAGCACACGCGCCAACATCCAAGATGCGTGTACGTACTTGCACAGGTATTCCGTACAGCGGCACGGTCATGCTGAAAATCCTCTTACTGTTGACTACTATTAATATCCTATGATGGTGATTGCATACGACCCGCCTCTAGTATTGGGTCCAGTTGTTATTCGTAATTATCCGGCGCATTGTCCCTGACTCTTGGTAATAGCGAGTGTCTGGGAATCTCCCATCCCTATCAACGCTCTCGACCCTCCTTCCCGTCCCTTCAACATCGCGAGCGCACCATACCATTCCGCATACCACAACCGCCTTCATCTCCGAAACAAAATGTGCTTGCTCTCCCATCGCTCGTTTATTACGTCGGCATAGGGTTCCACCGCCGAGCACAGATACACACGCCAATAAGTCGAGCCTTTTGGCTCCTATATCGACTTGAAGATCCAGATTCGATCTTAGTCTTGGCATCACAAGCTTCCTACCCTCTTCAACTCACCCATCCGTCTCACTCGTTATCCAGGAGCGTCGCTGCAATTCCCACCAGGAAAAGCAATCACATGGAGCGGTCGTAAAACTTCGCAACTCTTGTATCGCCAAAGTAAATTTTTTATACCCTTTCAATAACTATCGGCTTCCACAATGCATCCCCTTCGCTGCCGGGGCGGGCGATCCGTCGGCCAAGTCCTTGTCGCCTCGCTACTGGCCACCAACTCAGTTTTACCAGTGCAAGCAGCCTTTAACCTGGATACCAACTCCAAAGGTAGTCAATTCACCTCGAGATACGTATCCCAAATGTGTAACATTGAGATGGTATATCAAGAGACGGACTGACACGATGCGCAGAGTCCGTCACCTCGGTTGCCAAGCAATTGACCAAGGACATGATGTCCTTTTACCATGGAAACGAGCCCGGGAACACGCCGGGTTTGCTACCCGAGCCGCCCTATTACTGTAAGCTTCAATGTTACCTGAGCAGACATGCGATCCCTGTTCCCCTCCCTCTCACCAGTCTACTTCCAACAATGGGACCCTGACGACTTATCTAGGGTGGGAAGGAGGCGCCCTGATGGGCACTCTGATCGAGTACTGGTACTATACCAAGGATGAACAGTACGTCTCCATGACACAAGACGGCCTGCTCGCCCAAAAGGGCGAAAACGACGACTACATGCCCGACAACCAGACCCTCACCGAAGGGAACGACGACCAAGGTTTCTGGGCGCTATCCGTCATGTCCGCCGCCGAATACAACTTCCCCCACCCGGGTGGCGGTCAGCCCTCGTGGCTGGCCCTGGCGCAAGCCGTCTTCAACACCCAGGCTCCACGATGGGACGAATCGAGCTGTGGCGGCGGCCTCCGGTGGCAGATCTTCGAGTGGAACAAGGGCTGGGACTACAAGAACTCCATCTCGGCGGGCACCTTTTACGCGCTGGCGGCCCGCCTGGCGCTGTATACGGGCAACTCAACCTACACGGAGTGGGCCGAGAAGACGTATGACTGGATGACGTCCGTCAAATTCATCGACGACAAGTTCTACGTGTATGACGGGGCGCATATCCCTAACAATTGCACCAACATTGTCCCCTATCAGTTCACCTACAACGCCGGCTGCTTCATCCACGGCAGCGCCGCCATGTACAACCTGACCGAGGACGAAAAGTGGAAGACGCGCCTCGACAACCTCCTCGACGGCGCCGACATCTTTTTCCGCGGCTCCGGGAACGATGTCATGGAGGAGGTGTCCTGCGAGAGCTCGAATCAGTGCAACACGGATCAGGAGTCCTTCAAGGCCTACCTCAGCCGCTGGCTGGCCGCCACAACTCAGTGGGTCCCGTCTACGTACGAGCGCATCATCCCCAAGCTGCGCGGCTCGGCCGAGGCAGCCATCAAGCAGTGCACGGGAGGGGACAACGGGCGGCTGTGCGGCCTCCGCTGGAGTACCGGGAAATTTGACGGCACCACCGGTGTGGGGCCGCAGATGGCCGCTGTCGAGATCATCCTCTCCTGCAACATCAAGTACCGTGCCCGCATCTTCACCTCTGAAACGGGCGGTACGAGTAAAGGCGACCCCTCCGCTGGCGGTAAGAGCTCCGAGGATTCCATCAAGAAGCTCAAGACCATCAATGGCGGGGACACGGCCGGAGCTGCCATCGTCACCATCCTCATCCTAAGCCTCATGCTGGCCGCTCTCTTCTGGCTCTTCATGGACGAGGCGTCCGGCGAAGGCCCCCTAGACCAGGTCAAGGGCGGTGGTGCATCAATTTTGGCCGTCGCTTCCCTCGCCTCCGGCAGAGGCCAGGCCCATGATGACATGATGATTGAAAAGTCCGGGCTGTATGACAAGTCATCGTCCGCGTTGATGACACCCGCCAACGTCGTCACTGTAGATAATAGCTTCAACGAGGGCATCGTCGAGTCTCGGCACTCCCGACGCTCGGCCGTGCCAACGGAATGGGCTGCCGGCGGCCCATCCCGGTCCAGCGGGACCGAGGACCAGGGTAGCAGCAGCGACCAGCCCTCGCCGTGCGACCAGCGATCTGGAGCCCCTCCACGGGCGCTCACTAATGATGAGATTCACGCGGTTCATACGAGAAGCTCTGATGGGTCGCGGAGGAAGAGGCTGGTTCACATTTAGGTTTGTGTCGTGATGTCTTTTTGTGTCTAGATCTTATCTGGCCTCATGCGTTCCAAACTCATTTCCTTGCCTTTAATCTTTTTTTTTAATCTTTCCGTTTTTCGATCAATGGCCAAGGTTGTGGGGGAAATCAGCTGTTGATAGTTGGGCGTCACGGGTCGCTGTTGGGAGTGCGGCATGATCTGTCCCGCCATATGTGTAGGACAATACAAATTCCTCCATTCTTCTTTGTAGCGATCAAAATTATCCTACGTGTTGATCATGGGCTTGAATTGAATGCCTCGTCCCCTGCGTGCACTGACACTCGCATGTCCCTGACACCTACGAGATAAGTGGACCATCAGATTAGATAAGATAACATGAATTCCCTCGAATCCCTCCCAAGTTTCTTGGCAACAATGATTGTTTCATCCTTCCTCGTACCTGGCTAAGGGGCATCCTCCAACAATGATGCTCTCTGTATATAACGCCGACTGACTGCACATACACACTCGCAAGGAATCCTCCCGAGGAAAGAGGAAACCTCGCACGAGGAGAGAAGGGCCACGACGAGAGTCAAGCGAAAATGCCCCCCCCACAACTCAACACAAACCTCCCCCGGGATGACGGCCTCCTCCTGTCGCCGGCAGGCTACGACGACGATGCGTCTTCCATCCACACGGCCCGAAGCGAGCAAGACACGGATAGCGACGATGACGAGCTGCAGAACCGTGCGCGCAACAGCCGGGAACTGCGGGCGCGCGACCGCCTGGTCCTCATGGACGAGGATGAGATCGAGGGTCTGGTAGCTAGCTCGTGGAAGAAACAGGACCGCAGGGTGCACAGGCAGGGTTCTGGCCTCAATGTTCCCAACCCGCTCAAGATGCTGAAAAGGAGGGGGAGTAACGCGTCGATGGCTAGCTCCGCAGACGAGGCGACACCGACGCAGGCGACGTATAACAGCCAGCAGGATGGGAAGGACGAGAAGCGTAAGACGAGGCGCGCACGTCGGGAGCAGAGGAAACGACAGATCATGGAGGATGCCGAGCACGGTGAGGATGGACGGCTGATGTACGAGATGGAGGCGGGCGCCATGAGGGAGGGCAGCACAACGGGAGACAGCAGCGACCGCGAGGACAGCGATGAGGTCGACAGGCGGCAGCTGGGGATCATGAACAAGGCGCATAGGGGCCGGTCGTGGAGGCGCTGGATCCTGATTTACAGCCTCATCGCCATCGGGTTTGCCATCCTGGTTCTTGGGGCGTGGAAGCTGTCCAAGAAGCGCAGGGCTGCAAACGCAGCAGTGGTTCCGGCCCCGGTGCAGCAGTACGTGAGCAACGGAACGGCCTTGTTCGCCCCGACCACCATCCTCATCAGCCTTGACGGCTTCCGCGCCGATTTCTTGCAGAGGGGCCTCACACCCAGGCTCAACGAGCTGGTGGCCGAGGGCGTGTCGCCGAAGTACATGCTCCCGTCGTTTCCATCCGTCACATTCCCGAACCACTACACCATCGCCACGGGTCTCTACCCCGAGAGCCACGGGGTTGTGGGCAACACGTTCTGGGACCCCGAGCTGCACGACCAGTTCCACAGCACCGATTCGCCGCACAGCCTGGATTCGAAGTGGTGGGAGCGCGGGGGCGAGCCATTCTGGGTGACAGCCGAGAAGCACGGCATCCGTACGGCGATCCACATGTGGCCGGGCAGCGAGGCGCGCATACTGGGTGTCGAGCCGACCATCGTAGACAAGTACAACGGTGACGAGAAGCTGGATAATAAGGTGCAGCGCATCTTTGATCTCCTGGACATGCCCGCGCAGGACGAGAATTATACCGTGGCGGCGACGGACGTCAGGCCCCAGATCATCGCGGCGTATGTACCCGACGTGGATGCTGACGGCCACAGGTTCGGCCCCAACAGCACCGAGGTACTCCTCGCCATCACGCGCGCGGACAAGATGGTTGGCGATGTCTTTGCCGGTCTGCAGCAGCGCAACCTCTCGGACCTCGTAAACGTCATCGTCGTGTCGGACCACGGCATGGCCACCACCGACACCTCGCGCGTCCTCCAGCTCGAGGATCTGGTCGACACCTCCAAGATCGAGCACGTTGACGGATGGCCTCTCTCCGGCCTGCGACCTTACGACGATGCAGACCTCGACTCGCTGTATGACCAGCTGTCTGCCAAGGCAGAAGAAGACAACCACCAGAGCTTCGAGGTCTATCTGCGCGACAAGAACATGCCGGAGCGGTACCACTTCTCCAAGAGTGAGCGGATAGCTCCCCTGTGGGTCGTACCCAAGGCAGGTTGGGCCATCGTGACAAAGGCCGAGATGGATGTCGCGCAAGCCAAGGCGGATGGGACCGTGTACCGTCCCCGCGGGCTGCACGGCTACGACCATGAGAACCCGCTCATGCGTGCCATCTTCATCGCTCGGGGACCTGCGTTCCCCCATCCCGCCAACAGCGAGCTGCCTGTTTTCCGTAAGCCACGCCATCCCATCCCTTCGACTTCTTCTTATCCTAGGCCGTGGATGATGTCGCTGAAGGATCCGAAACAAGAGAGAAGAAATGCTGACTCTGGTGTTACAGAAAACATCGAGGTGTACAACCTCCTCTGCGACTCTGTCGGCATCGAACCCAAACCCAACAACGGAACCCTGCGCCTTCCCCTCAAGCCCATCGGCACCCACAAACCAGAGGACCACCCTGCCGTTCCCGAGGATCCGGCCACGGAACGTCCTACCGTCACCACCGCGTCCGAGCCGATCAGGCCGACAGCTCCTGCTGCTAGTAACGTGCCGCCTCAGGTCGATGAACCGCCTGTGGAGAGGCCGTCGTCTGCCGGGGACGGCAAGGAAGACAGACCACCTGCCTCCAACGGAGATGGCGGCGAAGAGGGCGAGGGCGGAGACAAGGACAAACACAAGTCTTTCCTCGGCGGCATGTGGGATTGGGTCACGCACAAGGTCGACAAGGTCTTGGATACTCTCAAGGGGTCCGGCTCTAGCTGAATTCTCTCTTGTACGATAGTCATAGCTTTCCCCCATTCCCTCACTCTCTTGTTCCCCCTTTCCTTGTCCTCACTCTTCTTTCTTGTTGACTGGTATGGAGTTCTTCGATTGTATTCAGCACGGAGTACTGTTTTTATGATTATATTTTTATTTTTATTTTTATTTTTATTTTACGGATGGGAAGCTACTAGCACTCGCTAATTGCGTATAAACGCGGACCATCCTATCCTCGGGGTTTCAATGTTTTCTTTCACGATGATACTCGCCTCTATATACGTTCCAGATAATTTCCTGCATGCAGTCCTGGGTCATTTCCACGAACACACATTGCTATCGCGAGCCTGAGCTGTCACATGGGAGAGTGCCTCGCTGGGCATGCATCGACGACACGTCCAGGCACATCTGATGATGGGAAACTGGTGGTCCCTCGAAGGCTAAGAATCCAGCTCGCATACCCGCCGCGGACGGCCGAGTGAGCTTGGGGCTACATGCAACGTAGCCCCGGGCTGAGCTGAAGATACGATGCACGTGAGGATATGACCGTAACCGTACGAGCGATGGTCCTCAAGGCTGGAATGCGACAAATCGAGGAGGTACTTCAAGCCAGCGGAATCCAAGCCATCGTGTCTCAATGAGGACGTTCAACGGAGAGGCCTATGACTTCTATGCTCGGGTTTGCTCGACCATCTCAACATATCAGCACTCACTGCACAGCATCTGTCAGCATGGTGAAGAACTGGTTCGAGACGAAGACCCAGGAAATGCAGTATCGCTTCGAACCCGCAACTCTCTCCCTTGCATCTCTCCATGCTAAGTAATGCAGTGACACCATGGGTGAAGCCCTCACCAGAACGGTTGCTCGGTTTCCAACTCGTCGACCTCTCACAGGACTGATGGACCAACGTCAGCTCGACAACAAGATCGATGACGCTTCGGCAGTCCATCTCACGGCAGAGCACATGTACGGTCAGGTCGGTAAAGGGACCGATATACCGTATCCGAACTCAGCCACATGCACCACGAGTTGATATTATCGAACTCATCGTCTGGTGGTTATCGTATCACCTATCACCCCCGTATTGACTGCATGTGCATGGGAGCTATTGTTACTCCGTGCATTGCATCATACGGATTGTACTCAAGCTTAGTCATCTGACATTGCATATTGGTGAGCGACACGGGAAGCCACAGTGTATGACGAGGTGAAAGACAGAATAGGTACGGTGACTGTATAGACATGCTATTCATCATTTAGAGAGAAGGAATCCTACATTCGACGTACCAATAATAATAATAATAATAATAATAATAATAATACCATTACGGCCTAGCCATCTGCAAGCAATGTCAGGGTCTATCTTTCTCTTGTACTCTGTCTGAGATCAAGAGGGTTTTTGTTTGGGGGGGGGGGGGGGGGGGGGGGGGGGCACGCAGAGATCCAATCCCCCCGGCCCATTCCAGTGATTTCACCCATCCCGTGCGGCCCATGCCTCTCCATCCAGTGGCATCCACCCGCACTCGCCGCCTGGTGTACCCTTGTACAAGTAGTGAGCACTGAGTAGTGATGCTGCCCTCCCTCCGCCGAAAAGTTACAGTGGGTGGCTTGTGCACTTAGCATATGTGCACGGCCGTGAATCCACGCGATCCTTCCCTTTTCACCCATCTATCTTGCGACACATGGTCGTAGTGATTTATCCCTTCGTCGCATATCTTGACACTTCACCTCGTCCTCGAACACCCTCACTTTCCCGTCACTGAGACCAGCCCTGCTCGCCTCATCTACTCGTTTCCACTCACGAAAACCAGAGACTCTCTCTCAAGCCAGAAGGCAAGCAGGGGACCTCTCTTGGAGGGCACACGTGGCTCCACCCATCTCAGTGTCCCGCGCCGCCTCATGGGCCGGCATGCCCATCTATCCCACCGTTGACGGAAGGGTGCCCAGCCTTCATCGTCCCGTTCATCTCTACCGCCTCCCACGGCATCTGAGAGGACACCGAGAATAATGGATGAGATTGCTCAGCTCTCTGAGGAGCTGACCTGTCAGCAGGTCATGCTCAAGTCTCTCGAGGACCCCTGCTTTGACGACGTCGAGGAGGAGCGTGAAGAGATGAGGGCTGAGATCGCCCGCCTACAGAGGCTCATCGACAAGGTGAAACGAGGCAAACCACCGATAGAGGACGAGTACAGCAGCAGCGAAGGTAAGGCTGATTCGTCGCCGGCCGACACTTGTCGGCCTCATCTTCGCACAGGTGGCTGACGGAGCCCGCCCGGCAGATGACCTTGGAGAACCTCAGACACAGCCGTCACATGCTACCGATGCCGCAGCTCCGAGTACGTGAAAACCAGGCAGCTGCGCAAGTCACACTCCCTACATCTGCACGAGCTCCGCCCTGTCTTTGAGGGCTCCCCCTGTGGTGTCTTCGTTGCCCAACCTTGAAAAAATTGGTCTCCTCTCCTCCTGATATTTCTCTGCCTTATCTACATACTGCCCCCTTCTTCTAGCTCTGTGGTCATCGGGTCTCCACCACACGAATCAAAGGTAGTTGCGAGATGGATGATAGCTGACATGGATATCGATTTCATGCTAGACCCCTCTTATGAGCGTGCTTTCGCTGGTCCCTCTGGATCCTTGACAAGGGCGCCAGAATTCCCCCTAACAGAGGTCACCTTTTCCGACTCAGGCTCCGTGTCTCTGCCGAGCAGGAAGAGGGAAAGGACATCGACGCAGAACAACAGCGTAGATCTGGTCCATAAGTCGCGAAGGACTACATCACCATCATCCTGGACGACCCGTGACCCGTTCAGTACTCCTACTGAGCGAGACGGTAGCGGCGCACTCGACTATATTGACCTTACTGGGTACGAAACCACACCCCACCTAGAACGTGAATAGAACAATATTCAACTCTAGTTTTTTAAAAAAAACTAAATTAAAAATTTATAGGGGCGATGAAGTCAGCAAGCCTGACGTTTTTCGACAATCAAGGGAAGCCGCTCGGTACGAGCAAGAGGAGGCAGATCGTAAGATGGCTCTCCAGCTCTCAAGCCAGGCGCCGTTTTGGTCTGACCAACCATTCTCCACGAACCCGAACGATGTCTTTCATCGTCTCATGGCCACTCAACAACTGAATTATGGCCCAGCGGACACGAGACGTGAGAGCGAGCCCCCGTCAGACAACCTCGGCTCCCATAGCAATGATGGCCCACGGTCGGGCAACCATGACCTCCCCCGTGACGGCACTTCTGCTACGAGAGGCGATCCCACTATGCAGATGCCGGGATCCTACAATGCTTCTTGGCACGATCCCGAGCACACAGGGCTCCCACATAACCCCTCTTGGGCGAGAGGCCGGGGGGCTCCGATGGGGTGGGAGAGTATGCTACCAGTCTCGCTGGAAAGTCTTCCTGGAGAACCTCCACTAGGTCGAGCAGATGGCACGGATCGTCATCAGTCTTCATCAGATAACCTCGAACGTCGGTTTCCGGCGGGCGGTGGATTCAGGCACCCATCCGGCGCGCCCTGGGGTTCCATGCAGCCGGCGTCGGACCGCTTGTCGAGCGTAATCAACCGCACCAGCCAATTTGATTTCGTCAACGGGACCGATGGGTCGGGCAACGCCCTTCCCGAGAGGGTGACGGACTACCTTCACGATATTATGCACGACTCGAGAGTGACGGAGAAGGAGCTGGACGATCTTTTGCAGAACATCCGCCCCGACATGGAGATCCCGGAGAAGAACCGGAATGGTACGCCCGAAGGTCTCAAGGGGACCTTGTATTATCATCAGGAGCTGGCATTGACGTGGCTGAAGAGTATGGAGGAGGGGACCAACAAAGGTGGCATTCTCGCCGACGACATGGGTCTCGGAAAGACGATATCTGTCATATCCCTCATGCTGGTAAGCAAGGCTACGTCCCGGCCAAAGGTAAATACCGACTCCCGTCTTGCTGCTGTGCTGTTCCTGAGAAGCCGAGAGCGTTTGCTGATGACGACGACAGACAAACCTCGTCGTTGCGCCACTCGCTCTGGTGCGGCAGTGGGAAGAGGAGATCAAGACAAAGGTCAAGGCTCCGCACAGGCTGTCCACGTTCATCTACCATCAGAAGAAGGCGACGACGGAGGACCTCCTCAAGTACGACGTCGTCCTCACCACCTATGGGACCCTAGCGGCAGAGCTCAAACGGCTGGAGAAGTTGCAGGAGGAGGACAGGGAGAGGCGGGTCAACTTCAATGACAAGGCGATCGCGGAAAAGTGCCCCCTGCTGCACCCGACCAAGGCCAACTTCCACCGAATCATCCTCGACGAAGCTCAGTGCATCAAGAATCAGAAGAGTCAGACGTCCAGGGCGGCTTGCCGTCTTCAGGGTACGCACCGCTGGTGCCTGACGGGAACGCCCATGATGAATGGTGTCGTGGAGCTGTTCGCTCTTCTCCAGTTCCTCAAGATCAAGCCGTATTGCCACTGGGATATTTTTCGGCAGGTGAGCATCTGTCTTCTTCCCTCCATAGGGTGCATCCCCCCCGAGTGTATTTGTGCTGACCTGCCATCCTCCCAAAGACTTTTGGCACCTTGTTTGGAAAGAAGGGCGAGCCCAGAGGTCAGGCCATGAAGAGGCTAAGAACTATCCTCAAGGCCATCATGCTCCGACGCAAGAAGGACTCGCAGCTTGATGGGAAGCCGATCTTGCGTCTACCTTCCAAGACGGAAACACAGGTCCACGTGGAACTGTCTGCCGACGAGCTCGACTTCTACAAGCAGCTGGAGAGTAAGTCGCAGGTCCTGTTCAACAAGTATCTCCGCGAGGGGACCGTGGGCAAGAACTACTCCAACATCCTAGTGCTCCTGCTCCGACTCCGCCAAGCTTGCTGCCACCCGCACCTGAACCTGGACGTAGAGGAATCATCCGAGGCATCGACGGCGGACATGATAGAGCTGGTCAAGAAACTGGACCAGTCAATCGTGACTCGGATCAAGGAGATTGACGCCTTTGAGTGCCCCATCTGCTATGATGCCGTGCAGAGCCCGTCCTTCTTCATCCCCTGCGGCCACGACAGCTGCAAGCAGTGCCTCAGCCGGCTGGTGGACAGCAACATGGAAGCCGCCATCCGTCAGGGAAACGAGAGCTCCAGGTGCCGCTGCCCAGTATGCAGAGGCGAATTCGACCCTAGGAAGTGCTTCACGTACGAGGCCTTCCGCGAGATCCACATGCCCCAGGCAGTCGAGACGCAAGATGAAGCCAAGGTTGAGGAAGTCGCTGACAGCGAAGACGACGATGACTCCGGATCTGACTTCGACTCGGAGGCAGACTCCAACGCCGACGACGTCGATAGCAACGGCAACCTCTGGGACTTTATCGTCGACGACGAAGACGGTGAGGACAGCAAGGACGCCGTGCTCGGCAGGGAAGTCAGCTCCGAGAACAAGCTTCGGGAGGGGGGGGGGAGGGAGAAGTTCAAGAAGAAGAACAAGAAGAAGAGGGGCAAGGGTAAGGGCAAAGACGAGGCCGAAGAGGTCAAGCCGACGATGCTCAAGACGCTTCGCAAGGAAGCATACAAGAACCGCGAGACGTACCGAAAGTATATGGCGTACCTGCGCAAGACATGGCTGCCCTCGGCTAAGGTGACGGAGACGATGAAACTCCTGCGGCAGATCGAGGATGGCGTCCTATCCGACGGCAACCACGGCCCGGAGAAGACCATCATCTTCTCACAGTGGACCTTCCTCCTCGACCTCCTCGAGGTGGCCATGCGGCACGAGGGCTTCTCGCACCGACCCCAACGCTACGACGGCAGCATGTCGGCCACGCAGCGCAACGACGCGGCCCACGCGTTCCGCAGCAAGGCTGACGTCCGCGTGATACTCGTGTCGCTGCGCGCGGGGAACGCCGGCCTCAACCTCACGGCCGCGTCGCGCGTCATCATCCTCGACCCCTTCTGGAACCCATACATCGAGATGCAGGCCATCGACAGGGCGTACCGCATCGGCCAGTCCCGCGAGGTCGTGGTCTATCGAATCCTCACCACCGATACAGTAGAGGACCGCATCGTCGAGCTGCAAGAGCGCAAGAAGGAGATGGTCGAGGCCGCTCTGGACGAGTCAGAGTCGCGCAAGATTGGGAGGCTTTCCACCAAGGAGTTACGTTTCTTGTTCAACGGAACGAGGTGAAAAAAAAAAGATAAAAAATCTTTTCCTTTGGTCTCCCTTCTATTGCTATTTTATCCCCCCCCCCCCCTCTCCTTTTTTTTTTCTTCGGGTTTCTCTTAGCGTCTTTTTAACCACTTTGTTTTCCTTTTTCGTTCCAATGGATATACGCCTACTCCTCACTCTCCCTCAGTTCACGCCATGATGTAAAATACGTACTTTCCTTGATTTATTTTTCTCGTCCCCTTTTTCTTTTGTCGGCCCTCTCTTTGACGGATCGATCTTCTTCATCGGTTTGTTTATCTTCACGAAGTCTGACGATGAAGGAAAAGAAGAATGATGGAGAAACCATGTCGACAACGAGACACACCATTGCTACAATGCTTCAACCTCTCTACCCTTACTATTATTATTTGGCACAGTGAGATGCGATGGATAGAATTCGTTTTTTTTTTTTTTGCCTATATGCTTTTGTTGAGTCACGACATGGTCGTAGAAGACGAATTCTGCTACTAATATTCAAGTTTTTTTCTTTTTCTTAAACACACACACACACACAAATTCTTGAGAACAGAAATGGTGCTGCTGCGCGTATGAAATGAACTATATTCGCCATTGTGTTTTCTAAGAGAGTGCGACTGAATCAATAAATGAAACGTCAAAAGATTATACCCTTGACAACGACTCTGTCATCCCCTTGACAGCCTGCTCCAGCGACGTAGACGGTGCGTTATCGTCGTCATCCTTGTGGCCGGCCCACGTCAACGTCCGTGCAAAGTTCTTGCCGTCGACGGATGTGTTGGCGTGGACCGAGAGGACGGGCAGCGGGAGGGCCGCGTCGTCGTCAGTATCAGACGTGATGTCGTCTCGCTCGGACTCTTCGGTCCCCACGTGGAACAGGCACTGGAAGGAGCTGTTATCCGTGCGACGGATGGCCGTGCCCTGCATGTTGCGGGTCCACGCATCATCCTCCGCCGGGAGGCGGGCGAGGAAGAATTCCGTCAGGAGCCTGCCCGTGGCGGTGCAGAGGTACTCAGACAGGGCGCGCATAGTCGTGTACGCGTCTCGGTGGGGGGGGCACACCTGGTCGAGCGAGGGGGAAGGGAGGATGTAGTAGTATGTCGCGGTGATGGGGTGGAGGAGGGTGCGACCGCGGATGGTGAAGGTCACGTCGGGGACGAGGTTGACGACGACGTAGAAGTCGGCCGGCTGCAGCATGTTGCGGACGAAGAGCTGCGAGGCGGGGAGCTGGTGGGGGCCGCCGCCGTTGCGCGCCGACGACGAGGCCTCGGAGGGGGGGGGCTGGTGGCTGGTGTTGAGGATGAAGGAGGAGTCGAGGCCGGCCTTGCGCAGGGTCCGGACGAGCCCGCCGACGAAACGGGTGCACGACTCGATACTACGCAGACACATGGACCTTGCGATTATGGGACGCAGCAGAGTCGCAACTTGGCCGCGGTTGCGCGGATAGTGAGGCGGCAGCGGCCGCTTGCGCATCAGCTCGTTGAACCGGTGGGCGTAGCTTAGTAGTATATGCAGCGTCAGCGATATGGCTTCGGCCGTGTCGTCTACTGGCAGAGATGACACGTCTGGTGCTAGCGGCGAGTCTGGTGAGAGGAACTGCATCGTGACCTTGATGCCGCCGTCCACGTCGTATGTGAGGGTCGACCCGAGGAGGTTGACGTCGTAGGCGGCCAAGGAACGTGCTTCGCGGCCGAGCTCGTGCCAGAGCTCCTCGTCAAAGAGCTTGTTGCGTGCCTCCAGGACGCGGGTCTCCAGCGCTGCATCCTCGTCGTTGGATAGGTCGAGGGCGCAGCGGCCGAGCACCTGGCCGTCTCGCTCGCAGGTGATGATGAGCCTCTGCGACAGGAGGCGGAGGAGGTTGCCGTCCAGGTTGGCCGAGCCATCCTCGTGCCTCCTTATCGGTACAAGTCCCATGGCTCTGAATTCGGGGATAGCTATGGCGAGTTGATGTCAGTTACGGCCCCAGGTCTCCTCGAGCTGCGTAAGGAAAGGTCTGTCTGGGGTGCAAGGACCAACCTTCGGAGAAACCGACCCTGACTCCGAGGGTATGTCTATCCTGGGGCATCTTGCAGACGGACCACCCATTGGCCTGGACACCGATGATGTCCTCCCAGTACTTGGTCTCCGACTCCATCTCGTCAGTCAGGAAGGCACAGGCTGCCTTGGCCGAATCCCTCGTCTTGTTGATCTCCATGAGCGTCCACCCCAGCGCGACAGTCTCCTGGTCCTTGTCCTTGGCCTGGTCGGTGGCGGGCTCGGCCAGGCGATCTGAGCCGAGAGAGCCGATACCGACGACGTCGCGGAGCTGCTTGGACAGGGTCAGGCTGGCCTGAGTCGGGTTCTGCTTGGAAAGGAGGAGCGAGACGGAATCGAGGGTGAGCATGGCCGTCTGGGCAGCTATTCTGTTCGGGAGATGGCAGTCAGAAAGCGCATTTTCAGCGGCAGAGCCTAGTCGATTCACTCACTCTACATTCTTGAGGACCTCGAATCGCGCCTGGAGGGGGTCGGCGGTGTCGTTGGCGTCGTGGCTCTCATCGTCGTCGTCGTCGTCGTCGTCGTCGTCGCCGTCGTCGTCGTCGGACGCCATGTCGACATCTTCGGCAACTTCAGCCGCGCCTCCCCGAGCCTGTCTGGCAGCCTCCTCTCTCAGCTTCGCGGCCGACAGCGCACGGAAGCCACCCGGCTGGGCGTTGACGCGGGCAATGAACTCGGCGACATTCTTGGGCTTCTTGTCGGAGACGGGGAAGGGCTTGAGGGAGAGCGGGGTGCCGTCTTCTGGTGGTGCCATGGTGGCGGGATGAGCCTACGGGCGCGGTGACGACATGCGACCGTGGTGCGAGTACCTGGGAGATGCGGCAGACTGCAGGGGTTAGGCCGCGGTCGGGTGGTGCCGGTGAGGCTGGTGAGGTTTGGGGGGAGGCTGGACGGACTGGGAAGCTCGTGATGCGACAGCGGACGCTAGTCAATGTTGCGGAGCTCTGTGGTCTGTAACCTGTATCAATACGGGAATACCCTGGCCTGGCCTGTAGGTTACAGGTAGGCCGTCCCTGTCCCTGTTCGCAGTGCTCTCAGTGATCTCAGCCTCGGCCACTCTGCCCGTCCTTCCTCCTTGAGCGGCCGAGCACCTCGAGCAATTGAGGCAAAGGAAAAGGTGGGTATTGAGCTGCTACGGACCAATGACGGTGGACATCTTTACTGCGTAATAATACTGACAGGGGCAATCCACGACCCACGACGTAGGACGTACGAGTATGAGTAGAGGAGCAAAGGGAAGGCGCGATATGCGGTGCCTTCCAAACTTTTATCCAACGATGCAAGTCCATTGCTTTTTCATATAATCCGTAATCTGTGCAGTGTACAGGGTCAATGGAGGGTTATGTAAGCAAAATCGTTCGTGCTACAGTCCTCATCAGAAGACATCATGGATGGCTTGGGTCCTGACTTTCGAGGCGGCGATGGCGACTGAGGCATATTCGGGGCTCTACTCTACGGAATCGTACGAGCAAAGAGTACAGTTATGTTAGTGTTTCCCCGAGAGCCAATACGGAGCACATGTGTGAGTAATAATGCTATAACTCTTTCAAAATCGTGGATCCCGGTGGTGCAGCACACGCTGCTAGTGCGGCGACAAGAGTAAGGAGAAGAGAGCATTGGACACGAGAGGAAAAGGCTACGACGTAATGCCGTGCCCCGCCAGACGCCAGGGGAGTAGAGTCAGTTCAGTATTGCGAGTGATCTTAGCGGGGCGAAGATACAATTCATCATGCTAGAACGTCCCCGACATGGTGCCATGTTCTCCAAATTGGTAGCGTGGAACAATCTCACCTGATTTCTGATGATTTTTTTTCTCATGCGATTCTGCTCGTACACTTCCGCCCATTGCTTGCGCGCTGGATCCAGAACAGACTCCGTCGGAAGCAGCACACGGCTCTCGAGGGGTTGGTATGGAGACGTCGACATCGGTGAGAGGCTGTATACAAGTACGATGCGCATGCTGGCTGCGAGCAGGTAATAATACCACGTTGATGGAGCCGCATCTTAATCCTCTTTCTCTCCTCAAACGGCGGCAGCGGCGGCGGCGTGATGTGGACGTAGATATACCTGCAGAGTACTGATGTCACCGTGTGCCCTGAGGGCTCGGTACATGTACCCTATAGGTATCGATATCCCGACACCCCCGCAGCCGATAACGATAAGAGCTCAACCATCGTTGGTGGGGCTCTCTGCTTCTTGGCCCCGCGCCATATTTTTCCTCACTCTGCTCTGTGTACGGAGTAGACAAGGTGGACTGCCCCGATGTCAATTGCGGCTCCCTGCGTATAGACCCTCTCCCAGTTTGACGTCTCGCCGTCACGCCGTCTCCGACGTCTTCTCTTCTCTGTCCCAACCTTTCCTCTTTCCTTCCCAAATTCTCGATTTTGCTTGGGATCTAGAGCACATCCTCATCTGGTCCGATTGCACAACAACCCCACCCCACCTTCCCACCCTCAACATCATCCTCGACTGGTCCCTGCAACGGGGCTGTTGCTTCTCTCTCCCTCCCGACGGAACTCGATAAATTACCCCCGGCTCCTCCTCTCCCTACCATTGACCCTCTTCCCCGTCCCGTCGACTTGCTTCTCGCGCCCTCTCGTCAGCTGCTAGCAGCTCTCTGACGACGACTTTGCTTTCTACTCCCCACTACTCTACGTCTCTCCACCCCCGCCCCTGCTGTTGCGTCATCGCCTAGGCACGGAGTCTTTTCCCAAGAGATAACGAGAGCAGCATGGCTTCCAAGAAGAAGATTGCCGTCATGACCTCGGGAGGTGACTCTCCCGGCATGAATGGTGTCGTCCGCGCCGTCGTCCGCACCGCCATCCACATGGGTTGCGATGCCTTCTGCATCTACGAGGGCTACGAGGGTCTCGTCCGTGGCGGTGACCTGATCCGCAAGATGGAGTGGGACGACGTGCGTGGCTGGCTGTCGGAGGGCGGCACCCTCATCGGCACAGCCCGCTGCATGGCCTTTTACGAGCGTCCCGGACGCCTCACGGCCGCCAAGAACATGATACTCAACGGCATCGACGCCCTCATCATCTGCGGCGGCGACGGCTCCCTCACCGGTGCCGACAGGTTCCGCGCCGAGTGGCCCTCTCTCATCGACGAGCTCGTCGCCAACGGCGAGCTGACGTCGGCTCAGGTCAAGCCCTACAGGCATCTCAACATTGTAGGCCTCGTCGGTTCCATCGACAACGACCTCTCCGGCACCGACGCCACCATCGGCTGCTACTCGTCCCTCGCCCGCATCTGCGAGATGGTCGACTACATCGAGGCCACGGCCTACTCCCACTCCAGGGCCTTCGTCATCGAGGTCATGGGCCGTCACTGCGGCTGGCTCGCCCTCATGGCCGGCGTCGCTACCGGTGCCGACTTTGTCTTCATCCCCGAGCGTCCTAGGGGCACCAACTGGAAGGAGGAGATGTGCACCGTCGTCCGTCGTGTAGGTTATCCGGAGACGTCGGCACCCGATGCGCCCGCTTCCAGCCGTGGACAGTTCGCTAATGACTCTGCCGATACCTGTAGCACCGCAAGATGGGCAAGCGCAAGACCATCGTCATCGTCGCCGAGGGCGCCCGCGATCAGAACGGCACCAAGATCACCCCCGAAGAGATCAAGGACCTCCTGGCCGACAAGCGCGAGGGCGGCCTAGGACTAGACACGAGAATCACCACGCTGGGTCACGTCCAGCGCGGGGGCACCGCCGTCGCCTACGACCGCATGCTCGCCACCCTGCAGGGTGTCGAGGCCGTGCACGCTGTGCTCGAGGCCACGCCCGAGACGGAAACGTGCTTCATCGCCATCAACGAGGCCAAGATTGTCCGCAAGCCGCTCATGCAGGCCGTCAAGGCGACCAAGGAGGTGGCCAAGGCTGTCGACTCCAAGGACTTTGACACGGCCATGAAGCTGAGGGACACCGAGTTTGCCGACCAGTACAACTCGTACGTGACTACTACCAGCGTTCTCGTCGATGATTCCAAGATTCCCCAGAAGGACGTGAGTTACATGGCCACCCCTCGGCGCTCTCCTCTCCTCCCTTGCCTCGAGAACGGAGATGTACCAGGTCACTCGGATCCGAGAGGGAGATTTTCGGGTCCGGAGATGTGCACACCATCCGGAGACGGCTTTGACTGACCATGAGCGCAGCGCATGAGGATTGGTTTCATCAACGTCGGTGCCCCCGCCGGCGGCATGAACGCCGCTGTGCGCAGCGCCGTCGCCTACTGCATCAGCCGCGGCCACGAGCCGGTTGCGATCCACAACGGCTTCGCCGGCCTGGCCCGCCACCACGACGACAAGCCCGTCGCCGCCGTCCGGCCCTTTGACTGGCTCGAGGTGGAGGGCTGGGCCAGCAAGGGCGGCTCGGAGATTGGCACGAACCGCGAGCTCCCGGCGGAGTCGGGCATGGAGCTCATCGCCAGCCTTCTCGAGAGGTACAGGTTTGACGCCCTCTTCCTGGTGGGCGGCTTCGAGGCCTTCCACGCCGTCTCGCAGCTGCGCGCGGCCCGCGACGAGTTCCCGTCGCTGTGCATCCCCATGGTCCTCCTCCCGGCGACGATCTCGAACAACGTTCCGGGAACGGAATACTCGCTCGGCTCGGACACGTGCCTGAACGAGCTGGTCAACTACTGCGACAAGATCAAGCAGTCGGCCTCGGCGACCCGACGACGCGTGTTCGTCATCGAGACGCAGGGCGGTCGGTCGGGCTACATCGCCACGCTGGCGGGCCTGGGGGTCGGCGCCATCGCCGTGTACACGCCGGAGGAGGGTGTGAGCCTGCAGATGCTCAACGCCGACGTGATGCACCTCAACGAGGTCTTCCGCAAGGACAAGGGCCAGTCGCGGGCCGGACGCCTGATCCTCATCAACGAGAAGGCGAGCAAGGTGTACGACGCCAAGCTCATCGCGAGCATCATCCGCGACGAGGCGCACGACCGGTTCGAGAGCCGCGAGTCGGTGCCCGGACACGTGCAGCAGGGTGGCGTCCCGTCGCCGATGGACAGGTGCCGGGCCGTCCGTCTGGCCATCAAGTGCATGCAGCACCTCGAGAAGTTTGGGACCGACGCGGCCGAGAGGGTGAGGCAGGATCCGCAGAGTGCTAGCGTCATCGGCATACAGAGCGCCGAGGTGGTATTCTCGCCGATGGTGGACCTCGAGGACGACAAGGTGACGGACTGGTCCAACAGGAGGCCCAAGGAGGCTCCCTGGATGGAGATGCGCAGCGTGGTGGACATGCTCGGGGGAAGGCCGGACTACCCCAAGCCTTCCAAGGGTCTGCAGGGGTTCGTTGCCAAGGATGCCAAGAGGGGTATCATCTGAAAGTTGAGCTGTGGTCATTCCGTCGCGCGTGTGTGTGCGTGTGCGAGTGTGTGTGTGTGCGTATCTCACTCTCTATCTATCTATCTCCACCTCTCTCTTCTTTTTTTCTTTCTCTTTCTGGTTCTATGTGGTTGATGAATGAAATATGATTGCATTGTGTATGAATATGACTAGGCACGTCGTGGATATTACAAGGGTACATCTGTAGGCTCGGGCCGGTTCGTTCGAGTATATGTGTAATATATATATGTGGGTGTGTGTGCGTGTATGTGTATGTATATATATATATATATATATATATATATGTGTGTGTGTGTGTGTGTGTGTGTGTGTGTGTGTGTGTGTGTCAGTCATATGACGTGCGTATTAATATATATTATATATAGTACTATCTGATCACTGCGACAGTACGGATAGTGCCACGAAGTGATGATAATACTAGTGGTATTATTGATGGTAGGATGAACCACGAGCAAAACGTCATAGGTCCCAAGGGTGCAAGTCATCGACTGATACCGTCATCCCAGACCAAGTTTTGCAGTTTTCTGCACGGAGGGACTGACTGGCTACACTGACTGGCTACAGCTGGGCTGTGCTTGTCCGGCTGTGCACTACGGGTACTGCCATCATTACACCACTGCGATACGGCGTGAAAGGCAGTAGAGCACTATAATACCATGCAAGATTGCGTCAACGGCGGTTCGATTCGCCCCGCCTGAGGATGAAGAGGAGGAGGGTGGCTGAGGAGGGTGGCTGGGGAGGGGGGAGGGGGGAGGGGCCGAAAGCACGATGTTCCGAGGGAAAAAAAGAAGAAAAAAATTATGAATAATGATGATAATGACGGTAGCAATCATGAATGACGATGTAGGGGAGAACTAGAGTAGATGAAGTGGACGTCTAGTTGAATGAGAGCAGGTTCGGTAGAGAGATGTTTTTTTTTGGCAGAGAGATGGATAATCATGATGGAGAGAAATCAGGCCAGTGGTGGGGTAGGGGAGGGGGGTAGGTGAGAGAGAGAGAGAGAGAGAGAGAGAGAGTAGAGGAGACGTAAGAGCGTAAGAGCGTAAGAACGCAAGAAGAGAGAAAGAGAGAGGGAGAGATAGTAATAACACATGCGTGGGTACCAGAATATGCATCCTGTTGGGCGCTTGTGACCTGAATGTTCGTCTCATGCACCTCGTCATCCATCCGGTTTGACCCCTCATCCCCAAGACAATCAGGCAGTCAGTCTCCAGTCCAGTTTCCTACCTCTTCCCAGCTTTCCCGATGACCCTTGTCAGCGCTTCCATGCATACGTACTGTACTGGGTGTGATAATACGACTAGTAATATTTGCTAGGTCGAGGAAGAAGGATTTGAGTAAGCCCTGTTTTTATTTTTCTTCTTCTTCTTCTACTTCTCCTACTCCTTCTACTTCTACTTCTTCTTCTTCCTCTCTATCCTCCTCTCTCCTTCCATCTTCTCTCCCACTCCTGTCCGACGAGGCCCTGTTCTCTTCATCTCTCTCTCGTCTCTCTCTCACCTCTCTCTCTCTCTCACCTCTCTCTCTCATCTCATCTCTCTCTCTCTCTCTCTCTCTCTGCGTTCTTTGTTCATTCTTCTGAAGCCTTCAAAGTCCCCCGCATCATCATCGTCATTCATCATCACTCACGCAAACCAGTACTTGACACTGCAGACCTGACGGGTGATATATACCCTCTCACACTACCCAGTGCTGGTAGCGTATCACTGCAAGTAACAGCAATACTACTTCCCGTAGTAGTGTGCTACGCGCAACCATGTCCCGCCCACGAATGACTTCCTTCGAGGAGGGCGACTACTACGCGGCGCCGCGTCAATCGGACCCGACCTTTGACGAGTCCTACCGCCACCGTCGTCGCGTGGCCAGCCCGCCGCCGCCGTCGCGCCACGGCTCACGCACGCCCGCCTTCCTGCGTGAGAACGGACGGCCGATGGAGCCGGGACCCATGGTGCTCCGACAGCGCGACGTGGAGACGTACGACCGGCACCGTCCCACCAGCACCGACTCTCAGAGGGCACAGGACCACCGCATGGCCCGCCGTCTGGGCGGGCAGCCGCGCGGCGATCCGCGGCAGCAGCAGCCGCCATACTACGACGGCGGCTACGACTCGGCCGGCCCGCTGCGGAGGTCGAGGTCGGCCGACAGGATCCGCGCCCGCGTCATCGATCACAGGGACGCGTCGCCCGACTCGCTGACCGACTCGTCCGACACGTCATCCGTCGCCGCGTCGTCCGAGGCCTCGTCCCCGCCGCCCAGGCGGGTGGTACGCGAGCCGACGGTGGAGCGGGACGTCATCACGCACTACCGCGGCATCGACCACGGTACCGTGCCCGCCCGCCCGCCCAGCCCGCCGCCTCCGCCGACGGTGCGGCCCTACGTCACGGCCACGCGGGGCCGCGAGACGGACATTGACGTCAGCCTCAACAGCAGGGGCGACGTCGACGTCGACGTCGACGTGCGCAGCCGGTCGCGCAGCAGGCACCGCCCGGCCAACAGCGGGCGCCTGGTGGTGGGCCGGCCCGAACCGCCGCGCCGCCGGCGCGCCCGCTCCGCCGCCCCCGCCTACCCGCCCGTCGCCGACGAGGGTGACCGCATCAGCTCGACCATCGACGCCCGCGGCCGCGTGGGCGAGGCCTACGGCGGCGCCACGCGCGACTGGGCCATCGTCGACGTGCCGCCCGGCACCGAGCGCGTGCGCATGTCCGGCATAGGCGGCGGCGCTACCGATACCGCCTGGACCAAGTACTCCGGCGTGCGCAGGACGCAGTTCATCCCCGGGCCCGAGCAGCCGCCCGCCCTCGACCACGCACCCCGGAGGCACCGCAGGAAGAGCCTGGGCGAGCACAGGCAGAGGGACGTCGAGGTGCAGATCGACATTGACAGGCGCAGGAGCGTGCAGCAGCCGCAGCCGCCGCCCGAGGGACCCCCGCCCAGGGAGATGTGGACCGAGGTCAGCAAAGATCTCGTCAGCAGGGAGGCCATAGAGGCTCTGGGGTACGAGTACGAGGACTCACCCATGTTCTACTACATCATGACGTATCTGCATTATGTGAGTACCACAGCTGAAAAGAAGAAGAAGAAAGAAGAAGAAGAAGAAGAAAGAAGAAAATATTCTTGAGCGAGGCCGGCGTGAGGATTGGGGTGACTCTGCGCTGACTGACTCAAACATGAAAATAGGACGATGTCTTGCAGCTTACGGAAATGACAAAGGATATCCGACGCAGGCGCAGGGAGGAGAGGGATTACTACAGACACGGTCACCGCCATCATCATCATCATACGCCGCCGCGGAGAGAGATTGCCTACGATGGACCGTATTACTGAAGGAGGGTCGGTCGGGGTTTGGGGCTGGGGGGTTGGGGGTTGGGGTTTCAGAGGATCGAGGGGCAGCGAGGCGGTCACGATCCTCCCATGACGGCCACGTCTGTTGTTCCGCGTCCACGGTTTCTACAACCGGTCTCCTTCCTCTCTATCAAGACCTTGTGACTGGATGTAATGTTTCTTCTCATACTGTTTCTTCTTATATACACAACATTGCTTGTCAGTTTGGCCTCGGATCCGTCTTGTTCAGAACCGTGAGCGGGGGGATGTGATACGACGTACGGGTACGGGAGACCAGGCTCTCCGGACAGCGTCTTGACAGCAGCAGGATTCTCGTGGCCTCGATCCGACAGGATCCGGTCCCAGTAGAAGCCCTGAACAGTATCGACTGCTGTCGGTTACCAGTAGACTGCAGGCTGCGTGGGGAGAGGCCGTTCCAAGACATGGCATGGAAGGGCAATCTCCTGCGTCTGTCCTACAGGGTGTCCTGCAGGGTAGTTCGCATCGAAGCCATCATGGACAGAGCTCAGCGAGACGGCATCATCCATCACGCCTCTCGTCTGGGGGGTGACATCCGACAGGCAGCACGTGGATAAGACCGACGTGCGCGTGCATCTTCCCAGACGGAGAGCACGGCTGAGGGGGCCTGCCCGAAGAGCTAGCTGCGTCATGCGGCCACGGCAGCATGCCGTACAGCGCCGTAAGGCTCGAGGGCCGAGACTTGCGCGGGTGTTAGCAGCGAGCATCTAGGGTTCGTCACCACCTCCGCACTCCGCAGAAACAAGGCAGGAAGGGTGGACCGATGATATCGTTGTCCGACCAATGCAATATCATCACTACCATCATCGTACAGGTCAGTCACCAGCACGGTCGTAGATGACAAGGACGGCCCAGGGAGCGAGATTGGAGGACGAGAATTTCCTTGACGATGAACTCGATCGTGTTCATCCTGGACGGATCATGATCAAGGATGTTTTCCTTCTTTCCTTTTGTTTTGTTTTGTTTTTTTGTTTTGTTTTTTTTTGTTTGGTTGCCATGGAAAGAAAGGAGCAAGTGGGGGGTTGAGAAAGTGCGATATTCATCTGTACAGATTATTCTTTCAGCGCTTTTCCTTTTTTTTTTTTCTTTTTTTCTTTTCTTTTTCGCACCGGCCCTTGTCCTCTTTCCGCACCAGGAAGACGGGGAGACAAGGAAAAAGAGAGAGAGAGAGAGAAGGGGTAGAAGAAAAGGGTCGTCTTAGTGATGATATCTCATTACTCCGTTAGAATAAGACAGTGAGAGTGAGGAGGGAGGGGATGGAGCGGAAGAGTACAGGTACAGACACGTTCGCCTCCTCGTGCCGGACTCACCCTGTACATGTACCGCGGGCCCCCCCCCCCCTCGTAAGTTTTGCACCGTCCCTGGGAGGCTTCCCCCTGCTGCGTCATCGGCTGGGGGGCGGGTCTACAGGGCATTCATGGGGGGGGATCCCTTAGGGGAAGTTTCACCAGGTGTTCTGTTATGCCGGCACGTACCAGGATCAGACTGAGGGGTACGGCCAGCGGCGGGCTATCACCCTATCGGTACCCGTGGCCTTACCAACGTGGCGGTGGAGAGTCGGCGGCCCTAGCTGTAGGTCGACACGGTGGAGGAGGGACAGTGGAGGGCTGCTCTATAGAGGGCAGTCACGGGGGAATTACAGGCTGTCGGTGCTGTGGCGGGGAAGCAGAGATGTGTGTGATTATGTCCTGCATCTGGACAGGAATATACGACCTCCGAAACAAGGACAGAGAGGACGGGTAAGGATGAGGAAGGATGAGGAAGAAGGAGAGGAGAGGAGAGAGAGGGAGAAGAGCCATTGCCAGCCTCTGAACGAAGACATGCGTGATCTGATCAGTATTGGCTGCCGCCGATACCTACATCATCACCTCCCTCTCCTTGCTATGAACACCTGGCACTGCTACCGACGACCAAACCCTCCTCTCCCAGAAGAGCCCAACCAGGCCTAGCGCCGGTACGGATCAGGAGAGGGGAGATGCAGCACAGGAGCACGGCCAAGCAGCGAGCACGAGCCCCAGCACAGGGCAACTCCCCTCTCTTCCCAGATCGTCAGCAAACCTCCCTCCCCCTCAGGCGGCGCCAAGATACCAATCAATACCAATACACACACCAAGTCCATTTATTTCCTTCACCTCCTACCTCATCCCAAGATCCTCGGAAAGAAAAACAACACACACACACACACACACACCCACACCCACATCCACACTCATACGCAGACACACCCGAGGCCGCTGTACACTTTTCTTCTCGGCTGATACGGCTTATCCTGAATCCCCATTAAAGGATCTTCCGTCACTCATTCTTGGCCTCTTTTTTTTTTTTTTTTCCTCTCCTTTCTTCCTTTTTTTTTTTTGTCTTCTCCCTCCCCCCCCCCTCTCTCCCCCCCTCCCCTCCTTCGCCTGGTTCCATCGAGAGAGTCGCGTTCTCCATCCCCCTGTATCTCTCTTCTGGTGGTGATATCTCGTGCAGTTGCTCCTGCTGCTGTGCTCCATCGATCAGACACGTCTCGACGCTCCCGTGCACGGCACACAATACTTCCACACCCGGCTGCTGCTCCCGTAGCCGTATGACGACACACCCTCTACGTCGCAATCATGTCGAGCTCCGAGATTAATCAGGTGCTCGCCAACTCGCTGTCTCCTGGTTAGTCCAACGTCTTTTCGCTGCAGTTTACACTCTCGTCTCGGGGCTGTATACGGCCAGAGGAGAAACCTCTCCTCTGTTACCCCTCCTCCCTACTTCAGTGACGAGAGAGAGAGAGAGAGAGAGAGAGAACAGACAGACAGGCAGGGACTGTGAACTGACTCAACCTCATAGACGCGAACCTGCGAAATGCCGCCGAGCAGCAACTGACCCAGGCTGCTGAGGGCAACTTTGTAAGTATTCGACATCCATATTCCGCTCCCCGAGGCAGGGAGGGGGGGGGGGGGGCTTTTTTTCTTTTTTCTTTCTTGTCTCGTCTCTTGCGAGTATCTGTCGCTGACCGCATCGTCTCCTCTCTAGCCCTTGTACCTCGCCACCCTCGTCCAGGAGCTTGCAAACGACCAAGCCGACGGCTCTATCCGAACCGCCGCCGGTCTTGCCCTCAAGAACGCCTTCACAGCCCGTGACGCCGCCCGTCACCAGGAGCTTCAGTCGAAATGGCTCCAGCAGACGGACGATGACACCAAGAACACGGTCAAGCAGCTGACCCTGCAGACCCTGTCCTCGAGCAATGCCCAGGCTGGTGCCGCCGCCGCCCAGGTCGTCTCGTCCATCGCCACCATCGAGCTCCCCCGCAACCAGTGGCCCGACCTGCTGCCCTTCCTCGTCAAGAACGTCAGCGAGGGTGCCGCTCACCAGAAGCAGGCTTCGCTGACCACCATCGGCTACATCTGCGAGACCCCCGACGCCGAGCTGCGCATGGCCCTCGTCGCCCACTCCAACGCCATCCTCACCGCCGTCGTCCAGGGCGCCCGCAAGGAGGAGACCAACGTCGAGGTCCGCCTCGCCGCCATCACCGCCCTCGGCGACTCGCTCGAGTTCGTCGGCAACAACTTCAAGCACGAGGGCGAGCGCAACTACATCATGCAGGTCGTCTGCGAGGCCACCCAGGCTGACGACTCGCGCATCCAGCAGGGCGCCTACGGCTGCCTCAACCGCATCATGAACCTCTACTACGAGAACATGCGCTTCTACATGGAGAAGGCCCTCTTCGGCCTCACCATACTCGGCATGAAGTCGGAGGACGAGGACGTCGCCAAGCTGGCCGTCGAGTTCTGGAGCACCGTCTGCGAGGAGGAGATCACCATCGAGGACGACAACGCCACCGTCGAGAGCTCCGACCAGATGCGTCCGTTCTACAACTTTGCCCGCGTCGCCGCCAGCGAGGTCGTGCCCGTCCTCCTCATGCTCCTGACCAAGCAGGACGAGGACGCCACCGACGACGAGTACAACATCTCCCGGGCCGCCTACCAGTGCCTGCAGCTCTACGCCCAGGCCGTCGGTGCCACCATCATCACCCCCGTCCTCGCCTTCGTCGAGGCCAACCTCCGCTCCGAGGACTGGCATCACCGCGACGCGGCCGTGTCCGCCTTCGGCGCCATCATGGAGGGCCACGAGGAGAAGTACCTCGACCCCATCGTCAAGCAGGCCCTGCCCATCCTCATCTCCATGATGGACGACCAGTCCCTCCACGTCCGTGACTCGACCGCCTACGCGCTCGGCCGCGTCACCGAGGCCTGCTCCGAGGCCATCGACCCCGACCAGCACCTGCCCACCCTCATCGAGTCCCTGTTCAAGGGCCTCCTCAGCAGCGCCAAGATGGCTCCCTCGTGCTGCTGGGCGCTCATGAACCTGGCCGAGCGCTTCGCCGGCGAGTACGGCGCAGCCACCAACGCCATCACCCCTCACTTCAACAACGCCGTCACCACCCTGCTCGACGTCACGGCCCGCCAGGACGCCGAGACGTCGGTCCGCACGGCCTCGTACGAGGTGCTCAACGTCTTCGTCCAGAACGCCGCCACCGAGAGCCTGCATCCCGTCGCCACCCTGTCCGACGTCATCATCAAGCGCCTCGAGGAGACGGTGCCGCTGCAGTCCCAGGTCGTCAGCGTCGAGGATAGGATCACCCTCGAGGAGATGCAGAACAGCCTCTGCACCGTCCTGCAGGGCATCGTCACCCGCCTCGACAAGGACATCGCCCCCCAGGGCGACCGCATCATGCAGACCCTCCTCCAGATCCTCAGCTCCGTCGGCGGCAAGTCGAGCGTCCCCGAGGCCGTCTTCGCCACCATCAGCGCCCTCGCCAACGCGACCGAGGACGACTTCGTCAAGTACATGGACGCCTTCTCGCCCTTTCTCTACAATGCCCTCGGTAACCAGGAGGAGCCCGGCCTGTGCTCCATGGCCATCGGTCTCGTCAGCGACATTACGAGGTCCATCGGCGAGAGGAGTGCACCTTACTGCGACACGTTTATGAATCACCTGCTCAACAACCTGAGGGTATGTCTTCTCTCTCTCTCTCCCTCTGTCTCCATCCCCCCCCCCCCCCCCCCCCCTCCTGCCCTGCGCTTCTGCCAAGACGACTACGGTAATCTGCTGGTCGAAAGAGGGTGTACATGAAAGCTGACAGGTAAAAACAAAAAAAATTCAAAAATCACCTCGACAGTCCCCCGCTCTCTCCAACCAGTTCAAGCCTGCCATCCTGCAGTGCTTCGGTGACATTGCTGGCGCCATCGGCGGTCACTTTGAGACGTACCTGTCGGTCGTCGCCCAGGTTCTCGAGCAGGCGTCGACGGTCACGGCTTCGCCCGAGGGCCCTTACGAGATGTACGACTACGTCATCTCGCTTCGTGAGGGTATCATGGACGCCTGGGGTGGAATCATCGGTGCCATGAAGACCAGCTCCAAGAGTGAGTCTAGTCTCCCTTGCCATCTCTTCTCCCGTGTGATGACGTGTTCGTCGCTGACATACTTCTCAGCCCAAGCCCTCCAGCAGTACGTGCCGTCCATCTTCCAGCTCCTCGGTCTCATCGCCGGCGACATGAACCGCAGCGAGCCGCTCATGCGTGCCTCCATGGGTGTCATTGGGTAAGCTCATCATCTCCGTCCCGACCTCGGCCCCCCCGCCCCCCCCTGACCACCGTTCTGACGCGCTCACAGTGATCTGGCCGATGCCTACCCCAACGGCGAGCTCGTCGATGCCTTCCGCCAGGACTGGGTGACTGCCATGATCAAGGAGACCAAGACCAACCGTGACTTCACGTCCCGGACGACGGAGACGGCCCGATGGGCTCGTGAGCAGGTCAAGCGTCAGCTTGGCGGTGTGCAGAATGTCATGTCTTAGGGTCGTCTGCCCCGACCGAAAGGCGCTCCAGTCTCGAGAGGTGATGGCCATGACGTCTTGAGCGAACCGAAGCGTAAGGATAGGATGCCAGACCTGTCCGAGTGACCAAGGCATACATTTACATCAGGCTTCCGCCATGCAAAATCAAGACAAGGCAGGCTCGTCTCGACACAATCAGGTGAGGGAGATGGGCTCCCCCTTTTACCTCAACCACCACCATACACATC
>NW_023336190.1:638621-644080 GCF_012550715.1 Geosmithia morbida
CCCCAACCCCAACCCCTTCCCTTCCATTGCACATAAAGAATAGTAACACAATACCCCCTTCCCTCCACTTCACATGCCACATTCCCCATTCCTAATTCCCTGCACATCCTTGAACGTCGAGGAGAGAGAGAAGAGTGGTTTTGTTTCTATAAACCCGTTTTCTGTCCGTCTCACTTCCTGGACAGATATGAATACTTACTCCAGAAGCCCGGATCGCCCCATTCCCCGCCACTGCACTGCAACGTTTTTTTATTGAAAAAAAAACACTGTGTCACGCCCACTTCACTTTTTACAAGGTCCGCCAAAGTTGAATTTTTTATTTTATTTTTCAGATGAAGGGAAATTAGAAAGAAGGAAATATGTCATGTAATTGCGTCCACCCTTTGGTGTCCAGGTCGGGGTTTACAAAGGGGATTTTCTTTTGGCGCCGGGGGAGGGAGAGAGAGAGGAGGGAGGGACAGATGAGAGAAGGAGAGACGGATGGATTCCTTCTTCTCCCCCTCCCCCCTCTCCCCGCTTCTTCTCTCCCCTGAAATAAGAAAAAAAAAAGTCATGTAGAAATCGGATTAAACCAAAAATGGGAGTCCAATGGTTATTTGTTTTTCAATGTATTCCGTCTTTTTTTTTTCCTTTATTTTCCTTCCTAATTTTTTTTATAAAAAAATAAAATCCCTGTGCCTTTCTTACATGTGAGCGTGCTGTCGAGATGGTAATACATGTACTATGGCGTAATGATAATATGCACTTTTACCTTTGCTTGTTCTTCTTTCTCTCTTCTCTCTCTTTTCTTCTTTCCATATCGAAAATCAATACTAGTATTATTTACGATGATTTTTTTTATACCTATTTTTTACCTACCTACCTAGAGGTCAATACGCGTATGACTTGCGTACCAAACAGAAATCCTCTTTTCCCTTTCCTCTTTCCCTTTTCGGGTCGAACGCGTCAACGAGTGATATACCGCCTACTAACAATACTACTCTGCTCTGCTCTACTCTTACCTTCTCTTCTTTCTTTCCTTTTTTCTTTTCTTTTCTCAGCAAAAGTGTGTGTGTGTGTGTGTGGGGGGGGGGGGGGGGNTTTTTCTTTTCTTTTCTCAGCAAAAGTGTGTGTGTGTGTGTGTGGGGGGGGGGGGGGGGGGGACAAGAAAGGAAGAAAGGAAGAAAGGAAGAAAGGAAGAAAGGAAGAAAGGAAGAAAGGAAAAAAAAAGTGTATAGAGTGCACATTGGTATATTACCTGCAATACTTGCTTTTCCCCTCTTCTCTTCTCTTCTTTTCTTTTCTTTTTTTCTTTCTCTTCTTCTCTTTCTTTCCTTCTCTCATCAGACTAATAATATTATATATATAGTCGTTTAATCTCCAATCGTACTTGCCTGTTCCCTCCCCCTCCCCCTCTTCCAATAACTAGGCAGTGATTACAAAAGAGGGAAAAAGAAAAGAAAGAGAAAAAAGAAATACACCGCTTTATTGTACATGTGTATTCTTCCTTTCTTCCTCATGTGACTTGGGAAGTGGTATATGCAAAGGAAAACCGGGGGAAAAAAACAAGAGAATCTAAAACATCTACTTCTATCAGCTTTAGACAAAAAAACGACTAAAAAGAAGAAGAAGAAATGAAGAAAGGGGAAGAGAGAGAGAAAGAGAGAAAAAAATAGTCAAATCATGGCTCATCAGTCATATGCGCTTTACATCTACCCCCCTCTTTTTCACCCAAATCAATACTAGTCTACCCATGATGCATACTTGTTCCATCTCCCAGATGATTCACCAATGTACGATTGAAGCTCATTCTCGAATCCGTCATTACGCGGCCCTAGTTCCGCACCAGGGTAGAATGCTGCAGTCGTAGATGTCATAGGGATCGAGGAGGCGAAAGGAGTGGTGTCGTAAGTTGAGTGCGATGCTGTCGGTGCGCTCGCAGCTCTGGCAGCAGCAGCAGGGTGCGCGCTGTCATACCTGTCCACAAGGACGCCCATGTTGTCGACGGTAGGGGTTGGCTGCTGCTGCTGCTGCTGCTGCTGCTGTTGTTGATGATGATGATGGTGGTGGTGCATGGCAGCTGTACGTTGAAAGTACATGGAGGCGTGCGGCTGAGCTGCTGATACCATGAGACCGTCAAACGAGGGAAATGTATTCGGGTGCGGCGGGACCGGGTCTTCCCGGTGCTGTTGATGTTGTTGCTGCTGGCTATAGTCAAACGCCGTAGCAGGCTGGGAGTACATGGATCCGGAAAAGGATGACGACATATCTCGCGACTGCTGCGACTGGACTGGGGTGGAAGGCGGTGCGGATTCCCAGGTTAGCATGTCGGGTGGTGACTGGACCTTGCCCTCGGTCATGGAGCCCTCGTGGGCCAGTGGGAGGGCGTCTGGGTCGCGGAAGATCTTGTTGAGCGAGTCGATCCATCGCGAGGCAAGCGGCCAGACTCTCCTGCATTGGAGGAGAATGGCCTGCGTGCGGGAGAGTATGTGCGGGCCGGCAGCAGCAATAGCACGGTCAGGGCAAACTGATGAACGTATCCTGTCAGCCACATCTTTTCCGACGAGAAAAAAAAGAAAAGAAAGGGAGAGAGAGAACAGAGCAGGGAGAGTTGTAGCCGAGGAGAGGAAGTAAGAGAGAGAGTCAAGAAAGAAGGGAAGAATGAAAAATAGATGATAGAATAGGGAGAGGGGAAGCATACTGTTTGGGAACTTGCACAGATAGGAAGAAAACAGGCCACAGCTGTAGATGCAAAAGGCAGTCATCTGGGCACCGACACTCTCGTCTACGGATCGGCTGGTGAACTGTGCATCGATCTGTTCAAACAGACCGCAGACATTGGAGAAGAGCTGGACCGACATGTTCGAAAAGAAGAGTCTTTCGTGCTCCATCTTCTGATCAAGCTTGACGATCCTGTCATCGACTGTCAGCGCATTCACGCTCCCGAAGCCTCGACTTGTGAAACACCGCCGGGAGATTGGGAATAAGCTCACTCGGCTAGATACGGCCGACGAGCGACAATGTTGCAAAGCCTCGTCATCATGGTTATACTTAGATAGCCCTGGAAGGACATTAGCAAACCGCCGAATGACGGGTAACAACCCCTCCCTCCTTTTCTCTCTGCCCCGGGACATCTACCTACAAGGTCTTGACTCTCAGACTTGTGCTTCTGGAGCATAGCGGCGCTCCACCTGTGCTCTATCGGCAGCGACGCCTCCCAATTGCTCAGCATGTCCATCATCTGGGCCGAATGGCTGCCGGGGTCCCATGGGCACGAGCTCCGGGAATAGCTGATGGCTCGACGACTGACCGTGCCCCAAAAGTAATGGATCTGGATGAAAGAGGCAAATAGCGAGCGGTCCGGGTCGTTCAACAGAGACGGGCTCTTGATAGCTGGGAGCGTATCGGCGAGGGCAGCGCGGCGGCCCGGGAGGCGGCCAGCAGCGAAATCGGCCTCGTCGCTCGGGAGAAGTGCTGTGATATCCGAGGCGGCCAAGGATACGGGGTAGAACGGGCCCGAGTGGATACTGTCTTGGCTATATAGGAGCCACTGGGGGTTCGGTAAGCATACCGTCCACAGAGAGGCAAGGTGTGCCGACTAGATGTGAGATGGAGAGATGCTCACCAGAGTACGACGGGCAGATTCAGAACGTATGACAGCTTCGGGGTTCACCTGAGCGATCCGATAGGTCTCCTCGCGATGCAGCTGCAGGAGGGTGGCCAGACGCATGGCGATTCCCATGTTGATCTAGACTATGTCAGCATTGCTCCCCTCCTTCCTGGATCTCGTCATCTCATGTTTCGAGGTTTCGAGGTTTCCGCAGTGACCGGGTCTTTGCTGGGAAACACACATGACTCTTGTTTCCGAGGCCATTCCCCTGCTGGGAGATGCTGAGCAGGTAAAAGGCCTGACACCTCTCCAGCGTAGGTTTCTGGTAGATCTCGCCAACGGCCATAGTGGCGGCACGCTCCATGAAGAACTCGGCCGCCGCGATTCCCGAACCGAACCGGCCTATGAGGGCGGGAGTCAGACGGGCCGAGACGCTCAGGATGCTGAGAAGGAGGAAGAGATCGACGGACTGGGGACTCTTGCGAAGTCTGTCGATGAACTGCCGCTTCGGGATGAAACCCAGCTGGAAGGATTGACGGGTGAATCGGTCGACGGCATCGATGATCTCGTCGAGCGGCGGAAGGGGCTCACAGTCCTCGCCGGGTGAGGATCCACTGTCCTGGACTCCGGAATCGAGCAATCTTCGACGGACCTTGGCCGTGTCCTTCCTGGTGCCTGTCTTGGTCGACCTGATGCGCGGATGGCGATACTGGCGGTCATTGTCTGGCTGGCCTCTGACAGGGAAGATGCTGCGGATCGAAGATGCATCAATACAGGTTAGTATCAGGTTCCACTAGCCGCCCCCCCTTTTTGGTAGCTCTTGTCAGGCTGTCACCTGCAACCTCTTGTCGCCAAGGCTTGTGCTCAATGCATTGCATTACATACCAGTCCTGGGCCTCAAGACCAGCCTCATCACAGGCTTTGCAAGGTGGAAGGGCCTTTTCATGAACACACTTGCTCCTCATGCGACGACATCTGCGTATGAGGGAGAAGAAAGGGAGTAAAATCTTGTTAGCCAGATTACAGGTTGCGTGATACCCGAGCCGCGAGAGAGGGAGAGAGAGGGAGAGAGAGAGGGAGAGAGAGAGAGCGAGCAAGCGCGGGAACAGGCACCGGACAGGAAGAAGGTTCTTACCTCCGACAGGCTATAGGAGCCCTACGCCGTATAGATGGGCTTGCCTCTTGGGAATGAGTGAGGTCAGCGCCTCCCGCCGACTCGGCAACGAAGGGGTGGGCGGTAACACCGTGCCCCACGAAGTCCATGATAAAGTTGCGAGCAAGATTCGAGAAGAGCCGGTCACCGCAACGGCGGGGCGAGAAGGGGTAAAGCGGCCTCGAACACACTTGTCGTTGTTTAATTTAATTGATCTTTATTCTTTATTTCCTTTTTGGCGGTCGTAGCCGTGGCGCTAGATGGAGATAGGCCGTCGCGATCCCGAGGGGGGCGCGGGCGGGGAGGGAATGGGAGGGAAGACAGAGAGTTACCGTACCGGACGGACAGTAACAGAGAGGGATAGCACAAGATGGCAGCGTCTGCACGGCAATCTTCCATGTATTGCAGATTCCAGGCTTGCAGGCTGTGAGGGCCTGCAGGCCGGCAGCGGCCAGGGCGGGGTCTGAGTCTGGGTCTGGGTCTCTGGTGTAATACGACGATGCTGGCCTACCAGCTGTGACCAGTGCAGGCTTGTTGTGATGACGGCTGGGATCTTTTGGTGCGCGGTAGAGCGGTAAGTTGGCTCTCTGCGTGGGCGTACTGTTGGCTGCTGTGGGTGGGATGAATCCTGTCTGCCTGCCGCCCGCCAGAGAATGGAGATGAGCTTTCCTTTTTTTTTTCCCTTTTTTTTTTCTTTTTTTTTCTTTTTTTTTCTCT
>NW_023336190.1:644300-681078 GCF_012550715.1 Geosmithia morbida
TGGAAGGTGACCGTATGTCGAGCAAAGAGAAGGGGAAGGGATCGAAGAGAGATAACGCTAGTGGTTACGACGAGGGTTCTGGTGTGGAAAGAATGAGTGGTTGAGGGAGAGAAGCTCGTAGGAGAGAGAAGAGTAGTAGAGGATACGTGCAATATGGATTAGATGTACGGGTTTAGTAATACTCAGCAATATACAGGGTGATATTGCTGCTACCTGTGGTGGTAGACGAAGGAGAGAGAAAGAGAAAGAAACGACAGACTGATGGTACAGATTACAAGAGGCAGGTACGACGAGGATTGAGCTGGATGTTGAGGAAAGAGCGACCTGCTAATGACGAGCAATGACGAGCGGTGCGGCCATGTCCTCCTATCATGATCATATGTGGGAAGAGACAGCCAAGCTGAAAAGAAGTTGCTGGATGCTTGGTCCAGCAGCTTTGCTGGACCGACGAGGGACTGAACATGTATATGTATCGTCGGCAGGGATGAGGGGACAGGGGTGGTGGTGGTGGTGGTGGTGGTGGTTGGGAGCATCAGCATGACCTTGACGGTGCTACGAGTAAGGGGAAACTGCCGCTTGGGCATGGCCATGTATTGTCATTGCCGGGGTCTCGATCAAGTTGAAGCACTCCGTCTGGTAGGAGCCGGCAGTACCGCTCGTAGCATGTCCTCCGCGCTGTTAGCGGCCTGCTATGTAGGGGTCAGCCGATGGACGCATTGRCAATCMTGGMCWGGACGGAGWTKTGTCCGYGATCATCGACGGGTAGAGGGGGGGGGGGGGGGGGGGGGGGGGGGGGGGTGGCGCAKCGCSTGGGAACCCTGGACGGAAATGTTACAGGTCGCCTTCTCCAGAGATATGCAAAGCACGAGCCCAGACAGCAGTTACCCGTACAGGAGTTGAACGGAGGAGCACAAAGTACGGATACTGCCGGGGAGCAACACTGCGTACCGAGGGAGGGGCAAGCGGTAGTCAGCACGATACGGCATATCCGATATATACGACTACGGCTACAGATGACAGGTATCGGTACGACTTCATGGTTGGCTCTTGGCCTCCGAGGCCCGCACGCACACGCACATGTCCCCCATCCCCTCGTCTTCCCCCAAAATCCCGTTTGCCGTACGTGTGCGACGAGGTTGATCAAAGGCCCAGGACCCGGGACGGGTTTGGGCGCGCGGCAGATTTGGCGTCGGTAGAGGGCAAATGTACATACACGCTCGTAGGCTCGTAGCACATGGATCAAGAAGGGATTAGGAGAAGAAGGAGAAGAAGGAGAAGAAGAAAAGGAGGCAGACGATGATGCAGGTGAATGAATCTTGCATTCGCGAGACTCACCCATATACGGGCAGAGTATACGTATCCGTGTAATTGGGCGGTTAATACTATTAGCAGCAGGACACGGTATAGAAGCGCAGATGAGCCATGCTGTAACTATACGTCTTGATAGTGGTCGATGCCGAAAGCGGAATGATCTGTTCGACTCGTCGACTCGTGGCGAGGACTCTGTCCACCAAAAAGACGTTGGCGATGGTGGGAAAGAGGGGGGGGGGGGGGAGATGTCAAAGTATTACATACCATGTGATGATGGATACTCTGCCTTCGTAGTCGTATCAGAGGTAATACAGTGCCGTACCAGATCCTCTCCTCTGCCCTGTATTACTAATATTGCTAGTACGAGTATCGTGGCTACCTGTGCTCGTACTCGTACTCTCTGATAGTCCCAGGCACTCCCGTAGACGCTGATAATACATTGCTCTGCAAAGACACCCATGGACACAGACACTACAGATCAATAAAGCCTACGGGATTACACTACGGGAGTAAAAGCTAGACTAGAGGGACGGGCCCTGTCCCTGTCCGTGACCACCGGACCTACTCCATCTCATGCGTCATCCCGGCACCATATTGGTGCGTTGGATGCAGCCTGCAGGAAGCATAAGCATCAGCAACGACACGATGACATGCCAGAAACGGCAGAGCAAACCGATTTCTTTACAGATGCCCGTTCTACCGAACATCTCTTACCGTTCACCCATCGTAATAAGCAACGACTTCCGTCTCTACCGGTCCATTGCAGTAATATTGATAACAGTGATATCATCTACTCCGTAGTGTACTGACCATCATCAATAGATACCCAGGACTCGTGCTTCTAGTACTCTGTGCTGGATCCCATATTGCTTATGAGTAAATGAGTCTCATTCATGACTCCTACCTGCCCTTACGGCCTGTGCGGATCATCACTCCACACAGCGCGGTAGACCGGTAAACCCGGGGGGGGGGGGAGGAGAAATAGAAAATAAGAGAAAMAAAWAWAAMARAAAMAAWAWAAMARAAAMAAWAWAARAGAAACAAAAAAAAAAAAAAAAAGAGAGAGAGAGAGAGAAAAAGAAACGAGAGTAATCCTTCTTTTCTCGTCACTTCACTCTCGTGCCTTTGTGAAATCTTCCTCCAGTACCTACCTCCATCTCGATTCTTTATTACTGATCGCCACCCCCACTCACACCTCGTCTTCCTAACAACATACGTATAACATACATTACATGAATACACAAGAATAATATACATCAGTACTCTACTCTTCACTGGCCAATGTATTACCACCAGCATTGAACATATATAATACACACTTGGTCCACCTTATCTGAACTTCAATTATGGTGACCCGCACCAGTGAAATGTCTCCATCACCAGCTCTCGGAAACTTTTCTTCTTTTATTTTTAATTTCCATTTTTGATTTTGATTTATTTTTGATTTTTTCTTCGAACATAACCTATCCGACCCTCCTTCCCGCGCCCCCCCCCTTCCCAATCCTCCGTTTCCTTCCTTTGGTCACATGCCTTGTTTTCCTCTCTCTTTCTCAACTTGGCCCCTGCATGGATGATCTTGCCTGGCTGCCTGACCGGTTGCGATCCCTCATCACCTACGCATCTCCCTCCTCACAGTAGCGAGGTTTGGCCCATGTCATGCGGGAGGGCGGTAGCAAATATGGAGAGAGAAAGACAGGTGCGTTGCCTCTGAAAAATGCAAGAGGAAACATTGTTTCTTTCGTCATAGGTCTAACCTTCACAGCATACTTGCTTTTCTTTTTCTCTATTCCGAGTTGTTTCTGTACATGCATGTGTACCGTTTCCACACACCCTTCTTACGATTAAATGACCGATTTAATTCTGTCGCGCACACACACACACGCACACACACACACACAACTATTAGCCCATAACATGACACGATTTCGCGGGTAGCAGATCCATACAGCTGAAAAAAAAAACGAAAAGAAAAAAGAGAGATAGGGAGATGGAGAGATAGAGAGAGAGACGGCAATCAGAAACATACCTCATTAGACCTTCCGTGATAGTCCTAGGGTCCTGCGTGTACACGAGACGGAACCACCCCGGCTTCAGGCAGTGCTCTTCCTTGGGATGTAGAAATACACCGGCATCCTTGAGCTTGGCGGCCAGGGCAAACTCGGGGAACTGCTCTCGCGGAGACAGATACGGCGACAGGTCGATCCAGATGAAGAAGCCCGCGTTGCTCCCAGGGAGGTAGTCGATGCCCATGTCCCTCAGTCCGTCCGACACGTGCTTGTACGCGGCGGCAATCTTGGCGCGACTGCCCCGGATAAAGTTGCGGCGCCACTCGTCGTCCCTGAGCATGGCCGTGCCGATGACGAGGCTGGGGCCCGACGTGTTGTGGAACCGGGCCACGCTCCGCACCGCCTTGAGCACCGACTCGCTCCGCGTGATGACAGCACCCAGACGCAGGCCGGCCGCGCCAAAGTCCTTGCTCAGCCCGTACGTCACGTGTAGGAGGCGAGGGTCGATGTGCCTGTCCACGTCGATGGACAGGATGGACGTAAAGGGCACCACGTCGGGCTCGCCAGAGTCAAAGACGGAGCACGCGTAGATCTCGTCGCTGATCAGGTGCAGTCTGTGCTTCTGGCAGAAGTCCAGGAGGGCCACGAGCGTACCGCGAGGGTAGCAACGGCCTTTTCACCGAGCAATGTCAGCCAGCGGGAGGGGCAGGGAGGCAGGAGAGTTACCGGTGATGCCATGTCGGCCAGCGTACGTACCCAGAGGATTATGCGGGTTGACGATGAAGACAGCCTTGATGCTGACACCCCGCCTCGTGCAGTCCGCCAGGGTCTCTTCGAACTTGTCAATGACAGACTCGTCAAAGCACCCGTCGGCCGTCGTGTCGGCGTACTCGACCCGGACGCCGGCCTTGTTGAAGAAGTCAATCTCGAAGCGGCCGTAGACGGGACGGCTAGTCAGGAAGGCGTCGCCCGAGTTGGCCAGGGCCCACGCCAGGGTGTCGTGCATGGCCGTGGCCGAGTCGGAGCACTCGATCTGGTCGGGGCGGATGGGCGAATGCGGCTCCAGGTACTCGTTCAGATGGTTGGCCAAGGCGTCGGGGAAGTCGGTGGATGCGGGGGAGCTCCCGCGGTAGAGGAGTTCCTGGCCATTGAAACGGACCTGAATATGTCATCAGATTGGGGGGGGCGGGATATACATCTGGGCCTAGATGGTGGATCGAACGCATACATTCTTATTGATGAAGTCGACAAGGTCAGGTGTGACGAGTAACTAAGGGTTGCTCCTCGCATGTGAGTATTCGTACATCAACAGTGCAACGTAGTAGTAGTAGTAGTAGTAGTAGTAGTAGTAGTAGTAGTAGTAGTAGTAGTAGCAGTGGTGGTGGTGGTGGTGGTGGTGGTAGTACGGTACTTGGCATTCATCAAGTCACGTCACGTTACCGTTGGTGGTTATTGGACGGTATATCAATGAAAAGAGGTAACAACCTACATTCTCGGCGGTCCCAAAGGAAACAAGGCCCTTGGGGTTCGTGTCGGCGTCGTAGTCTCCTCTCGGGGCAAACCTCCACGGACGGTCGATGCTAGCGACCGTCGTGCCGCCACGTCTGGACAGGAGGGGATCGAGCATGGTCATCAGGGGGTCGGGTATAATCAAGCCGACGAGAGAGGAGGGGAGAAGAAGAAAGGGTTGGCAGGAGAGAGGAGAAAGAAAGCCAAAGCAAGGTAGAGAGTAAGCGGTTCCAAGCCTGCTTGCTCGGTCTGCGGGCTGTGGGCTGTGGGCTGTGGGCTGTGGGCTGTCTGATGAAGGAGAGAGAGAAGAGAGGGTAGGACGAGTTCAGGTATTTCACGTATTATTACGAGATCAGAGACGGTGGCAGCTACGTAGGCGGGGTAGAGATGAGGAAGGGTTGGATGATGGCTGTCCTTTCCCTGGAGATCCTGGTATTGAGAGCCTCATTATTATGACAATGATATATTATCAGAGGATCCCCGCCGCCTTTTTAGGTCCAGAGCCCAGGTCCAGGTCCATCAAGGTAAGAAATAAAGATGAGATAATTAATATAAAATGGGAGAGATGGGGCTAGCGGTATTTAATTTAGAACTAAGTGCTTACATAAAAACTTGCTCAGCTTTTTGTTTATTTATTTTTTTCTAAAGAAAAAAGAAAAAAGAAACCCAGTCGACAAAAGGGTGTCTCGTCTACTCCGTATAGTAAGTGGTATCGATACCGCAGATGCGTATGTAATACCACCAGACTCGTATACCGACCTTTTTTTTCCCTTCTCTTTTTGAGGAGGCAATAGAAACGGCAAGTTCCAAGAGCGTCTTTTCTCTCTCTCTCTCTCTCTCTCTCTCTCCTCTCTCTCTCTCTCTCTCTCTCTCAAAAAGTAAAATAATGGGGAAAAAGAAAAGGTGACATGTACGCTTGTGTTATCGCCACAGAGTCTTATTACATAGTAATTATGGCAGAGTTATATGACAGAGTTGATCATAGAGAGTAACTATACTGGAGTGATACTGCATGTGATAGTACTCTTGCTACCAAGTAAAGAGAATACGAAGACGGTATAGATGGCTGTTCGAAGAAAAAAAGAGGTGAGCGAGTGCCCCTGTTGTCGATCATTTTCTGAAACCTCTGGACAGAAATACGGGACATCGCCATGATAATTCAGTGTCTGTCCCGGTAATGACACCACGCATGACCACATACAGGTATTATTTCATTATTATTGGATATAACGGGCATATAGACTACCTAAACACTGATACGTATCATCACCAGAATTACCTGCAATATCGCGATACTAGCAAGCGGTAGCAAAGCCTATAGAGAGTATCATCAATAGAGCTCAGGGCTCCCCTGGAACTCCTCACTACATCATCGACGACCAAACCCCCAGTCACTGACGGACCGCCCAACACCTCCCCGCCAGCTGCCAGCTGCCAGCTTCACGCCTCGCCATCACGAAAGATGTTCAAGATGGATACGCGTCAAGACATGTCGTGCGCCCCGAACTCACCTTTCCCCTCCAATATTTTTCTCCTGTTTCCTTTGTCCCATCCTCCCTTTGAGATAAATGTGTCCCCTTTTCATTGATACCTTCATCTACCAATACATCATCCTCAACATCCGGACGTTTCAACGGCTTGGTCGTACCGTCCATCTTGGCCATCCCTGGTCGTTGGACCTTATCGAAGTTGCGACGACATGTTTTACAGTCACGAGAGTATGTCTTCCTATCCTCCGTCCGAAACAGGTCACAGTACCAGATGCTAATCCATCCCCCATCGCAGTCCTCACAAATGCCCAGCATGGCGTGGCAACCGTCTGGCTAGTTGCCACGGTCGGCAAGACTGGCCCCCGCAAGATCAACAGAAAAGTCATACAGGGTGTCAATGTCCCCAAGGCCTGCGAGAAGATCATCGACCCGGGAGCTCCCCTGGCTCTGAGGCTGCAGGGCAATTTGCTCTACGGCGTGTCGCGTGTCTTCTCCCACCAGTGCAACTACGTCCTCAGCGACGCAGAGAGTGTCCAGTCCCAGATGCTTTCCTACTTTCGTTCCATGAGCCAGAACGGGGCCGACCCCACCGCCGGCAAGACAAGGCGAGTTTGTTCTGTTCTACACAGCCCCTGCCCTGTATATTCTATAGAATCAGACCAGAGACAAAGGGGAGAGAACGACGGGAAAGAAAGAGGGAGAATGTGGAGGCGGGAGGGCGAGAAAGAGAAGAGAGAGCATGGAGAGAAAAGTGAGCTGACAGGATGACTAGGCGCCACCACATCACCCTTCAAGATGACCCCAACTTTGACATCATGTCCTCCCTCCCCCGACTAGACCCCCACAGTCTCGACTTGACCAAGGACCCCATCTTTGATCGTGGCAGCCAGTCTTCGACCCAGGATATCATCTCCCAGTTAACCCCTCTGACGAGCAGCCAGCCCAGCTCGGCCTCCATATCCGCCAACTTCAGCATCGACCTGCCCGACGACACGTCCCCCTCCAACGCCAGCTACTGCCTCCCTTCTGATCTCGGGGGACCCAGTCCATCCTGTGGCAGGCCCATGGCCGGCAGCCGTCATAAAGATGCCCTCTGCGGCGGTGATAACGACGTCGAGCCCCTCGGTGGCCTTGGTCTCGATATTGACGGTGACGGCAACCTGATCGGCGTGCTGGACAGCAGCGACAACAACCATCATCGTCAGTCAGATCTCCCATCCTTGCCCGGTACCGACGGCGGCGGCGACGACGACGGCGACGAAGCCCGCGTCTTCCACGAACAGTTTCGTGACGCAGGCGAGCCTTCCCGTCCATTTCGTCACCACCACTCCGACGTCCTGATCATGGGCGGATCCCCTCTCCCAGATGCAGATGCCCTACCCCACCCCGTCCAGCGCTCGAGCCCACCACTCGCCCCGCAGAGCAGCTCCTCTTCTGGCGAAGACGTCACCACGGCCGCTGCCCTCCAACGGAGGGGAAGGAGAAGAGGACGCGGGCGACGGCACGTCGGCACCATGATGGACCCAGAGATCCACATCCGCCACGACGAGTTCCGTAGCTGGACTGAGAACTACGTTGCAAACATGGAGGCCCTGACGCCGCGGAGCGGCCAGACCCTCACCTCTCAGGCCAGGCGCAACGCCTACACGCTCATGTACGGCAACGGGATTGCCAACGTCGGCGCCACGCTCAGTGGAGGCGCCGGCACGACACACCCCCTCGCCGAAATGTTTGCAGGCCAAGACCTGATTGCGAACCTCCTAGACGCCGAGACAGGAGTCACTCGTCGTCGGCCCCGTGACGAAGCGTTCGCCGAGGAGTAGGATCCCCAGCGACGCAACGTCAGACCCCGTCACGACAACGACGGCAACGCAGACGGTGAACTAGGCCGCGGACAAGACGACGTCATCCATCTTGACCATGATGAGGAACAGGGAGAGATCGGCGTCGGCCCCATGGTTCCCCTGGAAGACGGCCACTCCTCCACCGTCATGCCATGGAGCCGCGCACCCTCTGCCGTCCCGGGGTCCTCTGTCCGCGGAAGCGCCGGGAAGCACCGGCAGCCGCGGAACCACCCTTCCTCATCGGCCGGAGGCCCGAGTCCCCTGCCTCCCGACCGTACCACCCTTCTCTCTATAGAGCGGTACAGCGACGCCCCGGTCGGCATGCCGTCTGATTATGGCGACGGCGACGACGATGGCGGTTCCGGCGCTGGCTTCCCGCCATCATCGTCCGACGCTCAGGACGACGACAGATTGGACGCCTCGGGACGGAGATTTCTAGGATACCTCGTACAGCTGGCAGAGGAGGAGCTTGCTTCTGCTTCTGTTTCCGTAGGCTCTGCCGCTGACCCGCACACTCGCTGGGTCAGCTTTGTCAAGATCGCCGATCCGGAAACTCATACTCGCCATGTCGCCGCCCAGGCGTTCCTTCACGTCCTCACCCTGGCGACGAGGAATGTCATTTCCGTGAGACAGGATGTCATGGACGGTTCGACGCCCTTTGGTCATGTTCGTATCGGTGTATCCTTGGATTGACATCTCTTCTCACCTCTTCGTTTCCCTTTTTCCTATTGGGGGGGGGTTCCTTCCTTTTTTTCTTCTTCTCCCAACACGACTACCCCTTCTTTTTTTCTTTTCTTCATCTTTATACGTTTTATGCATATAATACCCTTCCACCAGCCTCTTTTTTTTTCTTCTTCTTCCTTGCGGTTTATTGTTCGCAGAATCGTATTCGGGAATGACATATTGCATCGTTTGGGCGCCTCTTCTCTCTACAAATGGGTTATATCTATACGGGAGTCACGGGTCATACTACAGAAAAAGGATTAACATCATACAAGATACGGAGTATACAGTACGGAGATGTGGAGGGTTTGATATCGTTGCTATCTCGGGAATCAGTAGTAATATATGATGCTGCATGCTGCTGCTGTCTAGCGGGCTACACAAGAGTGCAAATCGGGTATGATCCCTTTCAAGGTAAGAGAAAAAAGAGTCAAGAGGTACGAGTTTCATGGTGGTCCGAATGAACAAGGAATAATATATATATATATATATATATATATATACTGTTCCGTTGGAGATGATGCAACGCTCATTAGTCGTAAAAGTCATTATCCTCTGCACCCTCCCTATCGTCAAACTTCATGTACTCAGACACGTGGGTATCATCATCGGCCTTGACAGACTCCCATGCTTTTTGCACACAGTCCATGACACCGTCATTGAAAGACAAGTCCAGGGGAAGAGGTGGGATGTTGACAATGGGTCCGTCGTCATCTACGTTGGTACGATCCGTCGTTGCCGTCTGCTCGTAGCTGAGCTTGTACAGACACGGCGGGGGCTTCTGGCCCGATGGCACGGCCGCTTCCAGAAGCGATGACAGAGCCTTATCTAGGACATCTTTCGAGGCGGGTGTCGACACGGTGCTCAGGTATATGACGCCTAATGAAAGAATCAAGACTAGGTCAGCAAGTTGCTCTTCTCCTCTCGAGTCCAATCTAGTCTTCAGAATGAGAATTGGGGATGGCGCGTCAGGTTGTCAGAGTTTAATCGTCATTGTGATCAGACAATGTAGATAAGTATTCATGTTATTTGTAATCATCACAACGCCAGAGGGGGGGGGGATTCGGGCAGAGGGTGGAAGGTGGAAGAATAGGTGGTGACTCACATTGACCAGATGGGCACTCCCCAGTGTCGCTGGAGTGCGCCATGGCGTAGATGGGATACCTGGAGGTAACACCACTGTCGCCAGCGACAGAGCCAGCAGGGACAGCAACGACGGCTACGGCCGGCGTCGGTGCCCCCTCGACAACAGTCTCGAAGAGAGGCGACAGGCTGGATCCGACGATGGCCGTCAGCCTTCTCAGATGCAGGCCACCCCCCCCAGCATCGCCGCCCTGGGGGCACTGTACGAGGGACTGAGCATTGACAGTCATGCCATTCGACAGCGCCACAGTCAAGGGTGTCTCGGCGCCGTCCTCTGTCCGCTTCACTTCCCGAAGGCCCGTCCCGAGCATGTAAACTGCACCACCAACAGCGCCTGCCCTGCAGCCCACTTGAGCTACCTCGGACAGCCCACCCCACTTTGGGTACACGGCGGCAAAACCGCCACCGAAAAGTCCCATCGAGGTCATGTGACGATTGATGGCGGCCAGGCCGTCTCGCACCGACACTAGCCCGTCCGGAGTCAGGGTGAGGGACATGATGTCGGCCCGCAGACGGTCGTCGAGCTTGAAGTCGGAGGCGAGGAAGGTGTCGAGCTGCTCGTCGGCCCTAGACTTCCAGCTCTCGCTGTTAGTCTCCGACTCGTAGTCGAGTGCGAACTTGAGAAACTTCATCAACGACCGCTTGGCGCGAGCCGGAATGGCCGTGCTGGAGAATACGTCCTCGCGGGTGGAAGGGACGCGGTTCAGCGACGGGCCCGACTCGGCCGGCTGAAGTATGTAGAAGGAGCCAACAGCCAGGAACTCGACCTGACGAAAGGCCTTCGATGAGACCAGCTGCGAGAGGAGCTTAGACTTGGTGTGTATCAGCTGCGGAGCCAGGGCGATGGAGTAGGCCCTGGAGGCAGACAGACTGGGTGAGTCCCCGACAGCATCCATCCTCTCCACCTCGGCAGCCGCAAAGCCACTGCCCGGCACTGGGGTGGCAGCACTGTTCTTTGGTACCCATTCGTCGACGTCTTGCAGGCCTAAGGCGGCCTCGGCGTCGCCGTAGAAGTCGTTGGGATCGATGTGCAGAATATTCTTGCCTGATCGCGACAGGGCTCTTCAACGACGTCGGGGGGGGGGGCAAGAGCAGGCGGGCCGAGGTTAGTGACAGTGCTCCATCTCTTTACCCACGGAGGGATGGGGTCAACCCCATGGGCAGGTAAAGTCAACACATCATCATCCCCCTGGATCGAGAGAATCGAAAGGAGAGACGAAGACGTGAAGAGAAAATCCGGAGAAGCTTACAGGGCAAGAAGGGATTGCTGGAGCCCAGTGCCGCTGATCACTACATCCCACTTGGTATCTGCGAGGGACTCCATGGCGCGCCTGATGCGTGCATTGGTGACCCAAGATGGATTTTTTGGGTGTGGGCTGGATGAGGAAGAAGAAGAAGAAAGAGGAGAAAGAAATGAAAGATTGAGACCGGCTGTAGAAGAGAAGATGAAGTTTTTTTGGGGGGGAGGGGGGATGGGAGGGCTTGCCCCACACGTCGAGCTACAGGCCACCAGGCCAGTAAAACGACAAGCTACAGCGCTCTTTGTGGCCTGTGCGCTGGATCCTTCCCYCCCCCCCCCCCGGCTTGTACCTGGGCCTCTTTAACTGGCCTCTTTTTTTTTTCCCTCTCTCGTTCTTTTCTTTTCTCTTCATAAAAAAAACACCCGCTTATTCTTTCTCGCCATGTTCCCACGGCGCCACCAGAAAGTGATCTGGAGGCGACTATGGCATTGCGATGAAGGTCTGTTTTCAAAACATGAGCGGTAGATTGAATCATGTCTGCCGGTATCTACTGCCCTAGATATAACGTCTGAAAGGGTGGCTCGAATGGTTGACACATGTCTGCATGTCTGTCTCTTCTTTTCTATTTCTCGTAGTTTCCGTCTTCTCTCATCATGGGTATCATTACTCTTTTATTGAATTATTTTCGTACTTATGCATACGCAGTCATCATGCCTGGCCACCTATAACATCTACAAATCCCTTCCATCGCTGGCCTGTCCACTGTAGAAACTCGTCCGAGGCGAGCAGTTTTGGGCCCAGGTTCGTCCCCCCGTGCTTGGAAACGGATAGAATCTCCGTCTTGCCACCGGAGCAGTCGACGACGACGGTGAGGGACTCGTCGCAGAGCGACTCCTCGAGCGCGTCCGGGTCGACGAGTAGCCAGAACCTGCCACCCTCGGTGGGACGATCCGTCTCCTTGCCAGTGAAGACGACGGCCGTGCAGGCGATGGGGTTCCTCGAGATGGCGAGCGGCCTGGGATCCTTCCTGGAGCAGATGACCAGCTCCCTGTCCGGGTCGAAGCGGGCGCGGGGCAGGGCAGTGTCACGCAGGGCAGCGAGGGTGGCGGCCCAGGCGGCGTCGAAGGGGTTGCCGTCAAACGACACGAAGAAGATGTCGATGTACAGGACCCAGTAGGCAACGACGTCCTCCCGACTCTCGCCATCGTCCTCGTCATCATCATTATCCTCCTCCATCTCATCTGCCCCTGTTGCTGCTGCTGCTGCTGCTGCTGCTGCTTCTGCCTCCTCGGCTGGCCTAGTATGCCATATCCGCAGGTCGGCTGGGTCGATGAGCTTGGAGCTGTGAAGGAGCGAGTATATCCTCGTGCTGAGAGTCTGGGCGAGCGTGGTAGGCGGACCGCCGGGCAGGAACTGCGGCGACGCACCCGTGGCCAGCTCGATGTTGGGCACGATCAGGTCGTAGTCCCGCAGCTCCGTGGCCCTGTTGGACGCGCGGTACTTGGGGATGGCAGAGGTGACGAGCGTCTCACCCCTGACGCCGCAGATGACGGTCGTGTCACCCGTGCGCACGACGGCGCTGCCGTGGGCGTGGGAGAGGCTGGACTGGTTGACTGTCGGGGTGCGCACCTCGTTGGGGGTGCGGCCGTTGCTTCGGCCGGGAGGCACGTCATCGGTCGACGGGTCGAGGTTGGCCAGGAGGTACGGGTGCGGAGAGAGCTTGGCAAATGTTGCGCGAGAGAGGCCGACGTCGGTGGCCATTATGGACAGATGACCGGTATGCCGGGTGTTGAGGCTGAATCGTGATGATGTTGAGAGGGAGAGAAACCGAACATGTGTTGGTGAATCTTTTTTTTTTTTCTTCTTTTTTTTTCTTTCCTACACCACGCAAGGCTATGTGGATTTGCGGGGCGACAAGGCTGCCTCTCAAGTTGTCTCCAAACACTGGTGACCAAGCTGGGGATTTACATACAGTCATCCGTCCAATTCTCTTCCTCCGTATTCTCTAATTAATCTCTTGTCCTTCTCTTTCCTTGCAAGCCACTTGGATGCTTCCAAACCGCACCGCATCGTGACCTATATCCGCATCGTGACCTATGTCCACATCCGCTCACTGCCAGTACCCTACAGTCTACATGATCATCCAAAGGCGACGTCGCGAGTCAATGTGGAGAGGATTCAACGCACAGGGACCTCTCACGAAACATTATTAACATCATGGCTCGACGCCTCGAGAAAGAATGATCCGAATACGTCAACGTAGACGCCCGGTTCACGCCCCTCCCCAAGTACGGCCACCTCTCAAAGAAGAATGCTCAATATGCCGATCAACAAGCCGACTCAGAAAGGCTTCTGCCCGCAAGGGCCCAGACGACCACATCGCGATCCGTGAAATGATGGGGAATCGTGAAGCTATTATTCTACCATCCCCTCGGAGGACCCGATCAGTGTCCCTCACGGGACGGGCATACCATCCAGCTCAAAGATCTATCCATCTTTCAGACCTCGCAAAGATGCAGCTCTGATGTGGAGGATGCATGGTAGAGGTATGCCTTTCTGGCTCTCCGTCTCCCTCTCCTCTGAACAGACGCCTTCTGGGCAGACGAGGGTGAAACCAGCATTACGAGGCATGGTGATTGGGAACCACGAGGTTGATGGTCGAGCCGTCCTCTGAGATGCTATCCCCTGGCTGCTCCCGATCATTCACCAGCTGTGCCCCTGCGCCGCTTCCTGCGAGGATCATCTTGATGGGATCCACCCGCAGAGTATCGGCATTCTTCTTGCATTAGATAGATGGGAAAGTCAGACAATCACTACTCCTTCTTGATAAGTCTCGATATGGCAAGTAGTATATGGAGTCGTGTATGGAGTATACTCCCGCCGGGACGAACCAGACTCACTCATAGCAAGGCGTCCATGCAGATCGTTGAATCCGCATGGAAGCGGGGTTTAGGGGACTTTGCAATTACCCTTCCCCCATCAGGATCCAGCATCACTCACTTCTTCATCTGTTACATAGTCCAGGAATGTTCTCATAGCCTATAGTCAACACCCGCTACGATAAGGTCATGGTACGCAGCTGCATGGACATTCTCGAGCAACATACCCATCGCCCTGCAAGGGAAAGGATGAATAAGGGGACCTATTACTGACTTGCCCCATCTCCAGGCCCGCCGGCTTGGTCTTTGAGAGGCTCGAGATACGGGACTGACGGGCATCGTAGCTCAGGTCCTCCACTTGCTCAGCTCCTGCCGCCCCCAAGCTCTTCCCCAGCGACAAGCATGAGTTTGGAAGCTGTGTCCAGATCGATGGCAATCCCACCATCAACATCATCGAGATGGGGACCGTCGTACACGTCCGTGAGCCGTCGAGGGACGTGAGGGCGTCGCCTCTCCTGGCAAGAGTCCCACAAAGGGGCTCGCACCGGCTTGCAATATGTTCTTCGGTACCGGACCCTCTAACCCCCCTCCTCTTCCTCCTGCACGCAGCACATCCCACCCCCCCATGGGTCTACCATCTTCATGTTCGATCTGGAGGAGACGCGTGTCTTTCACCGACGGTCTGATCGGTTTCTGGGCGGCTATGCGGATGATGTCTGATATGCTGGCAGCAGTTAGCCGCACAGAGTATCGTCGACATATCCATCAACCGTATCCTCGTGCATCGTTCATATCGATCAATCTTCTCTCGTCATCACCCTGCATGGATCATGTATTGATACTCCGTACAGAAGATATACATGTACATGCAATCCTTTCCGAACGGAATCTCCTCCTCCCCCCCCGGCAAATGCATGCCGCATTCAATCTTTCTCTCTCTCCTCTTTCTGGTCATGACATGGATCCTTGCCTCACCGTGACGAATCAGAGATGCCATATTACCGCCCGCACATCACAGTGGGTCTCTCTGTTTTCCCTGTTCGCACCTCTCCTCTTCCTTGTCCCACCTCGATTCGGCCCAACGACATGATGGCATTGGACTTTTTGAAGAGTCGACCACAATCTCTCCTAGACATCAGGGATTCCCCTTCCCGTCTTGTCGGTCGTCTAGATTTGCCACGACCAAGTCCGATCTGCCCCTCGGGATCTTGGCCTCGGCAGCCCTCTGACCCTTGTCCCCCCTTCCAAGCCTCCCAGCCATTCAACCGCTCAACTCTCGTCACCTTGTCCCGTGGCCGCCCATCCGATGACTGTCCCCCCTCTTCTTCTTCTTCTAATGTCCATCCCCCCCCCCCTCCTGCTTCTCTGTACTCGTACTCGTGCCGTCGCGCAAGGCACAAGGGTTGACTGTCGCTCTCTGTTCTCCTGGTCATAACTCAGGACGATCCTGGCCTCGTAATCCCGCCACGCCACAACCACCACCTGGTCTGTATCGGGGAGCCTCGTCGTGATCGTCGCGGGAATAGGTAGAGCACGGGGCGGCGGGTAGATGGCAGGGATGCATGACAGGCAGTGTGTATTGCAATCGCGAGTGTTGGTTGATTCCGGACGCCATCATCACGTCGAACCACCGGCTTGATAACGAACCATGGTTATTGCATGCAAATCATGTCACGGTGCACCGACATACATTCAACTGATGAGCGTACCGTATACCCTCATGTAGTACTCCGGCCTACCCAGTAGTTACGCGCCCTGACGCAAGCCACATCTCCCCGAGAAGACGTGATGAGCGAGAGGTGCGGGACAGACGGACAATGAAAGCTCCCCGAAAGCTTCGATGGAGATGAGAGCTATACCGAGGAGGTTTATGACTCTGCAGACCACCGAGTGATGATAGCATGCACACCGATGGTGGCGGTAGCTTCGCCCCCCCCCCCTCTTCACGACTCACGACCCTCGCCTTCCCACCACCCACTTGACGATGCATGTTGGGTCTGGTTATGCAGGCTCGTACATCCGCACCCGCACCCCTGTGCAGAGCAAACTGATGGTCCTCGGCACTCTCGTTCGGCCAATCTCTACTCTTCTTCAGCCGCTGGAGGCGTCTGTCAACTCTGAATCCCCCCCCCCCAATACATTTCTTCTTCCCGTAGGTGACACCCAGCAGCTTGCCCGCCTCCATGGGCCATGCGATTGCTAGTACTTTATCGCGGGTCAGCCTTCCTGCGGCCTCTCTTCTTATTCTTCTTCTCCCCCCCCTCCAACCCCTTTTCAATTAATATTTTCTTTTTGACTCCTCTATCCAGTTCGTATCCCCAGTTCATCAGTCTATCTCCTCTCGACGCTTTGCAGGATCAAAGTCTACACTGTCGCTTCTTCTTACTGCTCTCTCGTTTCGGTGCTTACAGACACACACACACACGCGTCAAGCTCTCGTCCGCCCCAAGGATTCATTTGCAAACGGACCTTTTTTTTTTTCAAAAGAACGATTGAAAAGGGAATTTAAAAAAAGAGAGAGGAAGACTTGCCACAAAGACGATCTCGACCAAATCCGCTCTATATCACAACCCCCCCCCCCCCCCCCCCCCCCCCCCCCCCGGCGGCCGTTGGGTCGTTTCAACTCTGCCCATGCTGGCTTGATCTCTTCTTGAACGGCAGCGAGCGCCGGAGGACGATATAAACCAACGAGATTCTACGTTGCACTCAAGACCCCTCGGATTCCTTTTCCTATCGCTGGTCGAGAAACAGAAAAGGAAAAGGGAAGATTTAACGATGGCTCCCAATCTAAAGGACATGGCCAGCGCGGCCATCAGCCTCCCCAAGCGCATCGCCATCCCCCTAACCCCCACAAGCCCACCCGGCCTCGTCCAGGCGCTGACCGTCGACCCGTGGTCCAAGTCGGGCAAGTACGCGCTTGGATGGACGTACTTTGCCCTGGCCCTCGTGCTGTGCGTGACGGCCGTCCGCTTCTGGCACTTCTGGCAGGACAAGATCCGCCAGGCCATCTACAAGCAAGAGGTCGAGGAGCACTACCAGAACCTGTACAATATCGACGCCGACTACGCCATGGCCATGCGCAGCGGCCAGGCCAGCCAGTTCTTCTTCCCGGACATGGCGGGCGACGGCGCGGCCACGGCGACGGCCGAGAAGACCTTCCGCCCCAAGGCGCACTTCTCGTCCGTGGGGCCCGTCAACGACACGCTGGCCCTGTTCCGGTGGGTCTTCTACAGGCCCCTGCCCGACCTGGTCTTCCGCAAGTACAGGCTCACCTTCTCCTCGCCGGCGGTGCTGACGTGCGCCCTCGTCGCCACCGTCTTCGTCACGCTGTACTGCTTCCTCCAGCAGCCGCTCTACTGGCAGAGCATCCAGTTCGGGTCGCCGCCGCTGGCCATCCGGTCCGGCATGATCGCCGTGGCGCTGACGCCGTGGATCGTCGCCACCAGCATGAAGGCCAACCTGCTCACCGTCGTCACGGGCATCGGCCCGGAGCGCCTCAACGTCCTCCACCGCTGGCTCGGCTACCTGTGCCTGTTCCTGACGCTGGTCCACTGCGTGCCCTTCTACGTCCAGCCGGTGTGGGACGACGGCGGCATGGAAGTCTTCCAGCGCCTCTTCCCGGGCGGCAGCGGCATCATCTACGGCACCGGCATCGCCTGCCTCGTCCCCCTGTGCTGGCTGTGCGTGGCCTCGCTGCCGTATGTCCGCCGCGTGGCCTACGAGGCCTTTGTCCTGCTGCACGTGCCCGTGGGCGCCGCCTACGTCGGCCTGCTCTTCTGGCACACGAAGAACTACCTCATGTCGTGGAGCTACCTGTACGCCACCGTGGCCGTCTGGGCCGTGTGCTGCTGCGCGCGCTTCTTCAACCTCAACTGGACCAAGCCCTGGCGGCCCATGGCCTTCATGGTCGGCGACGAGGCCGCCATAACGCTCATGGCCGAGAACGCCATCAAGATCACCATCCCCACCCAGATGCGCTGGAAGCCCGGCCAGTACGTCTACCTGCGCATGCCGGGCATCTCCTTCCTCGACAACCACCCCTTCACCATCTCGTCCCTGTGCAGCGACGACTTCCCCTCCGAGTACGGCGAGCAGTTCCGCGACTGCATCATCGTCTTCAAGCCCTACGGCGGCTTCACCCGTCGCGTCCTGGAGACGGCCGTCGACAAGGGCCCCTTCCACACCTACCGGGCCTTCCTCGACGGCCCCTACGGCGGCATGCGCCGCGACCTCGCCGCCTTCGACACGTGCGTCCTCATCGCCGGCGGCAGCGGCATCACCGCCCTCATGTCCCAGCTCCTGAACCTGATCAAGCGCATGCGCGACGGGAAGGCCATCACGCGCAAGGTCGTCGTCGTCTGGGCCCTGAAGCGCCTGGAAGCCATGGACTGGTTCAGGGAGGAGCTGAGGATCTGCCGCGACGCCGCGCCCCCGGAGAGCGTCACGTGCAAGTTCTTTGTCACCTCAGCCGTGCGGCACCGGCCCGGTGAGGAGATAGGGTCCAACGCTGCGGCGGCGGCAGCGGCGGCGGCGCCCGGCGTGCCGCCGACGAACCGTGCCCTGACGCACGCCCTGCACGACAAGCTGGACGGCTTCGTGGCCGGCGTGGCGTCGAAGCGCAACTCGGCGATGATATACGCCGAGGCCCAGGGCGACCCAGATCGGGAGCGCGAGCTGCGGGCCGAGAACGAGGACCGCATCACGGCCCTCCCCCATCAGGACTATATGCAGGTCCAGCACCAGCACCACCACCACCACCAGGGGCAGGCGCCGCAGGCCGGCCCTCTACCGGCCAAGCTCATCTCGCCCGTGGAGGATGACGATGTGCAGGGCCGTCTGCCCCTCGGGCCAAACGGGTACCCCGTCGACAAGAAGCAGGTCGAGGTGGAGGAGCACCGGACAGAGTTCCGCTTCCCTCCTATCCACAGGGAGAACCCGCTACATTTCAACAGCGCGCCCAAGGTCCTAGCCGAACAGCGGCAGCAGCAGCAGCAGCAGCAAGGCCAGGAGACCCAGGACGGAGAGGGAGGAGGGCAAGAGGGGGAGAATGGCGGATTCCCAGTCCGGGCCCCGGAGCTAGCCCACCTGCGGACCAACCTACCCCCGGCGGGCGCTCGACCGACATCGACGTTCGGCCCCCCCTCGGGCTTCGACTTTGGCTTCCCCGAGACGCCGACGGAATTCCAGAAGAACCTGATGCGCTCTGCCTTCCCTATACCACACCAGATAGACGGCAGCTGGAGCGTCGAGTACGGCCGACCGGACCTGGGATACATGCTCAAGGAATGGGCCACGGGCGGGGCGGACGGGAGGGGCATACTCGGACGCAGGACGGGGGTGTTCGTATGCGGCCCCCCGGGTATGAGGGTCGGCGTGGCTACTACGGTTGCTAGGTTGCAGGCAGAGATTTGGGGGGATGACGAGCTCGAGGAGATCTACCTACATACGGAGAACTACGCTCTGTAGGGATGGATACATGGCGTGTAACGATATAGGAATGTGACGGGAAGGAAATGATACCAAGCGATCTATTATTGATTCATCTACCATCTTATACCATACGTATATGCATAGCACCGCATGTTCAGATCGGAGAGATGCTCATGCTTACGCATATCTCTCATGTCCCTGCGAGGTTTATACGACATGCATCCGTCGTGTGAGGTTGCTGAGAATGTAATGATACGAGTAAGCGGGGGGCGGGGGGAGGGGGGAGGGGTAGAGGGCATCACCAATCCTGGCGTACGGACCAGGCAACCCTGGCGATTGATGAACGGAACGCCCCCACCTGCGCGATATGGAGACATGGAAAAGTGCCAAGTCTACTACCAGTCACTGCTGGTCATGGAAGTATCATGATCAGTACCCTGCAGACTGCAGATATCGGTACGGAATGTATGTGAGTTCGTCTTTCTAGTATTAGCAGTACGAGGCACGTCTCCATTGAAAAGTCCCATCGAATGACGAACGTGCGCGAACAGTAGGGGGGAACCCTGATGGTCAAGAAGCTGCAACCCTTTTGGCAGGGGACCACCTGCCATTGAAGAATTGAGGATGTCTGGAAGAGAGAGAGATGTAATGAGTGATTCACCTTGATGTCGTTCCTCTTGCGTTTTTTTTCTCTTCTAATTCTTCTTCTTCCTCAACACTCCTCCCTACACACTGAACTCGCTACACACACACACACACACACACACGCACACACACACATTCTCTCTCTCTCTCTCTCTCTCTCCTACACTTGGAAGAAACGAGGTTTCGGACCTAGGTCATCCGACAAGAAAGCCAGAGAAAGACAAGAGACAGGATGGACTTTGCTGAACTCGATGGCCGAGAAAAGGAACTCAGGCAAATCGCCAAATCATGGTCCATCGCCATGAAGGCCTCCAGGGACAGGCTGCAGAAGGTGTATAAGCTGCGGATGGACGAGCTGGATGCTGCTATCCACGAGGGACGTCTTGTTCTCGAGACGGTCTGTCTGTTTGTCCATGCATCGTTGCGGTGCCAGCAGTTTAGGTACGGTTCACTCTTTTTCTTCTTCTTTTATCAATCCTCCATCTCTCTCGCCTACCTTTTCTTTCCATGTCTCCTCTGTCTCCTCTGGATGATGGGATGATCCAAACTGACAGACTACGACCTGACAGCCTACCACCCGAGTTTTGGAGGATCCTACAGACGGAATTCGGCATCATAGTCTACCCCTCGGCGCTGACGGAGCCGATTGACACGCATGGCGTGGGATCGGATATAACGTTTACAGATGCCTACAGCAGCCATATCGGTGCGTTCCGTTCTCCCTGTCGTGGTTCTCGAGACAATGCGACATGTGATACTGACGTTGATGGTATAGTCATGCTGGGTAGATGCTGCCCGGATCACCCCCCGCCTTGCCCGTTCGAGTACCTCAGGGAACCGCCGCCACCGTACCAGCGACAGGAGTAGATGAAGAGCGGAAAGCTTCCTCATTCTACTATATTTGTCCTCTCAATTTTCATCTTCGGTCTACGGAGGGTCTTTCTTTTTTTTTTTGGTACATCAGTTGCGGCGAAATAAAGCGGTCTTTGGGAAGCGGTTTGGGGTTGGGGGAGGGGGGGGGGAAGAGTACGGTCACAAGGGGAGTGTGGTGTCTATGATTTTGCATGTTGGCTTATAAATAAGAGTACAGAAAAGAATCGAAAGTGAAAGTGAAAAAAGAGTGCGCGTTCATTACTGGGAGCACCAACGCATCGAGGATATCAACTAGTGCTCATCTATCCTCTTCCCTGCTGCCCCATCCCTGTTGGCCCTCCATATGCCTCCCTCCCCCTCGAACTCCTCCCTCTTCCACACCTCGACCCGCCTCTTGCACTCCTCCAGAGCCTCCTCCCCCGCCCTCCACGCCGCCTGCCTGTGCGGCGTCGACACGGCGATGAGTATGCTCTCCTCACCGATCGGCACCGTGCCCAGCCTGTGGACCATGGCGAACCCCCGCAGGTCGTGCTTGTCCGTCAGGCTATGCGCGATGGTCATCATGGTGCGCAGGGCGAGGGGGTGGTATGCCGTGTACTGAAGTTCCTTGACCGGTTTACCGTCAAAGTTGTCCCTTGTTGTGCCTGTGTCTATCAGCCAGGTCTTTCTTCGCCTCCCTCTCCCTCTCTCTCTCTCCCCGTGCACCTCTCCCGATATCTGACTGTATCTCTATAGTGCAGATGCAGTACAGGACAGAGGGAGCAGAGACCGGATGGAGAGGTATGGAGAGGTATGGAGAGGAGAGTGGTGTGGGGGGGATAGTGATCGAGCATAACTCCGTACCTGCAAACAATACTATAGCCCCGGCGGCAGGACTGCGGACCATGTCCATCACTTTACTGGCGTCGAGGGCGTTGTGCGTCAAAGAGACGTGGCACCTGTCTTCTGACAGTTCCCATGGCCCCTGGACACTGTCTTGGCTCATGATGCGTGTGCTGTGATCGTCGGTGCCCGCGGAGGAGGCGATGCCCTCAGAGGAACAGATGCCTGGTCAAGGTGGGGGCGGGGTGATGGCCGACGTCTGCCTGGGATGCATGCTGTGACGTGTGCGGGTCATGATATTCTACTGCACTGGGATTTTACCTGCACGGTATCAGTTTCCGCGGTCCGTATTCTCCATGCAGCACACGAAGATAGGGCATCATCATATTCCACTATGTATACCTTCAAATATCTTCAAATACATGTATTCTTCTGCCTCTCCCTTGTTTCCCATGTGCATCTGTCGAGATGGTAATACTCTCTCGCACGTGAAGACGGTGATTTTGATTACGTCATCAACTGCAGCCTTATGGCGTTGCATCTTCACTCTCTGTCACATGGGCCAACTCTCCCATGTGCACCATCTGCACACTGTATCTCCGGATCTCAGCACCCCCAGCGCATTTTCCTTTCCATCTTCTGTCTACTCCTGGGACTCCAGACCGCAACGCCTGGGGGCGACACGTATCGCCGCTGCTCGACAGAAACCCTAAAACCATGCGCGACCACAGATCGCAGCCCGCCCCCGATACCAGACCCGACGACAGATCATGGGACGGCCAGGGGCAAATAGACGGCTATAGTCGATCCCGCCAGGGTAAACCATGACCGCACGCCTGATGGAAGACGGTGGACCAGACTGGAGATAAGAGGATGCTTCCTGTATAAGATCGGACATGTGCCGATCTTTGAGAGAGCGGGAAAGCAGTGGCACACACGTGGAGACACATGTATTGCAAGAGACAAGAAGAAGAAAAAAGAGTCATTTTTAGCTAACTTCCCCCCGGGACGTCGAGACTACTCCAGGTCTCCTGCCAGACGATACGACGACAAGAGGGACGGCTACAACACTGACAGGGACTCCTATGCGGACGCCAACGATAACAACTACTACCACCATCGCCATCGGAGGGACCGACACGATTATACTGGCATGTACGACGACGATGGCGGCGGCGGAAGCCAAGAAGAAGAGTACGCTTACTCCAATCGTGACCGCCATCGCTATGACGACGACGATGGCCGCTCACCGCCGAGGGGGCGCCATCACCGCAGCAGCTACTCGCGTAGTCCTGTTCGAGACGCGGCTGGTAGGCCCAGCGACACCGTCATCCTGGAGGGTCTACCCTTCTCAGTCTCCTCGAGCGAGGTTGGTAATCCTCCGGTCCCGAGTAACAGAAGCTGCTTGTTCCCCCGAACACAGACTGGTTCTTGATGAAAACGGGTTCCCTGGATCTAGCACTTCATTTGTCCACAATGGCGGCATCCGTCCCTTGAGCCACACTCGAGATGCTACTGCGTTGCCGAAAGACAAGGCAAGAAAAGACGAAGGAAAAAAAAAACTTGCTCGACTAATACGGCTGCGTTCCTTTACAGCTTCAAGAGAGCCTCCTGAGGGACTCGATGGCGGCCGACCTCCCGCCTTTCGATGTGCGCATCTCTTCTTCCAAGGGTACGTTCGATATCCCATGATGCTAATTCACACTTGCGGTGCACCGATATTGATATGACGTGCCTCCAGGAAGCCGACGCGCATTCGTTCAGTTTGATTCAGTTGACAGCTCTGTCTCCTTCATCAGGGAACACTTCCCCGAGATCCAGCTCGAGCTTGCACACCCCACCGACGACGTTCCCGACGGTCGCTTCCAGGCGTATATTCACTACGCGCGGAATCGAGAGGATGGGAGCGACGCTCGTGTACAGCCAGGCAGCAACTGGACGTGTCATTCGGTACGCTCGTCTTGCCATCCAATACCAACCGTGGGCTCTGTTGTTGACGTGGATCCAGTGTGACTTCTCCAACTACCCCTCGCGCACAAAGTGCAAAGAGTGCGGTGCGCCCCCGTCAGGTATGTCAACGGAACCACTCTTCAGCCGCCAGCTTCTTCCTCTTCTAACGTCCCGTAGCGCCGGACTGGCAGCAGAGCCTGACGGGCATGACCGACGCTGCCGACGTGCCTTCGCAAATACTGGTGGTGTACCCCCTAGCAAGCTTCGTCGACGAGGACATGCTGGCGGCCGACATGAAGCGTCTGGAGCGGGAGAAGCCAAATCCGGTCAAGGACACGGCTTCCGACGGTGCAGCACCAAAGCTCAAATCTACCGCCCCGACGGGCAACCCCTCGGGGTACGGTGCGCGTCCGGGGTCTCTCCACCGCGTTTTCCTCATGCGCAACGCCCACAGCGACGAGTCCTTCAAGTATGGATTTGCCGAGTTTTGGGCTCTCGAGGACGCGATGGCCGCTGTTGCCAAGTATCGCGCTTCACGGTCCTTCACCGTGGCCGCATGCACGGTGCACGTATCAACCATCCACATGGGCGTGTTCCTCCCGGAAGACCGCGAGCTGACTCCGGAAACGGAACGCATGTCGTTCAACCCGCTCTTCAACCCAGCCCTGCGCGTCCGGTACAAGGACTATCGCGTGTATCCCAGCCAGCGTGTCGTGACCGAAACCCCCCCGGGCGCCAATAGCCAGACCGCCGACAAGCAACCGGCCGAGGACGATGCAGCTAAGAAGTCCAAGAAGCGCAAGGCAGATGGTGCGCCGGCCACCCAGGCGACGACGGCGGCCAAGAAGCCCGTCGTCATGGCTGGGACGATGGCCATGTGGCAGCGCAAGCACGACGAGCTGCACGCCCAAGGCGCCGGCGGCACCTCTTCCGCTGCCGACGCACCGCCACCACCCCCCGTACCCATCAAGATTTCCCTCTCCAATGCCAGGATTGGCGGTGGTGGACCGACACCAGCTATCGAGTCTCAGCGGCAGGAAGAGTCCAAGACCCCGGAGGAGGACCGAGCACCGACAGCAGGAGCAGTGAGTTACGTCGACCGCGACCGGCTCATGTGCCTCATCTGCATGCGCAAGTACAAGTCCGTCCAAGAGGTGGACATACACGAGAAGTCGCGCAACCACAAGCAGGCCACCGAGAACGAGGATCAGGTCAAGGCCGCCCTACCACGGCTAGCAGCCCGAGATAAGCGGCAGAAACAAAAGGCAGGGACCACCAACATCGACGCCACCACGGAGTCAACGACGACGGCAGCAGTAGATGCTGCTGCTGCTGCTGCTGCTGCTGCTGCCGATGCCGATGCGCAGCAATACCGCGATCGAGCCAAGGAGAGACGTCAAGTGTACAACCAGCCCAGGAAGCTCTCGTCCAAGCAGACCGACGGCACCGGCACCGGCACCCCTCCCCCACCTCCAGCGGCACCAGCACCGGCACCGTCCAAGGGAGCAGGCATGCTAGCCAAGATGGGCTGGTCAGCAGGTGCCGGGCTCGGAGCCAAGGGCGAGGGACGCACCGACATTGTAGAGACGCACGCCTACCAGGAGGGTGTCGGTCTGGGCGCCGAGGGAGGCAAGCTTGGCGATGCGGCTGAGGTGGCGGAACGGAATACAAAGAGCAGTGGCAGCTATGCGGATTATCTTGCCAGTGCGCAGGATAAGGCGAGGGATAGGTATAAGAAGCTGGGAGGATAAGGGGGGAAGGTTGGGGAGGGGCTTTTGTATAAAACACGTCGTCAATAGAATCAGTCTTACTCTACATGCTTTTCTTTTTTTTCTTCCCCCCTTCCCCCAGATGAATCAGTAGCATACCATATATACTCGGTCATGTTTTCAAAGAGGTCAAGGATGAGTCTCATGATGACATTTGAGAATGAACTAAAAAAAATGAGAGCAAAGAGGGACACAAGAAGCAGTCATTCCATGCCATTGCTTTTATATAACATGAAAAATAAACTTGACCCTTCATTCCAAGGGAGATCAAAAAGGAGAAGAAAAAAAGAAAAGAAAAAAAAAACAGGGTACGCCTATGCCTTGAGTCACCAACAAACAAACAGAAACAGATATGAAATATGATCGAGCCCAAGGCGCAAAATATACATAAGAAACGAATATACATATATATATATAGAATGTGGAAAAATGCCAGATGTGCCATACCAAGCTCAGATGCAAATAATAGTATAAGTAATGGAACAAAAGAAGAAAGTAAAAATGAAAAAAAAAAAAAAAGGAAAGGAGGAGAGGCAAAAAGAGACGGAATCAAATCTATAGCGTCATCATGGCGGCACAGAGAGCCACGAGTAATGTAATGGTCATGACGGGAGGCGATATGCGGCCGACGGCACTATCATCATTGTCGCTGTTGGCTTCTTGGCCTTTTTTTTTTTTTTTGAATCGGTCAGGATACTTTCGCTTCAGAGAGAGGGGGGGGGGGAGGGGAAAAGAGAGAAGAGAAGGGGGAACAAGACTCACTCTTGACACCGGTGATATTGGGCAGATCACCAGCAGCTATGTCGACGATATTAGTGTCGGACGAGTTGAGGTTGGCCTGGGCGATGGCGATACGCTCATTGTCCAGGTCGTAGACGACGTAGGCGGAACGGAGGAAGGTGTCGCCCAGCAGGGTGAACTGGATGTCGAAGTCGGAGGTGGACCCGATGCCGAACATGCACACACCCTCCCAGTCGCCGATGACGTCCCCGAGGCCTTCGTTGACCTCGAGGTACTGCTTGAACAGGTCCCGGACGTCGGCGAAGGCGTCGACAACCATCTCTTCGATCGGCACCTGAATCGTCTTGCCGTCAAAGACGAAATCGAAGACGTAGCCCGTTCCCTTCTCACCGCGGAACGCGCAGTCGATGTACGGTGTCAGCGACCCCTGGACGGCCACCACGTTAAACTTCTCCCACAGCTTCTTGACCTGGTCCTCCGGCAGAAGCGAAATGGTCGACCCGGTGTCCAGGAGGGCCAGGGAGTCGAGGTCGGGTATGTCGATGGACTTTTCGCCGTCAGAGTCCTTCAGGTCGAAGCCCGAGATGCGTACGCTGTACAGCGTGATGTTCGCCGACGCGCTGTCCGCCTCGCGGGACATCGGGAGCACCGCCAGGTCGCCAATGTACTTTTGGCTGTCGATGGCGCCAAACAGGATCGTTCCCGAGTTGGCTTCTAGGTCATTCTGGGATGGGACGCGTCAGGCTTCTTCTCTTTTCTCATCTTCTTCTCCTTACTTGACTCCCCCTCCTCCTTCCTCCTCCTATCACTCTTGCTCGTTCTTTCTCTCTTCTGATTCTTCGTGCCTCGCTGCTCTCGACGTCTCCGAACCCCGGACCTACCCGCATCCGGAGCTTCCGGGTGGAAGAAGAAGGGATGAGAGAGATGACCTACCAGATACAGACTGAAAGCGCGCGTATCTATGAGCCCCTGGCTGGCCATGTTGTCGACGACAGTGGGATACTGTATCGTAGCGGCGACGTTTGCGCTGAAGCCGAGACCCATGAGCCCCGTGGGCCGGACGCTCTCTGAGGCGAGACCGAGTTGCTGGTTCTCGATCTTGTCATTGCCGATGGTGATGGTATCGTTGAAGTAGGAGCCTTTGATGTTGCGGCCATCTAGGTAGGTGATGTCGAAACCGCCGCGGTCCACTAATGCAAATGTTTCGCTCTCATTAGAGTTGACTGTTTGTTTCCATATAAACATTAGCCTCTATTATATCGGAATACGAGTGAGGCGGGGGAGAAGACTGAGAGACTCACATGGAGTCATGCAGAAGCCATGGCTGCGTTGTTTTGCAGCATTCGTGCAGAGGTCCGAGTTGACCGAGTTGACCCAGGTGTCGCTGCTTCCGGTGTCAAGCTGAAAGCTGATAGACTGAGGTGGAGTGCCGACCTTGAACTCGGCGTAGTAGCCACCGCCGGTGATGTTGTTCAGCGCTTCCAATTCGACCCGGCCGTCATCGTCCCTTCGCGAGTTGGAGCTGTGAGGGGGGGAGAGCCGGTGGCGGGTGATGGGGACGGCGACGTGCCCGGCCAAGGTAGTGGCAGCCAGGGCCAGGAGGGGCGTGGATCGCATGTCAGTAGGGAAGAGGCCGAAACGGCTGGCCCTATGATGTGTACGTAGTTTCTACGACTAGCAAGTGTAGTGCGTCGGGTCACCGGAGAAGCCGGGGCTCGCGTACGGGGTTGGGTGATGCTGGCGGGTTTCGCATGCGACTGATGGGTGGGTGGGCGAGTGAGCGAGCGAAGCAAGAGGGGGGGGGGGGTGGAATGCAGTGATGGATGCAAGCGATGAATTAGGAGAATCCTTGAAGAAAGAGAGAAGGAAGGAAACAAGGTTAAAAAAAAAAAAGAAGAAAAAGGGAAAGAAGAAAGGAATACGGGGAATAAAAGGTGAAGAAGAGAAATAAGAGAAATGCCGGGGGCTGTGTAGTATCCCCCGTTCTCTTTACGAGTCTGCAGAGGAACCGAGAGACGGCTGAGCACGTCAATAAGGAGGAGTAATATGGGGAGTATGGAGTGTTGTTATTATAGTGAGTGGTAAAAAGATGATCATGGATGGCTTAGCGATTTGCTTGGCGATGGGGCTTGAGTCGGTAGGCTGGGGGTTGACGGTGGAGTAGTGGTCCTGATGGAGTATTATCGTGTACTGAGATACTGGCATGCGAACAGTACGAGTTACCAGGGTCGACCTTTTTTGACGGGTCGACAAGGATATTGGTGAGTGACGCGGAGCGACACGGAGGCTGGGGGTGATGGGGAATGCAGATTTCCAGATTTGTCTGTCATGTAACAACGATACGTACCCTCGAGCCTTCCCTTCCAGATCTTGACTGCCGTAGGCTGCAAGGATGGGACGGAGCGGCAGGTGGGAGGAGCTGATGGAGACCGTGATTATGGAGAAGGCTGAGCGAGGCGGACGCTGGGCGAGGGCGTGTCCGTAACAGTTGATATCGTACGAGTAAAGGCAGATGGACCTCTGGTGTCCGAAGGTATCTTGGGAGCAGGAGGACGAGAAATGATGTGGTGATGATTGAATTCCCACCATGACCATCCGGCCAGCCGGTACATGGCAGTGTGTCGAGAGGAGAAGGAGGGGAAAAGGGAGAGAGGATGGGAGAGAATAAACAGGGGGGGAGGAAAGAAGGAGAAGGAAGATGATTACGTAGCAATACAGAGTCTCGTCAATAAGCGACCTCGTTGACATCGCGGAAGGCGCAACGTGGGAAGGAGCGACACTGACAGGGAGTGAGACGCTAGGAAGGGGGGCATCGAGGCACTCCCGTACCGATTACGTTTATGTACAGATTTAGTACGGAGTATATGCCCGATATGCATGGAATACTCTATACTATATCAACGTCAATACGTGGGAAGCCCGGAAGCCTCGATACGACGCGCAAGTACTCCTCCCTCCATGCAGCGCTGCTCATCACGGTAATGCATCGTGTCTGATGGCGTCGCTGTCAACCCCCCTGCAGCCCAGACGTTGGGCGTTGGGCGGTTCATCATCTGGTGGCGTCGCTCCCTGCACTCGAACGGCTGATGGAGAGAGTGCTCTGACAAGCGGCAGCCATCATCTATCTGCTCTGGGTCAGCCACAGTCACAGCCACAGCCACAGTCACAGCCATGTAAGTCACACACACACACACACACACACACACACACAGCCTTGTGACTTGTACAAGTATCGTTACTTCTCCGCCTCGTACAGTTTAGTTTATCTGCCCATCATTGCATTTTGCATTTTGCATTTGCATTGAAAAGCGTATATTCAATTAGACAAGACATACTCGTCCCTGCTTGGCGCTCATCTACTGACACTCCATCTACTGATATTGATCGAGAATCCTCTCCTCCTCCCCCCAGATCATTCCATCCTGCTGTCTCACAGCCACCAGGAACGATGACATGTCTGTTCCCATGCCTTTCTTTTCTTTTCCTCTTTTCTTTTCTTCTTTTCTCTCCTTCTCTTTTTTCTTTTCTTTTCTCTTCTTTCCCATTCCCCCCCCGTCTCCATCCCAGCCCCGGGGTGTCCCTAAAGACGGTGCATTATTCAGGGCAGACAATTACCAACGCTATCTCTGTCTCTCTCTCTCTCTCTCTCTCTCTCTCTCTCTCGCGCGCGCGCGCGCTTCCGTCTCTCTCTCTCTCTTCTCAATACGAGACAGTAAGATGAAATGGCGACGATGGAAGCTGATATAAAAAAAAATTGAATTCCATCATCGTACTTCTTTCTATTATACTCTTTAGCACACCTCGCTGCCCCGGCATTCACTCCGAGACATACCATCCCAGACGACAAGACACGGCTGCTTTTCATCTGACATGCATGGATGCCATCGCGTTGTTTTATCTCGCTCTGTTCTTCCTCTTCCTCTTCTTCTATAAATGATAAATAATATCAAACTTTTCCTCTTCAGTCCATCCAAGACATTTCCTTGTTCCTTCGTCCAACCCGTCCTTCTATATATATGAGATCGATTGTATGACATAATTTTACAGCTTGGCGCTCTTCTCCTTTCCATCCTGCCTAAGTCGGATAACGCCCTATTTCTTTTGTCAGTATATATATATATATATATATATATATATATAGTAATGGAGGAGGGGATGGGAGAGATCAGCGAGAAGAGGAAAGGAGAAGAAAGAAGAGGAGAGGAGAGGAAGAGCTTACCTCCTGATAACAGCTGGCCAGCAGCGTCCCGTCCGCAGCAAAGATCCTCTGGCTGACCACTCCCCTCTGCTGGCCGGACCAGGGCGTCTCCATCTCGCAAAACATCCACTGGTCGGCCATGACCCGCCTCGGCTCGTGGAAGTAGATGCTGTGGTCGAGGCTGACGATCATGCCGACGGCCGGCCTGCCCTGCCACCTGACCGGGTCGTCGCCCATGCCCTCCTTCCGCATCTCCCTGCGCAGCAGACGGCCCTCGCTGTCCGTCAGGCTGCCCGACGCCTCGGCCGGCACGGCGATGAACCTCCACAGCCGGTGGGCGCGCGACACCGTCCCGATGAAGTAGCTGTCCGACATGTACGCCAGCGCGTTGAGGTGGGCCTGGATCCCGCCCTCGGGGCTGATCTTGCCCCTGGCGCGCATCCAGGTCCTGCTCACGCGCTCGTGCGGGCAGGCCGCGTCGTCGTCCCGGCGGACCACCTCGACGTCCGTGTTCTGCACCGGCCCGCCGCCCGACAGCCCGTCGACCAGGTCGTCGGGGGGACGCGTGGCCGCCACCCCTTCCGGCATCGGCGCCGCGTGGCGTACCACCTGCCTCCCGGCTTTGCCGCCCTCGTCGTTGGACTCGTCGTCGTCGGACTCGCCTTCGTCGCGCGCGAAGCTGATGGTCGTCGTGAAGATGCATCGGCCCCTCTGCCGCGCCTGCACCGTGCGCGTCGCGAATGACCGCCCGTCGCGCACCCGCTCCACGTGGAACAGGATCGGCACCGACGCGGACCCGGCGAGCAGGAAGTAGCAGTGGCACGAGTGCGGCAGGAAGCCCTCTGGCACCGTCTTCTGCGCCGACGCCAGGCTCTGCGCTATCACCGCGCCGCCGTAGATCCCGCGCGCCCCGTGCGGGAGCCACGGCTGCCGCGTGTTGGTGAACAGGTCCGGCCCCAGCACCGCCAGCTCCGTCACCTCCAGAGTGTTCTCGATCGGCGCCTTGGACGCGTCCGGCGCCGGTGGACGGAGTAGAGTGGTTTTTTCTTCGGACATGGCGGCGTCGTGCTCTTCTTCTTCCCGTCTCCTGATCGGGTAAGATATATATGCGTGTATATGTATATGTATATGTAAAGATAAAGATGAGAATGAAGAGAGACCAGGAGAGGAGGAGAGAGAGAGATGAGTTGTCTCGTTGGGTTGGGCAGGAACGTTGTGGACATTCAAAGGGAGGAATTACCCCTGCTCAGAAGATGAACCGAGGCTCGGGACAGGGCCGAGGGACGCTGTCATAAATAGACATGGAGACCCATAAATCGAGCCTCTCTGTTTTTCCTTCTTCCTTTTCTTTGCCTGTACGATAAGAGTCGAGGACTGAGGATACGTAGTATTACGGATACATGTAATCTGTACTGTTTACTATCATTATCATGCTAATATTACTTACTACGAGTATTATCACTTACGAGTATCATTACTACGAGAGGGTACTCCCACTATTTTTATTATTTTATTTTTTCCTTACTCATCCTCCAAAATGACTCGTTTTGGCATGATGATACTTGGTTATATATCCCTTGTATTACGTCATGCTACCACCCCCTTAAACATTCACATGTCCCAACCCATCGGCCATCATCACATGTCTTGGTTGGGCCTCGTCCTGGCACGATACCCAGAGATCCCCAAGCTCCTGACGATTCCTTCACTCTGCAACACGCCATCACCGCAGGCGATGACCTGATCGATCCCGTTCATCGAATTCCCACCAGACCAGTGGAAGAATTCGTCCCGATAGACAGCGCAGACGAGGCATCGTGACAGTCAACCCCAAGACAGTAGCAGAGCCCAGCTGGATCGACGCAGTGACGGGGCGACGGACGATGATTGACGAATCGAATAGAGATGGAATAACAAGTAGTAGTAGTAGTAGTAGTAGTAGTAGTAGTAGTAGTAGTAGTAGTAGTAGTAGAAGCAGTAGTAGTAGTAGTAGAAGCAGTAGTCCGGAGGGGGGAAGGGAGGGGGGGAGCAGAGGGGGAAAAAGTCTACGGCGTCGGCGGCGGCGCGTTCTCCGCACCCCTCTCGTCGAATATTGCCTCCAGTCCATCCCAGGCATGCCCGTCCCCGTCCGGCCCCGCCTTGTCCCTCTGCTCCCAATACTTGCCATTGAACTTCCAGTAGTCCTGACCCGACACCTCGCAGCGGGCCCTCGTGAACCATGCCGGCCGGAACTCCTCTCCCTTCAACTCCCTGTCGCGACGGCGCGCCCTCTGCGCCTCCTCGAGCCTGTTCTTCTCCGTGGCCGCAAAGTCGTACTCCCCTTCCTCCATGGCGCGCTGGTCCGGCCGCAGACGCGAGTCCGTCGGCGCCAGCCAGGGACGCAGCTTGTCGTCGATGTGGTTGAAGGTGAGGACGAAGGGCGTCAGGTTGAAGGGTATGCCTGCCGGCCGCTCGTTGGCCTGCCACACCAGGTACACCTCGTTGGGGTCCGCCAGGCCGCCGCGGTGCTGGATCTGCGTCGCCGACGAGGAAGCCGCCGACTCGTCCACGGCTGCCTCGTAGCCGTTCGTCACCCGCGCGTAGATCTTCGAGTTCCACCGTCCACCCATGCTGACCCGCACACGCCCGCTCGCGTCCGTGACCTTGCCGGACAGCTGGTACGCGCTGCTGGCCTTCCACCCGCGCGGCTTGAAGTCGAGCAGCGCCACCTCGCCCGTGTTCCAGTTCTTCACCTCCATCGGCCCGTAGTTGTCCACCGTCGGGTTGCCGGTGATGATGCCGATCACCGACGACGTCACCTTCTTCCACGTGTACAGCTCCTCCTTGCCCCCGGACTTGGGCCGCAGCTTGAGGAACCACGTGCCCAGCGGGTTGATGTCGAACGACTTGCCGTAGAACTTGGACTTGACGTTGGACTCGCCCCAGTACGTCCACTGCGGCGACTCGGCCCACGCTGCCCCGACCGGCGGGTGGTGGCTCACCTGCTCGATGAAGAAGCGGTAGTTCTTGTCCGGACGCACGTACTCAAACGTCTCGCCCAGCAGCGGGTTGAAGGGCTTGGCGATACGCCCCACCGTCGACGCGTACTCGCTCGCCGCGAACGCGGCAACGTACACCAGCCGCTCGATCGAGTCGGGCCGGTCCGCCGCCTGATCCAGCAGATCCGCGTACTCCATGTCCTCTCCGCATCGGTAGAGGAGGGAGGTGGGTTCGTTGAACGAGACGGGCAGAGTCATCTTGGTCATGTCTTTACCGATCATGGATTTGAGGATGCCCTGTCAGATGGTGGGTGCCTTGTCAGTATATATCCGCTGGAAGGGGGTATTGTTTTTTTTTTTTAGGGGGGGGGGGGTTTGGTGGGAACTTTTAGGAAAAGAGTATGCAGTGTTCGTAGTGTCACGTGTGTGCAGGAGAAGGAGAAGGAGGAGAGCCGATGAGCAGAGGGTAGGAGAGTGCACTCACCCAGAGCGACACCTTGGGTCGGTTGTCCGCATCCATCTTGAGCCTGGTCCGCACGCCATTCTCGTATCCCTTGAACGAGGAGCTGATGTCCACGCCGCCCGAGATGACGACGCCCTGCCCGCCGACGTCCTGGCTGGGCGGCATCTGCGAGATCTTGACCTCTCCGTTGTCCACGGCGTCGAAGAACTCGTCGTCGTCGCCCTCGGAATCGTCCTCCGAGATGTCGGCCATCTGCTGGAGAGCCGTGGGCTTGCTGCGGGTGCTGACGAAGCTCTTCGCGTCGTTGCCCTGGCTCTGGCTGTGCTGGCTCTTCTTGTCGGCCTCGCCCTGGTCGACCATCTCGTCGAGCTTCTTCTCCGACGGGATAGCCTCGCCCCTGCTCTCCAGGATCTCTCGGAGGGCCTTCTTGGCCAGCTTGCGCTTCTCCTCGGCCTCGCCGTACCGCGCCTGGAGCTCCTCCTGCTCCTGGGCCACCTGGGCCATGCTCTCCTCCCACATGCGCCGCATGCTCGTCTCGCGCTCCAGCCGGTACTGCCAGTACGCGTCGCGGTCCTTGGAGATGCGGAGGAGGTCGCCGATCAGGCCCGACAGGCTGCGCATCGCGCCGTCGTACGTCCCCAGGGCCTGCGACACCTTGGTGTCCGAGATGGGCGTCGCCGGCGTCCTGGTCGTCATGCCCATCAGGGCCGCGTGCACCTGCGACATGGTCTCGAGCTGGATCTTGGCCGACTGGGCGGTGATGTTGAGCGCGTCGCGCGTCGCCGACGGCTCCTCCCGCACGCTCACGTCGTCGCCGTAGTCGTCGTCGTCGTCGGGATCGCCGGGGATGACGGGGCCGTCGCCGTTGTGGTTGCCGAGGTGGCCGTGGAACCGCGAGGTGCCGGCATCCGTCCCCGCATCGGCGTAGTAGTAGTCGTCGTCGGCGCTGCCGGCGGTGCTGACGCCCGCCTGCTCGGCCCTCGGCTGGGCCGAGAGCTTGACGGCCGAGTGGTGCCGGCTGGGCAGCGGCGAGCTGCCGTTGTCGCTGTGCGTGTCCTGGACCGACAGCGACGCGGCGCCGCCGGGGCTGCCGCCGCCGCCGTGCTCGGCCTTGGCCTGCTTGAGCAGCTCGGCGTTGCGGGCGGCCTGGCGGTCCTCCTCCTCGGCCTGGTCCTTTGTCCAGCGTATCGAGTTGTTGAGGGACCAGTACCACCTCTTGGCCTCGACCTCGTGGTTGGCCTTGAGCGTGTACTTGACCGACGACTTGCCGAGGATCTCGAACTTGGTCTTCTCGTCCGGCGTCATGTGCAGCTTGGCGATGCGCATGTTGATGGCGCCGCGGCACGCCGACCCGGCGTCGTCCTGGTGCTTGTAGTAGCTGAGGACGCCGTCCTCGAGCACGAACCAGCGCAGCTGGTATCCCTTGCGGTAGTTGGTCCACTTCTTCAGGTAGCCCTTCATCTCGCGCGACTCGCGGCCGGCGAGAGGGTCTCCGGCGGCGCTGGCGAAGGCGCCCTGGGAGGCGGCCTGGCCCAGCACGGCCTTCTCCTGGATGCCCCTCTGGGCGGCGACGGCGGCGGGGGACTTCTTGAGGATGGACTTGACGCCGTCGTCGTTGGTGACGGACTGGGGCAGCTTGCCCTTGCGGTCGCGCTGGAAGGGGTCGGCGCCGTGGAGCAGGAGGGTCTGGATGAGCTTGATGTTCCTCCGGCGGGCGGCCTCGTGCAGCAGGGTGCCGCCGGTGCTGACGGTGGTGGGGTCCGAGGCGAACTCGGGGCTGTTGATGTCGACGACCGTCTTGAAGCGCGGCTCCTCGAGGACGTGGGCGAGGGTGTCGTAGTCGGCCCTTGCGATGATGTCCTGGACCTGCTTCACCTTGGACTCGGTGTAGAGCGAGCGTGACAGCTGGAGCAGCTGGAAGATCTCGGGGTTGCGGGCCAGGTCGATGGGCAGCTTGCCGTGGGCGTTGACGACGGCGTCGTTGATGCCGCTCTGCTCGAGCAGCAGCTTGACGACGGGGGTTCGGCCCTGCGCGGCGGCGACGTGCAGCGGGGTGTCGCCGTCCTTATCGCGGGCGTTGATGTCGAGCGTGTTCTGGCCGTCGGACAGGACGTACTCGACGACGGGGAATTCGGCGCACTGGATGGCCAGGTGCAGGATGGTGGTGTCCTCCAGGCCCGGACCGGCCATGGACGAAGCGCTCATCCTGCGGCCGCCGATGTCGGTCGGCACGGACTCGCGTATGATCTTCGAGATGGAGGCCGTGTCGCCGCTGCGCAGGGCCTCGACGACGCGGAACTTCTTGACCGACTGCTCGAGGCTGGGGCCCTTGTCGTGGCTCTGGGCAGGCTTGAGGGAGCCGCTGCCGGTGGCGGAAGCGGCGGCGCCGATCGAAGCGGCGGCGCCCGAGGGCGTCCTGCTCAGGGCAGCCGACGAGGACTGGGGTGGGCCCATGCTGCTCTGCGTCCGGTTGTGGTTGGACATGGGGGCGACGGGGTACCTAGAGCTGTTCTGTGACGTCGTGTCCTCGTTGACGCAATCGTCGTCGCGTGTCGCGTCCCTTCGTCGGAGCAGGTTGAGGGCGGCGGTCGAGACGGAACGCCTGTGTGAGCTTCTCGAGAGGTGACGATGTTAGCCGGCGAGCTATTGCAGCCGTACATTGCCGGGTTGGGGTGCGTGACGTCGACCGTCGGCGGTTGCAAAAGAGAGAAGGGAGCCAAGAAGGGGAGGAGGAGGCGGGGGTGTGAGGGAGAGAGAGGGGGG
>NW_023336190.1:681138-707547 GCF_012550715.1 Geosmithia morbida
TAAACCAGCAGGAGCGAGCAGCAGCAGCAGCAGCAGCAGCATGTTTCAGAGGATGGCCAGCATCGACGAAGCCATGGAAGATGGGCAAAACCCTCTCTCTCGAAAAAAAGAAGAAAGAGTGCTAACTCATCCGCCTCCTCCTACAACGCTCTGGGTGGGATGACGTGTGACGGTGCGCGCGAACGATGAGGGTGAGCGGGCGGAGCAGCAGAGAAGAAGAACATACCTTTCACCAGGTTCAGCCATGGTGGCTCTCCGCAAATCGCCAGGTCGTGCGTGCTTATGTGTGGCGATCGTGACGAGACTGCTAGCCTGTCGGGTAATGGATGCAATGCTACCAGTAGAGCGCCGGCAAAAAAAAAAAAAGTATCGTCGGCGTTGAGGAGGGGGAAGGAGTGGAAGATTGAGAAAGGAATGGATTGGGGGGGGGAAACAAATATATCGGAGTAGTTAGTTGACGGTACGTCGTAGTATGGTTAGAGGTACTACTACTACGGAGTAGCGATAGTAGTACGAGTACTCGGTAGTATCAGCAGTATTACGAGGTACGAGTACGGAGTAATATCATTAGTGCTCGTAGTAAGTGAGGAGGAAGAAGAAGAGGAAGATTGAACAAGGGGACATGCCCGGTGGGGTCAAGAAGAGGGTCGATCGCAGGTGGCTGACGAATGAAGTGCGAGGGGAAAATCCGTTGCATACTTGCTCGGTACATGCATTGCAGCTAGAACGAGAGAGAGAGAGAGAGGGAGAGAGGGAGAGAGAGTCAGAGTGTGTGAAGAAGCCCGGTCGGTAGCCTGAGAGGTCTTTAGGAGCCGACACTCGAAGAGCGATTGCGAGGATCTGGTCAGTATTACGACTACGAGCATTACGGGAGTATCGTGGCTGTCCGTACTACTAATCCGTAATCTGTAATCTGTAACCTGTACGGAGTAGTCATATCATTATTATTACTTTCCTGCACGAGTCTCGTACCTACCTATAGGTACTATCTATCCCAGGTACTCTCTTATTATAGTACCATTGATCATAGTACCGTACATGTATGTACCGAGATTAAATCTACCCATCTACCACGGGATTGCCTCTGGCCCTCGTACCACGCCGTATCTACTCCGTGCCCTACCGTAGTCAACCACTACCGTAATGCATGTATCCGTTCTCGTACTGCTAGCTGCTAGCAGTAAAATACGGAGTAGTCTCCAGTGGAACGTGATGTGGGGGATCCCGCCGTGCAGCGCAGCGCAACCGAGATGGCCAGCCTGTACAGATTGCAGGTATGTACATCTATCGTGTACCGCCGCACAGCAGTGACGACGGGGTCCGTACATGCACATATGCACCGCTCATATGCACCACTGTCTTACCGTATGGATGGGAACGGTTCAGTTCAGGGAAGCAAGAGATGGTGCGATATTAGATGACATATATAATGGTACCGATACTCTGCATACCACCACCACCACCACCACCACCACTACTACTACCACTACCACTACCACTACTACTACTGCTGCTACTACTGCTACCACTGCTACTACTGGTACCACTGCTACCACTGCTACTACTGCTACCACTGCTACTACTACTGCTACTACCACCACCACCACTACTGCTACTGCTGCTGCTGCTGCTGCTGCTGCTCCTCCCTCGTAAACGGTAGCATCGCCACCTCTCTCTACTATATCCTCCTCGATTAGAGAAGCTTGACCGAATCCATCTAGCCGATGCAGATAGATTTCGACTTTCGTATAACCCCTTAGCCTGTGATGGCACGAGACCTGCTGCAGAGGTGCGGTCGCGACGCTCGTAGCCAGTTCATACCTGCGTCGCAAGCGCTAGAGGGGGCGAGAGGCAGCGGGACGAGAGGCAGCGGGACGAGAGGCAGAGGGAGAGGGCGAGGGCGGAGGTGGCGACAGGCGACATCTACATGTAACTGGTACGATTCCAGGGAGCTGGCCAATAGATGATCTGTCCGCCAGTCTAGCATCGACGTAATTGCCTCCTCCATCGACTCCATCGGACCTGTCGACGGCTCTGCAGCGGCCAGCACTGACTTGATTTCATTCGTCTGCGGCTAGTAACGATGCAGCCGTTCATCTCGTACCGGTACATGTGCGACTGTTGCAGCGTTGCCATGGCTATTCCAACGGGGGGCTCTATGTGCCATCGACATGACGTCGATGCTCCCGACGCTTCCCTCTCCGTCCATCGCGACTCCCATGGGCTAGCAGCACTGCCACAACTCTCTAACGCACAGCGCACAACGCCGCCATGACGCTACGCTTCAAAGCTTTAATATCGAACTCGTCGGCAATCGTCCTTTCGGTCCGAGGTTTCCCACAGCGGGACTGGTTGCTCACGCTATTCAGAGAGGCATTTTTTTTGAGGGGGGTTCCTTTTCTTTTCTCTTTTTCTCTTCTTCTTTCCCCCTTCTAGATGTTGTGTGTTTTACGTGTTGAGGTGCAAGCACATCTCATGGAACTAACAGCAACCGTACGTGTCGAGACTTGCACTATTACAAGTAATAATTGTACGGAGTACCTACCTACTAATACTAAATATCAATACTACATATCGGTACTAATGATATAGGCTCCCCCAGCTGAACTGCGCGTTGGCCCCTCACCAAGCACAATCTGGTTGGTTGCCATATCCACATTCACATGTATTCCATCGGACCAGGCAGCGGTGAAAAAGCACAGACAGAATCAGCGCCGTGTAGTGTAAAAAGTCGTATTGCCTAAGAACAGAGCCCCGGGAAAGGCTATCAGTTCCTAACTGATATCTACTACTACTAGTACCTGATATCCAAACGTCATAGACGAACGTGCTGGTCTGTCCGCCGAACAAGACCAGAAACAATGCCTGAGCTGAACAGGAACAGAGCGTATCCCACACCAGGCATTAGGGTTTGAATCCCAAGACTACAGCAGCACCTGCAGCATCACAGCCGCCACCAGGACTGCCACGCTCACCGTGACACCGCCCGCACCAGCCTCGATCGGCACAGTCGATGTCGGCTCAGCGTTGGAAGCAGAGCCGGTCCACGCTCCGGTGCCGCGAAGGGCAGTGCCCAGGGGCACGCCCGTCGCCTCGCTCTGGGGGTCAGAGTAGGTGGCCTTGCCGAGAGACCCGATCGCGTAGGCTCCGCTGGCGGCCACGGTGGTGTAGACAACCTCGCCAGTCTGAGTGCCGGGACCTCCCGAGCTGCCAGGGTTGGCGTTGCTGCCAGGGTCGGAAGAGCTGCCAGAGCTGCCAGAGCTGCCAGAGCTGCTTCCGGCGTCGAGGTTGCTTCCAGAGTTGGAACCGGAATCGGAAGAGCTATCAGAGTTGGGGTCGAGGTTACTTCCAGGCTTGGAAGAGCTACCGGCGTTCAGAGAGCTGCCAGGGTTGCTGCCAGAATCGCTTCCAGAGTTGGAAGAGCTAGCAGAGTTGCTTCCAGAGCTGAAAGAGCTGCCAGGGTTGGGAGAGCTGTCAAGGTTGGAGTTGGAGTTGCTTCCGAGGTTGGAAGAGCTGCCAGGCTTGCTGCCAGACTTGCTCAAAGCTCCGCCGGTAGACTTGTCTGGCTCGTCCGACTTCGAACCCGAATTCGAACCCGAACCCGAGCCAGAGCCGGAACCAGACCCCGAGCCATTGTGCACAGCAGAGCCCGTGTCGATGGCACCGGCAGCAGTCTTGATCACCGTCATCGTCGTGGCAGCAATAACCTCGTCGCCGGTCTCAGTAACGGGGCAGACGGTCGTAGCGACGGGGAACACCTCGGTGACCGTGTAGGTGTACTGATCAGCCTTGCAGTCGGCGTAATGGGGGCAGGAGGTGATGGTGCGTGTGACCGTCATGTACTCGGTCCTGGTGGTCATGCTGACGAGGGCGGCGGTGATGGTCGAGTCGGCCGTCTTGGTGATGACGGTGGGGTCAGAGTCCGAGTCCGAGCCGGAGCCGGGGGACTTGGTAGTGGTGGTGGTGGCTGAACCGGAGCCGGTGTGAGACGACTGGGTAGTGGCGGTGGTGGTAGAGCCAGATCCAGGACCAGAACCAGCGCCAGATCCAGATCCGGGGTCAGATCCAGGGGCGGATGTGGTGGTGGCTGGATCAGTCGTGGTGGTCGTCGTCGTAGAGTCGGAACCAGAGCCGGTGCCAGAGTTAGAGGACTCGGTGATGGTGGTGATTGAACCAGAGCCAGCACCAGAGCCAGCGCCAGCGTCATCGTCAGATCCAGAGGCGGACGCGGTGGTGGTGGCGGCGGCGGCGGCGGTGGTGGTCCCAGAGTCGGAGCCAGAGCTAGAGGACTTGGTAGTGGCGGTAGTCATTGAACCGGAGCCAGGGTCAGACGTCTTGGTGGTGGTGGTAGTGGTTGTGGTGATGATGGAACCAGAGTCGGAACCACCGCCACCGCCAGCCTCGGATCCAGAGGCGGAAGTGGTGATGGTGGCGGTATCAGTCTTCGTGATGGAGGTGACACCAGGGAGGGTGACGGTGGGAGTGAAAGACCTAGAGGTCATGGTGTTATTGGACCATGTCACGGTGAGGCTCAGGCTGGTGGCCCTCCTGGTGGAAGTGGACGTCTCGCTGGTGGAGGGGCTGGTCGCCGAGGGACTGGTGGTCGCCGAGGGGCTGGTAGTGGTGGTAACGGGGGTGGCCGAGGTAAGCGAAGGATAGACAGTAGGGGTTGTAGTGGCCGTGCGAGTGGCGGTGGTGGTCGTGGTCGGCTCCGGGGTTGTGTACGTAGCGGTGGGAGTGCTGGTCGTCGTGGTGGGAGTGCTGGGGATATCGTCGCAGCCGTACTGGAGGGCGTCGAGGGCAGCCTGGTTGTAGGTCTTGCCATCCTCGACATTGTCGGCGCCGCGGCTGAGGTCCCACAGGGAGAGGCCACCAAAGTGCGCCCTGTCCGAGTACTCGCAAACCAGATCCTTCATGGCCTCGGGAGTCATGTAGCCGGAGCCGGCGGAGTCGGAGCTGGCGGGCAGACCGATGTAAAGCTTCGCTCCGGAGCTGGCGCCACGCTTGACCTTGTTCTTGTAAACGGTCGTGGTGTCGCTCTGGGAGATGACGTCCTCCCAGTCGTCGTAGTTGAAGGCCTCGCCGGGCAGTCCACTGTCGACGGCGTCGCAGTAGGGGTTGTTGTAGAACTGGATGAAGAGCGCGTCGAAGGCGACCTGCTGGATCATGTCCTTCATGTAGAAGTAGGTGTCGCTCGTGGGGCACTGAGGGGCACCGGTGATGAGGATGGAAGAGTCCAGGGTACGCAGCCTGTTTATCATGGCAATGTACGGGCCATTGTCTGCGCGGCTCGTGTTAGTTGGGTATCCTTCTTGATTATCGGTCCATAGTGGAATAATGATGTGAGATGGTTGGGGGAGGGTTGTATCCTTACCAAAGCTGGCTTCAATGTCAAAGTCGAATCCGTCGACGGAAGTGTGCTCAGTGTCGCTGGTATCAAAGGGACGGGGGCCAGTCCAGCTCTCATCGTAAGGGCCGAAGGCGCTGTAGAGGAATTCGGCAAAGGACTCGCCATCATCGTCGGTCGTCACCTCATAGTTGCTGGTGGAACTGTACTCTCCACCGATGCTGAGCAGGATCTTGACGCCCTTCTCCTTGCAGTAGGGGATATCCTGCTTCATCCAGTAGCAGTTGCTGAGCAGAGACGACTCAACTCCCTCATCGTTGTCGTAATAGCCAGCCCAGCAGTGTCCAGCAAAGTTGGTGCCTGGGTAGCCCGAGGGATCATTCTCGGGAGACTTGTTGACGAAGGAGAGGGTGATGTACTCAACACCCGTGTCACAGTATGTGCGGAGACGGTCTGAACCATCTTGTCCCTGCACAGCACCAAACTTGTGTGTTAGAACCAAGGACGAGACATGTCTTGTGTAAGGGAGAGAAGAATATCAAAAACATACCCAGTAACCATTAAGACCACCATAAGTGCTAACAGAGCGGGCGGCAGCCATGGAAAGCGACATTTCTTTTTGTAAAAGGAAAAAAAGGATGTGTTTTTTTTGGTCGATTTTCTGTTCCGTTCTTTCCCTTTTCTTACTTTTTCTTTCCTTACCTCCTTGCCTGTCTATCTGCCTTCTCCTCCTGAAATTTGGAGTTCTTTGGGGAACGAATGGAAGGGGCCGAAGCCTGGATAAAAGCGAGTGAAGTGGCTGGTAACAATCCTGAAAGAATGAACGCAGGACAAAAATGTCTGCTAGTCGCGTCTCCGTAATATGGTGCTACGAAGAAGGAAAGAATGAAGGAGTTGAAAGCGAAGAAGGGGGGAAGATAAAAAAAAAGGGGGGGGGGGAGGGTATGCTATTTTGCCTCTTCCGGGGCAATGACACGGATCATCCAGTCTACCAGCGGTCAGGCAGATGGGACAGGATCAGTAACAAGACCATCAACGGTCACTAGCCTCTATGTAGGCATGAGAGGTATGGTGAAGTGAACCACGGTGCGTCAGGGCCCGGTCCGGCGACTTCCCGTTCGAGACGAGGCAGACCATAGCACCATTTAGGAGAGCATCGACGGACACGACGACACAGCGACGCCACCAAAGGGCACGGAGTCATGGTCCCGTGCATGAACGGCAATCTCCTATATCGCCTCTCTCCCAGGCACCAGAGGCGTGCAAGGAGAGAACGGTGCTTACTGTAAGCCTGGAAGCGTGACATGGTAGCTGATCTGGTGTGGGAGGAACGTGTGCGAGCGAGGCGGGTGGTCTAGATGCAGGGCTAGCAAACGACGCCAATTCGTCTGGGAACGAAGGCCGAGAGTTTATTGCGTGCCGTTGGCGCCGACTTTGCCAGCATGTCGGGGGACTGTAAGAATCACGAGCGGGGCGATCGAAGTCTCTTGAAGAGGATGGGTATTGCCTGGTAGAGACATAAAACCGTTCTCTCCCGTCCCATTCTGTCTCATTTCAATTCCTGCCGAACATGTAGTGGACTGAGGGGTAAAGACAGCCTGTGGGAGGAGTCGAGATGTCGAACGGTGACATTCATTCTACCTGGACAAGTAAGAGGCGTCATCGTAGGTTAAAGCTCCAGGTGCAGGCGCATACGGCTTGATGGGGATTGTGCCTGCGCGGCTGTGTGCCGTCGTCGCTGTGCTGATCAAGGCACTTACTGGTAGTCAGAGTGGTGATGGGAACAAGAGTGACAACGGATTGTGGATGCGCGTGTTGGTGGATATCAGCAGGGGTAAATTACGGAGCAATATCTACTACGAGTGGGTCAGGACTCGATAAGTCAGCAAGGACCTGCCTATATATATATATATATATATATATATATGTAGGTAATATAATACAACCCACAGACGTGCCCAAATAATAGGCTACTATGGGTAGCTACTAATAGCTGAGAGGGGCAGCGAGGGGCAGCGAGGGGCAACTGGGGGCTAGATCTCCATCGACCAGCCGATAGCTGCAGGGGTTCCCCTCTACTGATAATATTGATGGACAGTGCCTACTCGTACATGTAGCGACCTAGCCTGGCGGACAACCTCCATCGATTGACAATACCAATACTGCTACAGCCTATGGTACCCCGTAATAATGCAGGTCGGTGAGCACTGACCACTGAGCAGGGGAGACTCTGAGGCGGCAGGATACGGCGGAAATACCGGTGGAAATACAAGGCATTAGCAATATTGTCGGATTGTAGAAAGGTGCTGCCCAGTTCCTGCCGTTTCCAAGGCTGACGACTTGAATATAGAAGCACGAGAGCGGATCTCGGCTGTTTCCTAATTTGGTATTACTTGTCTTGACCAACATTATTTGCATGAACTAGCCAGCGCCACTGTCCCTGAGTTCCTTCCGTTTCTTCTTCATCTTTCCCTCCCTTTTTTTCCCCCTTTCTTTTTCCGTATGGTCACAATATACGACGTACGCAAGGGTGCGAGTTGGTAAAACCGGCAACAACCCATCAGCCAGCCCTTAGGCATCTAGACCGGATTACACCCTACAACGAGCAGTGAATCGTAATCACAGAAGTAGCAGTATTGCTATCATTTCTGAGACACCAGCACCAGTAGAAACCGCCTAGGCCATCCATCGAACCACCTTTGAACTGCCCCTAGGACCTGGCGGTTATCGTTACGTTCCGACGCATGACGACGTACCTTTCCTGGTCAGATCAGCCATCAGCCTTGCCATGGCATGTCATTACTCGCTAAATACGTGGTTGGCTATAATATCGATACGTCGTATTTACCGCAACTTATGTCAATTGCCGTCACTGCTGTGAGCCTAACACACTCGGTCACTAGTATTACCGGACAGTTCCAAGTTCCAACTGATGACAATGACCCGGAGAGTCATTAATCCTCTGAGTCGTCTCTCGGTACCTTCCGAAACACACGTGGAAGCCTCGCCACCAAAAAAAAATTCTACTCCCTGTTTCTCGGCATGTACATACCGCATGAACATCTCTCCTTTTCTTCATCCAATTTCTCCATCTGATGAATTGAGGCCTATTCTCCTATTCTCTGAAAGGGGATTCTTCAGTCTCTCCCTTATGCTTGCATGCCTAGAGATAGGATGTGTTGGACATGATCGTGCCTCCAGCACGTCAACCCTGTAAGTGTGAAGTCATGGAGTACCAGGGCCGGCTTAGTTCAATTTTCCCTCAGCCATTGGCCGTGTCGCCACCGACGATACCAAGTTGCCCGTCTACTGGTATGTGGCCTTAAAGAGGCCTTGCATTGAAGTCGTGAGCACTCATGCAACAGCTAGCTGTGGCTGGTTCGGTACAGGGCGGGTTGGTGCCGCGGGGAAACAGGCCGTCATTGAGTCATTGACAGAGACTGAATACAGGTCCCAGGAACCACCCTCACCCCAACGATTTCCATGCACGGTAGTTTCCGTACGGAAGTTTCTGCAGCGGCATGCACACGTCCTAGGGCTTTCCTGGGTAGAGCACATACGTGTACCGAGACTGCAGCAGTAGTGATACGCTGCAGAATAGTCGGATGGAAACTAGGTTGTACAAGCAGCATGTTTCCCGTACACGATGTCACGTCTTTCCGTCCAGGCCGTGTACCTGTATATATAGCCCTATTCTTCCGTTATTGAGTTCCAATTTCATATTTTCAGATGACGCCAGTCCAGCCAATTTCCCCGGTCCAAGGTGCATGCATGTGCATCTACAACAGCACAGCACGAGATCGACGATTCCATCTAAGCTGTGTCCAGTACAATGACCTCGGCCTCCGCTTCTCCGATGCTCTGAATAGCCAACTTGTCACCGGCATTGACCTTTTCCACAAACGCACCGTCTCCCTCGCCCAGTTCCGCTTCCTCCCTCCCGTCGATCCTGATCTTAGCCTTCCCACCCTTGGTCATGACGAGGTGAACGTACACCTTCCTCTTGGGCGCCAGCCCGGCCTCGGCACCAACAAGCCACTCAAACCCGCCCCCGGGGGCGATGATACCCGCGCCCATGACGAAGTCGGCATGGATGGGTATCGTGTCGGGCAGCGTGGGCTGAGCCTCGGCCTCCTGCTGGGCCGTGGCATCCTCCCCGGCCTTGAGGGGGCTGAGGATAGGCACGAACCGCTCCCGCTTGGCCTGCTCGTCAAAGTGCCGGGTGTGGTAACGCGGCTTCAGGCCGTTCTTCCAGGGCACGGCCCAGATCTGCAGGAAGTGCACCGTGTCGGAGCGGTGCTCGTTGAACTCGGAATGAGCGATGCCCGTCCCGCCCGTGGTGAACTGCACGTCCCCCCGGCGCATGCGGTAGAACTTGTCAGTCTGGGTCTGACCCTCGCTGCCCTTGGCCAGCATGGAGTCGCGGTGCGTCAGCTCCCCGGACAGGATGTAGCTGAAGATCTCGAAGTTGCGGTGCGGGTGCGTCGGGAACCCGGTCTGGGCCTTGACGCGGTCCTCGTTGAGCACGCGCAGGGCGCCGAAGTGGGTGAAGTCGGGGTGGTACCATCCTGCAAAGGAGAAGCTGTGGTACGTGTTAAGCCAGCCGTGGTCGGCGTGGCCACGGTCGCTGGACCGGTGGGGCTTGATGCTTGCTGTGCGGAGTGAGCTGTTCATTGTTCTGACCGCTCTGCTCATGAGGCCTTGTTCTTCAGCGATGCTGTTATGGTTGTTGCCGGAGGTGTCTGTGTTCGTGCGAGCAGTAATAGTGGTGATGATGCTGGTGGATGGCTTGATAAAAAAGTGTGTTACTGCCGAGATGAATACGGCCAGCAGGGCAGATGCCAGAACGAGGCGGTTCATATATATCCTAAACATACGAAGCAATTCGGCAGGTAGGAATGAGGTGCTGCTGACCCATTGTTGAATAATTGTTATATATATCGATACATGGCAGCCTCATACGCAGGGTACCTGGCCGGAAATGGGAGATGATTCTTCAGCGTCACATAATGCTGACAATATCCAGATGCCGGGAGGGACAGCCAATTGTCGAACAGCAAAATATAAGGGCTTTAGCGCCAAACCTGTTTTGCGTATCCACATGTCATTCTCAGGCCCTCTAAGCACCTAGGTAATCACCCGTAACAGTTCTGTTGAGCTGTTCACGACAATTTCTATACTAACAGTGCTACTAGGTAATCATACATGTGAATGCCAACCAATGTTAGCAATACGATTATCCATACTGGTATTAGTGACGTCGTACGATCAAAATGCTGGTCCTACCCATGTTGCGTGGCTTATACCTATTAATATCGAATTGTATCTTCGTGGCGGTAATAATAGGTGCCATGGCTCGTAGAATAGTGGTGGCACAGACGGGGAAATTGGTGTTAGCATAGCACAGGCTATCATATGTATTATTACAGCATAATACCCCTGAGCCCCCGATAAGGTACGATAAGCAGAGCCTAGCACAGGCTGCACAGCTGCACAGGACATCCATGCCCCCAGCTTTCCCCCCCTCCCTTGCGCGGTAGAATCAGGGGGGGGGGAGGAATGGCCCACTGAGCTCTATCCCACGAGATCACGGTCTGGGGTTCACGAATGATAACGCTGATATGAATGAGAGGACTTTTGGGGATCAATCGAGCGCATGCAGACGTCAATGGCACGATCGGGTCATTTCTAGTACAGTTTTGGGTGGTCACTGCCCAACATTGACAATATGAGAGTACTGTACTCGCGCACTCTTACTCGTAGTCAACGTACACCCACGTACACCCACTGTACTGGGAGAGGGGACAGAAGGTGAGAGAGAGCTTCTTAGTTTTATCGTCGTGTATCGTTGCCATTGGTATGGCGGTGTGCCGCGGAGGGCGGGGACCCAGTATACCACCACCAAGTACGGGACACGGTTGTGCTATGAACACGGTGGACTCAGGCAAACGCAATTTTCGAGCCCTTTCAAAAAGAAAAAGAAACACCAACGTAAACCGATTCTAGTAGGGTTCCTCTCTTCTTACCCCCCTCTCTCCCCCGATCAAAACGTACACATACACACAAGCCGAAATTTCAATTTGTGTAAAAGACGTACGTACGTCGCCAGCAAACCCGAAAATGGCGCCCGAGCCACAGCTGGAGAGTGATATTCACTTCATCGAGACCCCGCCGGCAAAGCCGAGCAAGTTTTCCACGGGTCAGGACTGCGGTGTCCCCGTCACCGACGTGAGTACCTCCCCTCTTAGTTTTCTGAGCAGTCCTTCGAGACTGCCATCTTGGCTGCATCCCCTCAGAGCACGCAGCAGGTCGATGTCCTGCTTTGCAAGAGAAGACTTGCGTGTTTGCCTATGTTGACGTTGATTGCCCTGTCCTGTAGTTCCCCACCATCAGCAACTCTCCCCTCCCGGCTGAAGGTGCTGGCGCCGAGAGCTTCTCCAACATCCTCCTCGGCATCGTCCTCTTCGGTGTGCCCTACCTTCTGTCGCGCCTGGTTGGAGGCGGCATCAAGACGACAATCTTCTTCGCCATCTTCACGCTGATCCCGACGCTCATCGCCTTCTGGGCCTACACCTCTCGCTTCAGTCCTCGCGTCAACGACGCCGTCAAGCTTCCCGGCCGCCCCATCGAAGAATATGTCACCTTCAAGGACGCTGCCGACAAGGCCAAGTACAGCGGCCGCACCAAGGTGCCCATCCAGACCTTTTCCGAGATGTACATTGAGGGCAAGGCCGACTTCAACGGCGACACGCTGGACGTGATGGAGTACCGCCACGACTGGTCTTCCTTCGCCTTCACCGTCGACCTGTTCAAGTACATCTTCTTCACCTTCGGTCCCGACGTGCTCTTCCACTCGCGCGAGCAGGACATGGAGCAGATCCGCCCCAACTACGACTCCGGAAACGACCACTACGGCTGGTTCCTCGGCCCCCGCATGATCTACACCAGCGGTATCATCTCCGACCCCACCCGCGAGGAGACCCTCGAGGAGCTCCAGGACAACAAGATGGCCGTCGTCTGCGAGAAGCTCGACCTCAAGGAGGGCGAGACCATGCTCGACATCGGCTGCGGGTGGGGTACCCTCGCCAAGTTTGCCAGCGTCAACTACGGTGCCCGCGTCACCGGCCTCACCATTGCCGAGAACGGTGCCGCCTACGCCACCGATCAACTCCGCCGCGCCGGCATCCCCGAGGAGCAGAGCCAGATCCTGTGCATGGACTACCGCGATGCCCCCAAGAAGAAGTACAACAAGATCTCCCAGCTTGAGATGGGCGAGCACGTCGGCGTCCGCAAGCTCACCGGCTTCTTCCGTCAGTGCTACGACATGCTTGAGGATGACGGTGCCATGTACGTCCAGCTGTCCGGTCTCCGCCAGGCCTGGCAGTACGAGGACTTCATCTGGGGTCTCTTCCTGAACAAGTACATCTTCCGTGGTGCCGATGCTTCCACCCCGCTCTGGAACTATGTCAGCTCTCTTGAGCATGCTGGCTTCGAGATCAAAAGGTAAGGGAGAAGAGCCCCATGCTAGCATCCCCCCTCGAACTCTGAAATCTCGGACTGACAGCCAACAGCGTCGACACCGTCGGTGTTCACTACTCTGCTACCCTCTGGAGGTGGTACCGGAACTGGGTCGGCAACCGCGACACCGTCACCGCCAAGTTTGGCCAGCGATGGTACAGGGTGAGTCTACACGCGATGCATACATACCCCCTCTCTCTATCTGATCAGTGGCTGATAAAGATCATTTCCCGACTCAGATCTGGGAGCTCTTCCTCGCCTGGTCCGTCATCGCCTCCCGCCAGGGTAGCGCCACCTGCTTCCAGATCCTTGTCGTCAAGAACCTCAACAGCACCCACCGTATCAACGGCATCAAGTCGCAGTTTGGCCTCAGCGGAGCCCTGGCTGCCAGCAAGGCTGCTGGCAAGTCGTCTCTGGCCAAGTAAGCTGTTGTGGGTCTTGCCTCCCCACCGATTGTTTGTGTGTGCATACTGTTAGCTCCGAGCATGACTATGATGCCACGGTATGATGTGTAGTCGTATGACTGCGCAAGCGGTATGACGACGGGGCATTTCGTCAGAAGAAGGGGAAAAGAAATCCCGCCAAGGTGGGTGACTCGGTCTCATCTCTCGATCGAATCGAGTGAGGTGACGAGAGAGGGGTGACGAGAGAGGGGAGGATATTAATGATGAGAGGGAGCGGTTAGGTTGCGCAGGGTTATATGTAACCTGTCATGCGCAACCCGAGAGTGATTAGATGAGAATAGACAGACGGCATGGCATGTACATGTAGTCCCACGGCAAAAGGGCCTGGGGCTAGACAAACCGACACTGTCAGGGCAGAGAGTATTATTATCATAGGAGCGGTATGTACGTATACGAGTTCTCAAGGGCAGCCGCCTTTGCCCCTGGTCCCTAGCCAGCATCTGCGACTTCTTTCCCCTTGAGTAAGTAGGAGGCCCGAACGTGTGACAGCGGTCCCGCTTCCGAGGGACGGCAATACGGTGACGGCGCCAATACATGTGATACTCGTATGTCGGATGTGCGCGTGGAGCCTGTTCGAAATACGAAGGGACCCCAGCCATCAGCCACCAGCCACCCGATAAAAGATGGGCTCTGAACCACGCGTTTCGGGGAAAGGGACTCAAAAGTGGGTAATATGTGGCGCTCCTTTTTGCCAGCTGGCGGGGACCCCTGACAGCAGACCGGTTGGGCTTAGCGTGTGTGTTAGGTAATATAATAATGCTCCGTATGTATCGTACTCGTAATATTACTGTAGTGGAAGCAGTGCTGTATTACTTGTACAGTAGGTATCTAATGCGGATTACTCGTAGGCTATAATAGCAGCGCTCAATTGTTTGGCACACAAGGAAAGTTTAGCAACGCTGTCTAAAAAGCGGGTAGCACCTTCCTTCCCACGATGGAAGCATTCCAGCGCATAGAGAATGGTCAGACAACTTCAACGCTTGAATATTCAACATCAACAATCTCATGATGCTTCACCAAATGATACATCTACAGATATTCATCTTCGCCATCTTCTTCACACCAACTTTTGGGCTGTCCCTGGGGCCCCCCTGCATCCCTCCGCCATGACCCTTGTCCGTAACCCCTGCAACGGGCCGTCACATCGGTGGCTGGGATTTGGCCTGAGCTTCAACTTTTCTTGCGTCCAGCCTTCAATATTGGGCTCACATGGGCCAGCCCTCGGTTTCCGCAGACGCTTTTTAATGGACGGCCACCCAAAAAAAAAAAAAAAAACACACAATCTCACCTTTCTTCTGTCCTGTCTTGCATCGTGCCCACCACCTCCATTAATCGTGGTCGGCTATTATAATACTTGCTTTTGCATACGGTATCTGTACATGCAGACGGGAAGAGCTTACAGTAAGGGCATACAGTCTCAAAGGATCAGTCAGCGAGCATGAACTCGAATTCTTACAGCACCGCCCCGAGTACGTCCTCTCTCTTTTCTTCTTATTCCTCATGTCATATAATAAACGATGCTGACCCAATTATAGCTGGGGCGGACTCTTATCGGTACAACCACATCAACCACCACGACACTCACACTCAGCCTGCACCTAAACCCTCATCATCACGATACCAGCGGAGTAGACACCATTCAGCAGACAGCAGCGTCTCGGAAACCGAGCAGCAACAGTCGCTACTGCAGAACAGCTACGAGAATCCTTCTTCTTCTGCTCAGCCCAACCACAACTCGGCTCCCTCGCCCGCCGTCCGCTTCAACGAGGCACAGCTCGCCATGTTCTCGGCCCAGAGCGCCCCCATGGCCGGCCTCAAGGACGAGCTCACCCTCGCCGCCGGCAAGGTCACGCCGGGAGTCGACGACACCCCTCACATCCAGTACGCCATTGACGCCCTCACTGGTAGGCGTCGCGGTGACGACGACGAATACGACGAGCTGGACCTTCAGGATGCCGCCTTGGGCCGCCAGCAGCAGCGGCGGCGACGCTTCCAAAACTTCCAGCCTGCCGGAGAATACCAGCCCGTCGATCAGGCAGTCACCCACCCCGACTCCCCGCTTCGACAGCTTCCTCCCCTCACCCGCGAACGCACCCCGACCACGAGCCACCCGCCGCCCCTCGTGATGCCCGAGACGGTGTACGGCAGCCCCAACCGCATCGGCCACCGCGCCAGCATCAGCGAAACGACCTCCCTGCCACGCACCCCCGTGTCGCAGGACGAGCGCTTCCGCCCTCTGTCACCCGTGTCGACGCGCATCATCACCCCCTTCTTCCCCGCCGAACAGGGCGAGGGTGAGTACCAGCAGCATAGCCAGCAGTCTCTCCCGCAGCCCATCGCCGGCCCCTTCACCCGCTCCGTACCTGCCCGCGCCGGCCCGGACATGTGGGTCCCTGTCACCCGTAACATGCGTGACAACTTCTACCCCAGCGAGGCCGCATACCCTCCCCTGACGTACAAGCCGCGCCTCCTCCGCCCTTACTCCTTCATCTTCTTCATCTTGCTGTGCCTGGCCATGGTGGCCTGCCTGATCACGGCGACCCTCTACTCCAACAGCCACGATGGGCTCACCCCTTACAGCGGCACCATCTACTCGGGCACCTACTTCCTCTTCCGCATCCTGCCGCAGCTCGTGGCCGCCCTGATCCTGGTGTATGCGCAGGCCGTTGCCATCACGTCGCAGCGCATCCTCCCCTTCGCCAGCATGGCCAGCGAGGACGCGCGCGACCGGTACCTGTCGCTGTTCCGCAACCTGTACCCGTCTAGCCTTCTGTGGCCCCGGGGCGTCTCCTCGGGCCCCTGGCAGGCCGCCGTCTTCAGCGTGGTCTCGTGGCTCGCCCTGTTCACCGTGCCGCTAGCCAGCTCGCTCTTCACCTGCATCCTCGACGGCGAGGTGTGGACGTGGGCGCCAGTAAGGGGCATCGCCTGGACGCTGGTGGGGCTGTACGCCGTCATGGCCGTTGCCGGTGCGGTGCTCATGGCCTTCTGGCTGCGCAGGTGGACGGGCCTCATGTGGGACCCGCGCTCCATCGCCGACGTCGTCACCCTGCTCAACCGCAGCAACACGACGGACGGGTACGCGGCCGCCGACGGTGCCTCCACGACACGCTCCCTGCGCGACCTCCTCCCCTCCCGCTGGCTGGACCGCCTGGGCTACTGGCGCACCGACGGCGACCACACCGGCAGCATCTGGTACGGCATCGGCACCCCGGGCACCTTTGGCGACCGCGAGGCCCACCTGGTCAGCGAGCTCATGGGCAAGCGCATCAGCCACAACACCTCCTCGTCCATCGCGTCCGACGACGTGCCGAGCACGGGCGCCTACGCCCGGAGCTACGAACACCTCCCCGGCTTCCTGCGCACGGGGCCCATCCTGGTCTTTGCCGCCACCTCGGGCGTCCTGCTTGTGGGTCTGATGGTGGTGTCGTTCCTGCCCCAGACGCAGCTGGACAGGGGCTTCCTCCCCAAGCTGTCGGCCAAGCCGGTGCAGCCGGGTGCATTCTCGGCGGCCAACTTCCTGTACAGCTTCGTCCCGTCGCTGCTGGGCATCGTGCTCTTCCTGCTGATCCAGAGCCTGGACCAGGCGGTGCGCGTGGTGCAGCCGTGGGCCGAGCTGACCAGCCCGTTGGGCGGCGTGGCGCGCAAGTCCATCCTGGCCGAGTACGCGGCGTGCTGCCACCCGCTCGAGGCGACGTGGCGGTCGGCGCGCGTGGGCCACTGGCGCGTCACGGTGCTGTCCCTCGTGGCCTCGCTGTCGGTGGGCATCCCCGTCCTCGCAGGCGGCCTGTTCATGGCCCTGACCACGGGCTCCGGCCGTGTCCGCATGTTCCCCAACATCCCCGTGTACGGCGTCCTGCTGGCCCTGCTGTTTCTCTACGTCGGCAGCGTGACCATGATGGTGCCTCGGAGGGACGGCTTCCGCCTCCCCCACGCCGTCACCTGCATTGCCGGCCTGGTCAGCCTGTGCACGGCCGACGAGCTCACGCGCGACGCCGCCTTCCGGTCCGTCCGCTCCCGCGCCGACCTAGAGGCCCGTCTGGGCGTCGACAGGGATGCCGACCTGCGCGAGGAGAGCGTCTGGTGCTTTGGTGTCGTGCCGGGCAGAGACGAGCAGAGGCTGAGCGTCAGGAGGCTACGACGGTTCACCGAGAAGATGCCGCTGTATAGGGATCATGCTACTTCCATGGTCTGATCATGTCCCTTTCTCCCCTACACGACGACACAACGACGACGACCATGTTTTATAAACGATTACCTCTTTTTTCTTTTTCTTTCACGCCCGGTTACCATGATGATGACGATATATAACGCGTCTTACACTACATGATCTGCTCGACACAACACAACGAACGGTACAAATGTATACTACGACTTTTTTTCTTCTATATATACGGTGTTTGGATTTGGGATATCAGCATTATTAGCGTTTTTCTTTTCCTTCAGGATGGCTAGCATGATGTGAACATGTTTTCAAGCATGACACACTTGGTTTCTTTTTTTCTCAACTTCTTCTCCATATGGGAACACATTTTAGATGAGGCCAATATAGCATAGAACGGTCAACACGGACCATGATAATCCATCATTCTGTATCTGGTGCGGATCTTTCAAACACATCAAGGCAGCACTTTTCTGCCCTCTTTTTTTTTCCTCTCTCGGTTGAAGCAAGACCAGAAGTCAGTCATTGGCCGATGATAGATCGGGAGTCCAAAGGAAAGGAACCTAAAAGGACAGAACATATATCAATAGTCATATGTTAATAGTTGTTTGCATCAGGCTGCCAAATGCGGCCGGAAGAAGGGATAACCCGGTACCGGGGTTGTTGCCTCAGGATGACTTGGCAAGCATATATGTTACTATCACGAAGAGAGTCATCCTAGAAAACAATACAACTATCGATCATCACAACCGCAAAGGCTCTTCTTGAAGAAGGAGCTGATGCACCTGTGATATCGTACGGTGAAGATAMAGGAAGAAAAGACGATACCAACAATAGTACATGGAGGACATGAGAGGGATCATGATAGCACACGCCCATTGTTTTTACCTTCATATCTCCTTTGCACAGGATTCGTGGGCATCTAACTGTCTTCCTTGCCCGTATAGGTATTACATGTTTCAAGAATTGAGTGTTTTTTTTTTAAAAAAAAAAAAAATATAGCAGAACGGAATGTAGTGCAGAGACGCGTCTCGAGCTCCTAGATCTGATCTTTTTTTTTAACTTCCCCCCCAAGTCCCAGGACATCCCGGTAACCATGAGAGAAGTGACATTACTCGTACGGACAATACGTGGAATGCTCCCGGGGGGGGGGGGGACAGCATGTGGGAAAGTAGAGTTACCGAGGGGAGAGTGAGAGTAGCAACCCGTTTGTCTCGGGTCATAACAAAAGTTCAAGGCCTCCCTCCCTTAGACAAGATTTTCGAATAATACTACCGGGGGGTTCAGGGAGAGACAGGTATGCAAAGATGGGCTCGCCTTGTTTTGATTCACCCGCTCCAGTAAACAAACCATCGGCTTGGTTGGACGGGCATCGTGGACGCCGTCAAAGTTTACTCGTATCCTCTTCAGCAGAATAGACAAGATGGTGAGGAAGGAAATGGTGAAGCGTAAAGTTCAATGATACAATATACACGAATAAGTCCTGTTGATCCCATCGTCGAAAGGGGGATAATACACAGTAGGAAGAAAACAACATGACATTAAAAAGAGGGTTTTCAAGACTCCCCCCATTCGTGCACGATCTTTTACTAGTTTGAAGAGTTGTGAAAGAAGAAGAATAAATAAAAACAGAGCAGAAATTTTGACGTAGAGTCATGGTCGAGTTGGTCGTGTAAATGATTTTTGCGAGAAAAATGAGTGTCGGGGTCGGGGGGGTTGCGACATTAAGCATTAAACAAGACAGAAATGCGTAAAAAAAGAAATAAAAAAAATGAGCGTATGCGTCTTTGTGCCAAAGAAAGAAAGTTTTTTGAGAAGGTGTGTGTGTGAGTGTGTGTGTGTCTATGAGAGAAATGAGAGAATCAGAATCAACGACTGCGACGTCCAAGCATACGACCAAAGACATCAGCGCCAGAACGCTTCTTGTCAGCAGTACTGTTGGTGGTAGTGGCAGACGAGCCAGCACCAGGACCGGGAGCCATGAGGCCCCTCGTAGGCGAGGGGGTAGTGAGGCCGCGACGCCTACCGCGAAGGTCAATGTCAGGCTGGGAGTGCTGGCGCGAGACCCTCCGCACGTCACTGGTAGCGCGCTTGTGGAAGCGGAAGAATGACCGACCGCCTCCGTCGTCGTCCGAGTCGTCCTCGAAGACGGACTGCGGCTCGGGGGAGGGCGTGATACCCGCACAATGCTGCTGGCTCGACCTCTGTCTCCGCTGCTGCTGCTGCTGCGGCGGCGGCGGCGGCATAGTAGCCGGCGACAGCTGACCCGTTGTGGTGGCGGATTCGAACGGCGTAGGGGGGCGGTCGGACACGGACGTCTTGGGTCTGTGCTGCTGCCGGTACTGCTGGTGCTTCATCTCTATCGAGTCGAGGCGGCAAAGAGTCTTGGAACTCTTGGGACGACGAAGCAGGAGAGCGGCAGCGGCGCTACCGCCACTGCCGTTACCGTTGCTGCCGGCACTGCTGGACTGGTGATGCTGATGCTGCGCCTTCGACGAAGGCTGGCTCTCCGCTGTGTCGGGACGGGGATGACCGCCGCCGCCGCCGCCGCCGCCGTCGCCGTCGCCGCCGTGAGATGTCTTGGGGCGGGCCATCTCCCCCGAGACCTGGACGGGACGGATAGACGCGGCCGACTTCATGGACCGGAGGTTACGGTCCGGCTTGTCGGAACAAGGTGGAGGAGGAGGCGGCGGAGGGATATAGTCCGCCAGCGAGGGCTTGGACTTCTTCTGGCGCAGCTGGGTCTTCATCTCACGGTGGTGCTGCTCGAGGAGGATCTTCTCCTGGCGGAGCTGCTGGCCCACGTCGCGCCGGTCCTGGCGGTCCTGCTGCTCCTTCTGGGCCTTTCTCTGGGCGCGCATGCGCTGCTCGTGCTCCTTCTGGCGCTGCATCTGGATGTGAGAGTGCAGCTGCTCCTGCACCTGCTCCTCCGACTCGAGGGTCTGGCCGTGACGGTAACCCATGTACCGCTCCGACAGGGGGCTGGTGATCAGCAGGTCGGCCACGTGGGACGAGAGGTGCGTCGAGGTCATGTTGGACGAAGATGACGACGACGACGACGGCTCATGCTGCTTGAGGCACGGTGAGAGGAGGAGCCTCTCGTCCGGACGGGGTGGGCGCGGAGGCTTCTGGGGAGGCTGGGGACGAGAGCTCTCCCATGACGGCGTGATGGGCTTGCGGGCCGTGGGGATGGCTAGAGGCTTGGGGAAGGGAGGGTAGTTTGCTGCAGGGAGACGGGCGCGGGAAGAAGGAGGAGAAGACGAGGACGAGGACGAGGACGAGGATCCGTTGCCGGAGCTGCGTGACGACGGCCTCTCCGCCGCCGCGGGACGGTGGGGCGTGATATCGGTCTGGGCACGGTGACGCTGGTGCTGCTGCGGAGAGGGGATCAGGGCAGGATACTGCTTGCGAGGGTGGGCGAGAGCCTGGCCGGCTCCGCCGTCCACCTTGACGGCGACGGTCAGGCCGTGTCGGTCTCCGGCGCTCTTGGCGGGTGAGTCGGTGCGGCCGCTGCCGATGCCGCCACACATGTCCTTCTTCGCAGGGTCGACGTCGTGGCCGCGCTTCTGGTCATCCGGACGCCAGAAGCTGTCCCACAGCTGAGCGGTGTGCGCGTGGTACTGGTAGTCTTCGTCTCCCGAGACCTCGGAGTCGGTCTTGTCATCTATAAGTCCTGGTGTGGAGGCTTCTGATCCCAAGGATGAACGGTCCTTGTTGCCGCCGCCGACGCTGCTGCCATTTCTGTGGCTATTGTATCCAACATTGTTTGTTGTCGTGGTTTTGTTTGCCTTTGAAGTGTTGCTGCTGTTGCTGTTGTTGCTGCTGTCTGATGGATGGGGATAGTTTCCGACTGGGTAATACTTTGACACGAGGGTCAAGTCGACCAATTTTCCGGAGCGCTCCATGGTAGATGACACGGTTGACAGCGTCTGTCAGGATATCACATGGAGGGGAGATTTGATGATGAGGGCAGTTGATTCCTCTTCCGATCGAGAACAAAGGAAACTCTGGCAAAGGAGAAAAGGGAGGGGAGCTGCGGTATGATATACAAATAATGTCGGGAACTGGGCCTGGAGTCTGTATCCAGTTCTTCCTTTGCTGCCACTCGCTCTTCCTGATCTGGCCGTCGTCTGAGACACAAACTTGACCACACCCACTTCTGGGTCGCCTTCTCTTCTGTCAAGCTACACATACACACAAGGGTGAGTGGATGGTGTGATGAGGTGTGTGTATGTGTGTGTGTCTCGTTAGTGACAGAAACTTGTCTCGTTCCCACCCCCCCCCCCCTCCATTCTTCTTTTTCTCTCCCGTTCTCCACATCCATCTTCCGTAGCTCCCTGGTTTGTAGAAGAAGAGCATGTATTGTGTGTGTGGGATAGTAAAGAAGGGTGTGTGTGTGAGGTAGGAGGGTGTGTGTGTGTGTGTGTGTGAGAGAGAGAGAGAGAGAAGGAGACATTCCTATGCCGAGGGGCTCAAGGGCGTAAACAATCTCCACCTTGATTTTGGTCTGGAGCGTTGCAGTACTTGCTTCTCCTGCTTCTCTCCCCCCTCAACTGGCATGCAGGAGGAGGTTGGTGTAAGTCCAGGCCGCACCAACATATGACTCTTCTTCCTCTGATTACGAGAGTAGTATATGGTACGAGTAATAATACTATAGCTCGCATGACTTTCATTCCCGTCCACCAGCCGAGATGCCAGAAAGAGCTCTGATCCTTCTCTCTACTGTTTCCTTTTCTATAGTACAGCCTTTGCTTCCGATCTTTGCTCGTGAGTCCATGTCATCATATGTTTTGCTTTCTTTTTTTTCCCTCCCGGACATCTGACAGCAGCTGTGTTTCTCTCTCTTTTCTTCCCTTCACTCTCTTGTCCGACATGTCTTCTATAGTTCCATCCCTCGTATTCTTCCATGATTCCCACCTTGCACTCCGTATTTATTAGACTCTCAGCAGGTTTTCCTTTATATCTCTCTCTTCCTTTACCGTGATAGCAAATGAAAATGGAGAGAAAGAAGGGAAGAAGAAGAAGCAAGGGCAAGAACACGGGCATACACTAAACCCATGTTTGTTGTGGGTTTCCTCTGGTGCAAGGGGGTTGAGAAGAGAACCAGAAAGGGAAGTCCATCACTCCCTTCCTAAGCAGCAAACACAGACTATTACCACTCGTGCATATTGACATGCCTCTATGCATGTTCTACCACCAAGGGATAATATAGGGACAATCCTGTCATATTCTTCTTCCCCTATCCTCACATACGGGCATAGTCGTCCATCATGCTATCCATTCTCTTTCTGTCAGTCGACGGTAGAGGGCCAGGGTGTTGAAACAAGGGGGTGGTAACCCTGGAGACGAGGGGTGAGAGTGTTGGACCTGATTACTATTACATGAGATGATACCGTCGGTCGGAAGAGATCTCATCAGTGATGGTAACAATCCTTCTTTTCTTTCTCTCGGGTGCTACGCATCTCCTCGTAACTGTAAAGGTGCGGACGGCCTGGAATCTTCTGGATTGTGATGCATGTCGAAACAGACATTGCTCACTCCCCAACAACGGGTAGGGAAGGGAAGGACAAAAAAAAAGTGAGAGAAGACAAAAAGAGAATTAAAATAAAAAGGACAGAGTACGCTCACAATTCCAAGGTATTCGGATTTGGAGGAAACTTTACCATGCCTCGAGTCTCCTTCTCTTGCCAATGCTTGCTTGCCTTGCCTCGTGCTGGTCCTCTGGGATCCCGACCGATTAGGGATGCATATTGCATATTGTGGGGTGAGACACGCCTCCGCGTCAGCGGCGGCGCGCGAACCTCTTCTCGCAACTCGTCCCAAAGACATGGGCCCCAAGTCTGGCATGACGGGGTAGAGCTTGTCTGTGTGTGTGTGTGTTTGTGTGTTGTGTGTGATCGGCACTCGGGATTGCCAAGTTGTTTCTGTACCTACGTATGCACGGCAGCACAGCCCGTCCAGAAATAAGAAAACGGCTCGGGAAAGAAAACGAAAAGTGATAGGTAACAACGAGTTGGTGGCTTTTGTTTCCTATTTGCCCGTATCTATGTGTGTGTGTGTGTCTGTGTGTGTTTGCGCTCTCTTTCATCTTCCTGAAATGTACATGTAGGCAAACAAACCGTTTGTCTTGTAAGCAAGCCATGATATGTTATACATCATCATAATCGTCCGTCCTTGTTGCTCTCGTTGTTGTTGCAACTATCAGTTCACTATCATCTCTCTCTCTCCCCCTCTCCCCCTCTCCCTCTCCCTGCTTATCTTCTCTTTGGTTACCTGTACAGATTACAGTAGCAGCGGAGATAGCTTACCACCCCCTTGGGTTCGTCTGTCTGTCTGTCTGCTCTTAGCTTCGTCTCATGATGGATATGTAGTTTGTGGGGAGTGTCATCCGTCGTGGGGACTTGAGATGTGTGAGTGTGAGTGTGTGTGTGCATTACTGCCACTGCTGCTGCTGCTGCTGCTGCTGCTGCTGCTGCTATTACTACGTACTGTTAATACTACTGCTACGACTCTACATCGTGTTCCTTCACCTGGATCACCCGTAGCTGAGACGAGTCACGACAATTTAAGCGCGTCCGAATGTTGCACTGGACGGCGATGCCGCGAGACAGCTGTCTCCGATGGTCGAGGGAGAAGGGACGTATCAGCGGGACCCGACGTATCATCAAGGAAGGGAGACGAGCAAATGAAAGTGAAGAGGAGGAGGAGGAGGAAGAGAGACAACAAATGAATCAAGCGTAGCTGCCGAGATGGTGGACAAGACTCTTTTCCTCTCTACGTATTGCTTCTCTGTCTCTCTGTCTCTCTGTCTCTCTGTCCAGTATCTCTCTGTCCAGTATCTCTCTGTCCAGTATCTCTCTGTCTAGTATCTCGTTGCAGATATGATCGAGTCAGTATATGCAATATTGAGCTATTGCATGGCAATATCCCGTCGCGACTCGTACACACAAACTTTTCTGGTAATATCCGCTCTGCCGTTTCATCATTCCCATCTCATGGTGCATCGATATGTAGTATCATCGATGTGCAGCATCATCGATATGTGGTATCATCGATAACATCTACTCAACAGTCACTAGATGATACTCTGCATTGCTCGTACATTAGTCCCTGCCATCAGTCCCTGTCCGTGTGTTCCCCGTGTACATGTACATGTGCTGATCGGCTGCCCTCCGTGGTGGTCTGTACGTAGAATACGCGTGTGTACATGTACTTATGAAGGCCCCAGCGCGGCGACAGCAGAGTCTGAGATGATGCACTTGTGATTTCTCTGTCACATGCATGCGCATCTGTGCTCTTGTATTCGGCAGACAGGCACGGGGAGAGAAGGAAAGGAGAAGAAGGTAGGAGGACCGTATCCCGTAGACTATAGTGCTGCTGTACTGTATTGTACGACAGTACCAACAAGACTTGCTTCTTCTGCTCTCTCCCCCTCTCTCTCTCTCTCCCTCTCCCTCTCTCCCTCTCTCTCCCCCTCTCTCTCCACTCTCATTCTTCTACTCTTGGGCCATCTTCCATCGGTAAAGACAGAGAACAAGGTTCTGGCCGTTCGCCCTTGCAGTTCGCATCTGATGGTTTGCGCCGACTCCTCTAAACAACCCCCTCCCCCCCCCACACACACACACGCACATCCGAGTAAAAAATATATTTTAAAAAAAAAGTATTAATAAAAAGAAGAAGAAGGAGAAAGAGGAGGGAGGGACACTAAAGAGGCGTTGATGAAACGAGCTCATAGCCGGTCAAAGATGAAGACGATGGAAAGGTAACAATAAAAAGAGAGAAGAAAGAAGAAGAAAAAATAGCCGTCAATACCCTAGAATGTTCCCATCTAGGCCAGGATGGATGTGCATTTTGTATGTGCATTCTGCATATGTGGGGAGGCTGGATGCCCCGTCTCCAGTTCTCGACTCATGGCATATCGATACTCGGCTCGTGTCGTCGGACCGCACAGGCCGACGACGCGGCAGCCAGTGCGCTTACCCTATAGCGGGACATCCAGCTTCTCGGGGTTGGGGTGGAGGACGTTGGAAGATGAATGAATCAATATAGATATATGTATGAACATGTATATGATAGTGCAGGCATGACGACAGGGTAGAGATGAGATCAAACCCATCACAGTCGGTCGTGCCAAACCGCCTAACCGCGGAGCCGAAGATTGGCTGACGATCACAACGGTTGCAGTCATCGTGGCACGCAACAGCTCTCTCAAGCATCGACGGTGGACCAGGCCGTGGCATACATGTACGACAAGTATTCCGGACAGAGGGACCGGGCGGATGACTCGAAAGTGATGACGGTGATGCTGATGAGAGTGATGAGGTGATCATCTGGATTAGCACGGATAGATGGATCTATTCCGACGTTATCTCGGGGAAGAGTAACATCCGACTTCTGCGTGAATCGGGATCGCACTACGGATATATGTGAGGAGCATCGACGATTATTCCTCGCACTCTTCAATCAGGGACAGGACAGGAAAAGGAAGGATCCGGAGGGAAGGACCCGGAGGAAAGAACTGTCCAGGTTTGGTAGAGCTTTGGAGCTTAGACTGTATTCTGTATTATTATTATTAGATAATATCAGCTCAGAGATGATGCTAGAGCAGGTGCGGTTAGTAGGTGTGGCGCCTGCCCTCTACGATATTAATAATATCACTGACAACGCATCATCGGCCTAGGCATAAGCCACGGGCCGTCGACGGCCTCTGCATCGAGCGAGTCGCCATCGTCGATGATAGCGCCCCGCTACCAAGGGTATACGGATTGGTGGTAGTATAGTATCATGGCTGATATACCAGTTAGTCTTGTCAGTATCGTCATATTATTATTAGCAGCTATCAGTTCGAGCAGACGAGTGCGGTAAAAGGAAATAATCACCAGCGATACATACCGTAACTCCTCTCTCCGGTGGAACCCCCC
>NW_023336190.1:709387-736417 GCF_012550715.1 Geosmithia morbida
AAAAAAAGAGCACGGCAAGCCTGGTCGTGTGTTTCTGCTCCACCGCTATCCATACCCACCCACCCGTCGCGCATTCCCGACGGACCGGTACACACTTCAGACATCTACCCCGTCCATCACCGTCGCCGGCTCATCCAGCTCTGGGCCGCTGTGGCACGCATATATCCCTCCCCCTTCTTCGGGGACCCCGAGACGACCCTTCGAGCTGTCGACCCCTCTGGGCTCTCGGAGCGCCGCGAAGTTGTCTTCCCAGCACCCTCCATCCCATCCTCACGACCGTCACGAGTACTACGAGCCTACGAACACACCGCGGCGACGCCAGCAGTCGCCGACCCAGCTGCCGCATCTGCAGCCCACGCCCGATCCAGCCCGGACCGCTCCAGCCGAAGGGAGGACCCCCTCCCCCCTCTCCATCCGCCTCCGCCGGACCCCCAAGTTCGACGCCGCTCCCAGCCCAGGGTCGGCCCCCTTGGTCCACCAGGTCCACCTGGGCGCCGCCTCAGTCGGCTTCCATCCCCGGCCGTCGCCTTCTCTCCCGCCTGCCCTCGAGCCCAGCCGGGATCCGACCGACCGGGCTGCTCCCACCCAGCAGCGGTACCAGCCGTCGTCTACCGCCCGCCGCCGAGACCACGCCCGCAGGCCAGTCGGTCCACAGCACCCCGCTGAGGACCCGGATGAGGCGTCGACAGACCCCTCCCGTCGATACTCGTTCCTCTCCCCTCACGAGGCAGACCAGCCAGGCAGCCAGGCAGCCACCCGCGTATCCAAGCACACGCGCAGCGCAATACTATACGCCTTAGAGGAGGCGCTCCGGCACCCGAACCCCTTTACGCCCGACGTTGTCGAGGAGACTGCAGACATGGCAGACCTCGCCGCGAGTGCCGCCGCCTCCAACGGGAGCAGCGGCCTACCCGCGCCAGGCCGTCCCACCGAGGGCCCCACCCCGACAGGCTCGCCATCGGGCATCAGGGGCCCCAGGATGATCATGAAGGAGCGCATGGAAAGAGAGGCCCGCCAGAGGGCCGAGGCGGATAAGCTCAAGATGGAGCGTACCAGGGCGGAGCAGGAAGCCCGCCTGCAAGAGGAGGCATTGCAGAATGCGGCACAGCGTCGGCCTGCTGGCGCTGCCGACCCCGTCGGCGGCGACCTGTTCGCCGTCAGCGACCCTCAGCGACAGTCTGCCGTAGCGCAACCCACGGCCACATCCATTCCCGCTGCACAAGCGTCACACCACCGCACAAACTCGTCCAGATACGCGGCCAATCAGCAGATTCCCTCGCAAGCCTACGCCGGACAATCACAGCAGCAGCAGCAGCAGCAGCAGCAGCAGCAGCAACCACAACCGCAGCGTATACCGCAGCACGTCCGTAGCCACTCACAAGTGCAACAACAACCACAGCAGCAGCAACCCATACCCCCGACAAAGTCACAGCAGGCCGGCGGCGAGGCGCCCTCACAACAACCCGCACAGCCCGCGGCCGCGGTGGCGGCCGGCTCGAAGCCGCGCAATTCCTTCCCCCACGCCTTCGAGCGGTGGGAGACGCTGTCGGCCCATTGGGAGGGTCTGACGAGCTACTGGATCCGCAAGCTCGAGCAGAACAAGGACGACCTGAGCCGGGACCCCGTGAGCCAGCAGCTGGCGCGACAGGTGACGGACCTGTCGGCCGCCGGGGCCAACCTCTTCCACGCCGTGGTGGAGCTGCAGCGGCTGAGGGCCAGCTCCGAGCGCAAGTTCCAGCGCTGGTTCTTCGAGACGCGGGGCGAGCTGGAGCGGGCGCAGGAGGTCAACACGATGCTGGAGAACGCGCTGGACCAGGAGCGGCGGAACCGCGACGAGGCCATCCGCGAGGCCCTGGAGAAGGACAAGGGGTCGACGCACGCGCAGAAGCAGCTGGCCGAGATGCGCAAGGAGCTGGCCATATCCAAGGACGAGGCGCGCCGGGCGTGGGAGGAGCTCGGCCGGCGCGAGCAGACGGAGCGCGACCGTACCCTGTCGCTGCAGTCGGGCAACCCTACCATCGTCGGCGGCGTCCAGGTCGTTCCCATGACGCAGGGCGTCGGCCGACACCAGCACCACCCGCCGGCCGCGCACGACGCGGGAGCCCACAGGGAGGGGTACTCGCAGGGTTACGCCGCCGACGACCCCCCTCCCCGGTCATCCCACTCGGCGCACCGCGCCTCCCCCTCGACGCGTCCCGCCCACGCTCAGCAGCAACCCCAGCAGCACCAGCACCGGTACCAGCAAGGTGAGTACGTCACCGACGTGCAGGGAAACTTGGTGCTAGACACTCACGGCAACAAGATCCCTCTCGCCGCCCCTCCGTCCAGCTACTCGGGTTCTGATGCCGGAATAGAAGGAGAAGGAGGGGTCGACTACGACACCCCGGCCACGACCAACCCCCCCAGCGGGACGTACGACCCTCCGTCACATCCTGCTGCCGCCACGCCCTCCGGCCCCGGTGGTAGCGGCCAGCCGCAGCCGTCGTCGTCATCCTCGGGCGGTCCCGGTCACGGCCACGGTCCCGGCAGCGCAGACTGGACCGGCACATACTCTGACCCGCAGGACTACAGCGGTCAGGGCTACGCCACTCCCGCGTGGGACGACCAGCCGCGCCATCACCATCCTACTCGTCTGAGCGATGTGATTGAGGAGGAAGATGAGAGGAGCCGAACAAGCGCCAGTCAACTCAGCCGTCATTAATTTCATCTCCGCGGCATCATGAGCAGAGCAGTTTCTAGTCCACATCTTCTACCCTTTGTATCATTTCTTCTAAGCTGTGTGGCCCACTTTCTTTTCTCTTCTTTTTTTTTCTTCTTTTTTTCCAATTTTTTTCTTTCCTGATCTCTAAATGACTGCAACATACCTAGGAGGGAGCCTGACTGCATGATATACTTCTCTCCTCTTTTCTTTCTCTTTTTCTTTCCACAACGGTCTCTATCTTCCTCCCACGTCTCTTTTTTTCTTTCTTTATTACAAGAAAAGGAGGGGAACCCTTGTCTATACGAATTCGAAAAGAACACCATTTCACTCTACGTTTTTGTGTTTACAAATGATGTCCTCCCCCCCCCCCCCTTTTTTTTTTTTTTTTTTTTTATGTGTGAATGTTTTAGCCGATGTCTTTTTTTTTTTTTTTTTTTTTTTCGGTGCTTCTTTAATGGACATGATCTCTAGGGTTCTCCTCTCTTAAATGTCTTGATGTCTTCCTGATACTTTTATAAGCGGTGTCTTTCGGTTTCTACATCCGACTTCTTATTCGATCAATGCTTATTTTAATCAAGTTTGGCGTCAATTTCACAAAAAAAAAATCATTACACAGCTTGACCTGGCGGATCATGCATTTCATCTTTGCTACCCAATGCTGATGTTGAATGAAGAAGGATGACGGAGAAGAGGCGAAAAAAGAGGTTGGGGGGGGGGGGGGRGGGGGARGGGAARAAAAWWTTTTTTTTTTTTTTAAAAAAAAAGAGGTCTATCACACGCTGAACAAGGGAAAAGGAAAAAGAATGAGGATACGCAAGGCAAGATAGCCTACGGCAACTCCCCGACAGTCTGGAAACTCCCATCGCCAACCTTGGCCCTACGCACCTCGACCTCCTCGAGCGGCAGCCTGGGTCCCTCGGCCATGACGCGCTCCCTGTGCCAGGGACCGACGAACATGCCGTCGGGGTCGGCCCTGTCGCGCACGACCCTCCACTCGTCGAGGTCCTGGCCGAACATGGCCTCGATCTCCGGACGGCGGGCGTCAAAGTTCTTGGCCCAGTGGGGGCGCCCGCCCAGGTCGCGCATCAGGTGCTCGAAGCCACGGTAGTAGCGCTCGCGGCAGGGCGGGTCGAGGTGGTAGGGCCTGTAGAGGGTGGCGTTGAGGTACAGGGTCGGGCCGTCGGGGGAGGTGGGATCCAGGAAGGGGCGGACCGGGCTCTCTCCGTCGGCCCGGGGGCGGTTGCCGTCGGACACGCGCACCTCGACGGGGGCGTGGACGTACAGGCCCTCAGCGGAGAAGGGGATGCCGTGCTCGACGTAGCCGTCGTCGGACTCGTCGAGGCGGTTGAGCCAGCTGGACAGGCGAGCCAGGGCCTCGGGCCCCCTCTCGAGCGGGATGGCCCACTCGTTGACGAACTGCGAGTACAGACAGTTGAGGAGCAAGGCGCGGCTGCCCGGCTCGACGGCGGTGGGGGTGGTGACGCCGTCGCGGAAGCCGAGCTGCATGCCGAAGACCAGGCGCTCGACCCAGGGGAGGATACGCGGCACCAGGTGCGCCAGCGCGAGCAGGTTGTGGTAGACGTAGTAGCCCAGGGCGCCGTCGAACCAGTTGGCCGCGGGCGCGACGTGGGCCTCCCCCGGGTCGGCCTTGTCGGCGGCCCAGACGGCGGCGCGCCGCGTGTACGGGTACCAGTAGACGCGGACGAACTCGGCGCGGGACCAGAGCTGGCCGCGGCGCCAGCTGTCGAGCAGCCTGGCATCGGAGTCGACCGTCTGCGTCCAGCGCAGGGAGAAGGCCGGCACGGCACGGATGGTGACCTGCGTGACGATGCCGAGGGCGCCGAGCGACAGCGTCGCCGCGCGGAAGAGGTCGCGATCCCGGTCGGCCGAGCAGTCGACCGTCTTGCCGCTGGCGAGCGTAACCTTGAGCGCCACCACGTCTTCGGACATGAGGCCGTGGCGCAGGCTGCTGCCGTGCGTGCCCGTCGAGATGGCCCCCGCGATCGACTGCTCGTTTATGCTGCCGAGGTTGGGCATGGCCAGACCCCTGCGATCCAACTCCTCGCACAGCCTGTACAGCCTGATGCCGCCGTCCACGACGGCCAGTCCCGTCTCCCGATCGACCGAGTGCACCGCGTCGAAGTCGTCCAGGTTGACCAGCCAGCTGGACGTGCACGTCATGCTGGAGGGCGAGTGGCCGCACCCGACTGTGGCTATGCGCCGCCGGCACGCACGGGCCACATCCACCGCCTTCTCTACCTCGGCCAGCGTGCGCGGCCGGATGTACAGCTCCGGGAGGGACGAGAAGGTCCGCGCCCACGTGCGGTGCGTGTGCTGCGCCTGCGCGCGGAACGCGACGCCATCGGCCGAGCGTCTGGCTAGCTCGGCAGATACAAGGGGATCCATTGGGTTGAGCTCGATTGTCGGAATCCTCAGGCCTCTTGCTATCACCCGTCGTCCACAGGGGCGGGGAAAGGGCGCAGGTAGGTGATTGTGAGATTAGGAGAAGAAAGGGAAAAAAAAAAAGGTATGAGGGGGAAGGTGGTGATATAATATCGACAATGAATTATTAATATGGGGCTCTGTAATCAACTAGGCATTACCTGATTCTCTATGGCCTTGGAAAGGGAAAAAAAAACAAGAGGTTGACATGGCGTCTATACAAGTGTCCATCTTCATGCCTAGGGTCCACGGACTTTTCGCGCACTCGGAGCTTGCAGTCGGAGACTTCGGCGTTGCGCGAAAGAAAGAGGCAGGTCAGAAGGGGTGAAGTGGGATGCTTACTGGAACATCCTCCAACTCCTGTCGCATTGCATATTATCGATGATGATACTCTTTTCATATGGATCAATTCTCGTCTCCAGAGGCGTTCCCACCCCACCAAGGTTCATGTCCTGTAATATTGATAACTCTCGCCCCGCCCTCCTCGTCAATGGCGCCATTGGGGGCCTACATGGCTGGTCCAGTGCGTTAAAACCCCGCTGTGTGCGCGTACGAGTCGTGAATTGGCAGGACTCGAGTTTTACTTTCTTTGCTGACAGTTTCGATGCACTCCCATTGCTATGATCTGGGGGTGTGTGTGTGTGTGTGTGTGTATGTGACGTGCCAGCTTTCTTAAAGGAGAGAAGAAGGAAGAGGGGAAAGAGAGAGAGAGAGAAAGAAAGGGAGGAAGGAAGCAGTGAGAATAAAATGCATATGCGACGCAGATCTGACATGTGCGTCTTAGATGACAAATCTACATGTCAATAAAAAAGAAGGATGAAAAAAAAAAACAAGAAAAAAGAAATGCTCTTGTGAGCGAGCTTGCCACCACCAGGACTCGAACCTGGGACCTCATCATTACTAGTGATGCGCACTACCACTGTGCTATAGCGGCTGTCGTTCCTTGATGACTGTTGAGCAGTGAGTACGGTATATGCATATATCTATCTGTGCGCTAATGGGCAAGCAACCCGCTCATCAAAGACCCGCCCTGTCTCTCCTCCGAGATGCCCCCGTTCCAACGTGCATGTACAATTCATCTTTTATGGCATTATAAGTACTGTTACTAGTATACATTTGGGAAGATACATTCGCGCGCCTTCTCTGCTTTTATACAAAGAAGGAGTAAGCGAAACCCCGGTGGAGGAAGAAGAAGATGGGAAAACAACATCAACCAACCTAACCCATCCTCGACCCAGCAAATACACGTCGCCTAGGGTCCGTCAGACCCTCGGCAAACATCTCAGCCCAGGTACGAGAGAGGGCGGCGACATCATAGCGCCCAGGCGTCGCCTCGGGCACGGGATCCCCCAGCTCATTGGCCACCGAGGTGACCAGCTTCCCGTCCAGGCCGCAGGGCACGAACCTAGCCCAGGGGTTGGACTCTTCGGGCCCCTCGACGGGGATGCTGATGTTGACGGCTATTCCCAAGGCCGTGACGTGGCGGCGGTGGTGGACGCCCAGGGCGGCGATCTTGCGCTCGGGCTCGCCGGGGGGCGTGGCGACCCAGACGCCCGGGTCGTCGCGGCTGATGTAGGTCCTGATGCCGAACAGGTCGGCCAGCAGGCGCTGGGTCGCCGACTCGAGGTGGCTGGCGTACGACTCGACGCCGTACCCCGGGTACAGGGGGGAGCGCATGTCCAGGACCGGCCAGAGGACCATCTGACCCGGACCGTGGTAGGTCGTCAGGCCGCCGCGGCTGGTCTTGCGCACGGCGGGGGTCAGGCTGGTCGGTCGTCCGCCGTCGTTCCTGCCGCCGTCGTCGGCGATGCGCAGCTCCCGGCGCAGACGGGCCATCTGCTCGGGCGGGGGGTTCTGCTGTCGACGGCCGAGGGTGAAAGTCGGCGCCGCCTCGAACGAGATGAGGTGCGGTCGCGGGGGAGGCTCATGGTCGTCTCCGCCCCGTCGCCCCCTGGCAGATTTCTGACCCTTCCACGCGAGCAGGTCGGATCGGATGCTCTCCTGCAGAGACTCGGCTTCGTCATAGCTCGTCAGCCTGCCCGGGTGGAGGTGGTGATGCCGCAGTATGCCGTCGTGGCTGGTGGCAGTGTCGGCTGGTGTCGCAGGCGCGGCGGCCGCTGCTGCCGAGCTGAGCCATCCCGTAGTCGTCGACGGTCGTGGGGCGTGGAGAAGACGCGGCGCTGTTCGGATGCGCACAAGCATCGTTGAAGATGCCGATGCCATACGCGCGTTGGCTGGTGGGGCGCGGGGAGGAAGAGGAGGATGGGGGGGAGTCAAAAAAGATGTTGGGCTGAGGCTTGGAAATTTATTTTTAGCCAAGTGGATGATGGTAGGAGATGCCAAGATGGGGGCGGAGTTGGTGCAGTACGCGCGCAACACCACACACTCTCAAGAGTTGGAGGGCAGGTGGCAAGCAGATGCACCGGGTTCAGATTAGACGAGATGAATCTGTGAATCTACGGAATGGCCGTGGTCTTGACAATCTCGACGATCAACCAACCGACTGCATCTTGATAAGGTCGAGACTCTCTCTCATCCATGGAGAATGTCAACTGCCTCCAAAATTCTCCTGAATTCTACGCGCCATTGCCGAGCCTGCAGCGCGCTGATGTCATACATCGTCCACGTATGATTTGGGGTACGGTGCATCGATATCGACGGGATGACGACATGATGCCTATCGTCGTTTGAATCGCCTGTGTACGTATTCGGCTGCAAGTTTTTATGATTATTATAAGTTATGATTGTTACAATTTTTCTAGATTTTCAATTCTCTGTATTACTCGGGTCCGAGGGTGTTTGTCATTTTCCCAATAGCTAATCCAACATCGCCCGTTTCCATCTAGTATTACTCAACAGGATTACTCTCTCGATAAAATTCCCAACACTCTTCTCGTCTTCGTACCTACTACGTCTTAGTATCGCGACGTACAAGTACATGCAACACGTAGTAGTTGAATCAGTAGGTGGAGCTTAAGCTCTGTGATGGTGTGGCTTGGCAGCAATAGTGCCTCGTCCATCGTCATCACCATCTCGCCCCCTGTCTGGTCTGCGTCCCGCATCGGGGGCATTGCTGGCGTACAGGTAAGCTGAGGCAGAGTGAGGTGTAGAGTGCAAGGATCAACCGTCCGGCAGTCTTTTGAGAAGAGCCGCGGCTTCTCTCGTCTCTCTCCGTCTGTCCTGTCTACATGCTGTCAGAGCACGAATCCACGCGTATTGCCAACGAATCCCCGTGGCTTGTAATCTGTGTACATGGAACCCCTCCCCCGGTCATCTGCTCTTCTCTCTCTACCGTCGTGGGGACCCTTGTGCGTCACTCATATTCTTCTTCCCTCTTCTTGGCTTTTTGTGGCCTTGCGTCCTTGGGGCTCCCGATCAAGACAAAAGTCTCTCCTCCTCCCTCCCCTCCTCCCAAACAGACCAAACATTCCATAAAGCTCACCTCTCTTCCCCACCCCCTCCCAATCATCTTCCCAACTTCTCTTGTTTCATCTTTTGCTTTGTTTCGTTCCATATCGGCAATTATTCACAACATATTCTCCTTCTTCCCCCCTCCCTCCCCACCTCTCATCTCCCCTCCGATCACCACCACTACCATGGCAAAGAGTAAGTCTTACCGGTTGCATCCCCCCTCCAAACTCCGACTCCCAATGCTCTCATTGCTGACTTCTGTCCTAGACGGCATACTGGGCATAGCAGGCCTCATCCTGATGGCCGCATCCCTGCTATTCCTATGGTTCATCGTCCTTAGCGGCCTCACGTCGCACACCACCCCCTTTAGCGATACCTACTTCCTCCGCGCCGACACGAGCGGCATCACCGGCGCCCGCGACACCACGCAGTGGACGTACCTCTACTTCTGCGGCGAGGGCAACAAGGACTGCAGCAAGGCCCGCCCCGCCCCGGCCTTCGGCAAGGCCTGGTCCTCCAACGCCGACTCCGCCCCGGCATCCCTGATCGGCTCGCACGGAGGCGACACCACCTCCTCGCGCTTCTTCTACCTCTGGCGCTTCGGCTGGGTCATCATCCTCATCACGCTCTTCTTCGAGACCCTGGCCTTCTTCTCCGCCTTCCTCGCTTGCTGCGGCCGGCTAGGCGCTGCCATCTCCGGTTCCGGCTCTGCTGTCGCTCTCTTCTTTCACTCTGTCGGGAGTGCTCTCACGACGTGAGTTTCTCTCGCTCCCCTTGCCATACACGTATACGCCACACACATATGCACGTGCGAACCATTCTGCTGACACTGGCGATGAATAAATAAAAATAGTGCCACCTTTGTCCTCGCCCGCGACGCCTTCCACTCCGACAACCGCGGCGCCTCACTCGGCAGATACGCATTCGGCTTCCTCTGGGCTTCCTGGGTCGGCCTCTTCGTCGCCACCCTCCTCTTCTGCATGGGCGTCCGCAAGGACCGTGGCCCTTCGCCGTCCACCCAGCGCAGACGCAGCGTTCGCAGTACCTCTTATAATGGTCGTCGCGTAAAGGAGGAGTATGCTTAAAATGCATTGCCCACGCTCCACCCCACCCCGTCCATCCATCCATCCTCCGCTCGACAGTCTCTAACCCCTCTCACACGCATGACTTTTCTTTTTTTTTTTTTTCTCCTGTGTGTGAATGATCCCTCCCTCCCTCTTTCCCTCTCGACTACTAGCCTTGTCTCTCCTTACGTCTTATGAACTATCATGGCTGCATATATCAAAAAATACCCGTCTTGTTTTCTTCTTCTTTTTTTCGCTCTTATATGCAACAGGAACGTTCCACATCTTCCAAAAAACTTACTAATTGTAACGTCCATATAATACAAATTACATTCCCAGCTGGGCTATTTGCAGTTCCATCTAGATCATGTGTACCAATACTGCACAGGTAACTCAACATCTAAAATTGTCCGCACTCGAGAGGGTGGGTAATATATGCATCTTACGGCACGCCAACGAGCGATATTCCCTAGAACTAAAAAGCAGAATGAGAGATAAAAGATAACATAAAAACAGAAGGAAATTTGAGCTCCCCTTTTTGACATTCAAAGGGAAAAAAAGAAGAAAAAAAAAGCCCCCAGATTCGTGTAGTAGTCAAGGTGTGCTCGTATACTAGCGGTGACCTTTTTTTCTTTTTTGGGTGTGCGTGTGTGTTTTGCTTTCTAACGCCCTCAGACTTTGGACCCCGACTCCCTCATGGGACTAGCCATGGGACTGACAGTGTCCAAGGACACGGCGTGCAGTGCCGGACGCGAAGACCTACCCTCGCCCTTGAGCTCCTTGTTCCTCTGGATCATCCTGCCCACCCACTCGGCCACCTCGCTGTCCTCTGTCCCCGAGGCGAGGCTCATCCTGCTCACCGCCTCGGCCGCCTTCTCGGCCGCCTCGCCTTCCTCGGCCTCCTCGCTGATCGTCTGCGGCTTACTCAGGTCCTTCAGCCACGGGTGCTTGAGGAGCATGGCGTACGTAGGGCGCGACTTGGGGACCTTGTGCAGGCAACCCTTGACAAAGTCTCTAGCTGTGTCCGAGTAGCCCGTTTCCGGCATCGCTGGGGGTTCACCCTCGACGATGGCCTAGTCTCTGTTTGTCAGTATAGGAGTGGGAGAGCGGGAGGGGTACGTATATCGAGAGGATGAGCGAATGTGAGGCTATGAGAGAAAGGGAGAGCATACACTGAGTTGACTGAATATCGTCGACGACACCTCGGGAGGGTAAGGGTATTTTCCCATGGCGCACTCGATCGTCGTCAGACCAAGACTCCAGATATCACTCTGGACACTGTACGTGCCGTCGTTTCCGCCCGACGAGGGGACCGCGCCGCCGCCGGAGATGCGCTCGGGCGCCATGTAGCTCTGGCAGCCGATGTTGGTCTTTGCGATGCTGGCGACGAGGTTGCCGCTGACGCCAAAGTCGCAGATCTTGACCTGGCCCCGGGTGTTGACGAGGATGTTGGTGGGCTTGACGTCGCGGTGGATGATGTTGTGCTCGTCCTTGAGCGACTTGAGCCCCATGATGGTCGAGTAGGTGATTTTGCGCAGCACGTTCTCGGGGATGCCATTGTCGTATAGCTTGTCGATGGACCCGCCATCCATGTACTCGATGCAGAGGTATACGGCTCCCTCCTGGAAGAAGGCGCCGTAGAAGTCGATGATGTAGGGAGATACGCACTCGTGCAGGATGACGAGTTCCTTGAGGATGGTGGTGAACTTGGCGTCGTCCAGCTCGAGCCGCATCTCCTTTATGGCCATGGTGACACCGCTAGTATTACCGCCGGCGCCCCTAGAGTCCATGCTGGCGGCAACTGTCGAGTCCGACAGCGTGTGCTTCATGGTGGGTTTCGTCCCCGATAGGCCGTGGCCGAAGCGGGGCACACGTGGCCTCGCGTGCTTGGCCATGTACACAGTCCCATAGTTGCCCTTTCCCAGCTCGTCGAGAATCTCCACCTCGTCGAGGGATATGCTGAACGTCTGGCCGTCGTGGAAGTTGACTCCTTCGCTCGTGATGGTCGCGGCGCCGTCAAAGGTGAGCCAGCCCTTATCGGCGTCGATGTACTTTTTGAACTCGTCCATCTTGGACATCTCCCTCGAGTTACTGCCGCCGCTTCCGCCGTTCATATCGGACAGCTTGGGGGCACCGGCCCTCTTCAGCCCACCGGTGGCGGGACTTGCGTCGCCACCCATGTCGGGGAGCTTCATGCCGCCCATCTTGTTGGCTCTCCTCTTGCTCAGCGACTCGGGGACCACGGGGGCCGACTTGTGCACGCTGGGAACCGGACGGTGCGGGGCGCCGTGCAGACGCATGTTGGACATGAAGCCGTTGGGGGCGCCGACACCGCCGGGGACGAATGGCGGGGTGGTAGCCTTTTGCAGGCGCTCATACTGCAGGGCCCTGGCCTTGGCCATGGCGGCGCTGTTGTCCATGGAAGCGCCAGCGCTCCCGGAAAAGGACGAGGGGACTCGCGGCGGCGGCTTCCTGGCCATGGACAGCTGGCCGAGGGCCGTCGAGTTGGGGTTCATGTTGAGCTGTTCAGTACCGCCACGCAGGGAGGGCACTCGCTTGTGGATTTCGACGGGGTTGGAGCCATATTCCTCGCCCGGGGTGCTCCCCTCGGAACGATCCTCGGAGTTGATGGAGCCTGGTGTGGTGGCGTGGTGATGTATATCGTCCGGCATGCCGGAAAACGAGTCAGCGCCGGCCATGGCGAAGGCAGGACCGGCTTGGCACTCGGGTTACCATGTGCTGGGGGCGAGGCAGAGGGGGATAGTCGATGACAGGTGTGAGAGACGGATCGGCGATATCGTCGACAATTACTGTACGGGAATATCGTGTGTATCGGTGAATCACAGGTAGCGTGCGTACTTGTGACAATCGGAAAGGCGAAACAAAGGAACGTAAGCGGTCGGAGAGGGGTCGAAGAGATGGGTGCACACTTCAAGCCTAGGCGGACGGTGCGGGAGGTGCGGGAGGGAATTGGTTCGCTAGACCAAGCTGTAGAGAGAGGACGAAGAGCAGCAAGCCGTATCTTGTATCTTTATCGGTAGACCAGCAGACCAAAGAATCTGGGTGGCGAGGTGGGACAAGGAAGTCGACAACTTTTTTCCCTCTTCTCTCTCTCTTTTTTTTTTGTTTCTCTCCACGGTGGACAGAACGCGGTGGTCAAGCTCGGGGTTGGGTGCGGGGCTGGTGATGGTATTTGGAGGGGGGGGGAGGGGGAGGCAGTTTTAGTTTGGAGGTCCCTTGGGGGTCGATGGCTTGGTCGTAGTGTCGTGCGAAGACGGAAAAAGCCCCAGATGTCTATCCTTCTGACGGGTTCGTCGGAGGGCAAGAATGGCAGTAACGAGTCACGCTCAGACAGAGAAATTGAGATGACAGAGTGTCGAATCCGCTAGTGTGGGTGTCGATGAATGTTTATGTGTGTGTGTGTGTGGTGGGGGACCACCAAAAGCGGTAGACGGCGCAGCCTTGCGTGATAAAAAGAAAAGGTGGATTGAGGGCCCAGAGGCACAGAGAAGTCCCTGAGATGATGGGCAAGGAAGAGAGGAAGATATAGAATGGATCAAGAGAGTAGTTGGAGAGCAGAGAGAGAGGTAGTCGTGAGTGGGCCACGAAAGCTTCTCTGTGTCGACCTTTTTTTTTTTTTCTTTTTCTTTTTTCTTTGTTTTTTTTTTGTTGTGGCAATATCGTGTTAGGAGACGGGAGCGGGAGGGATAATAGCAGTCTTGACGTATATGTAGTAATAATGACTGGCTGTAGGTAATATCCGTAGCCTGTAGGTTGCTACGAATATGCGCTACTACTGGTAGTACCTGTATTACTACTGTAGCAGTGATAATAATACTCGCTATCAACAGCAGTAGAACTGCGGGGCAGTTGACGCTAATGTTGGGCACTGTACCAAGATTCCAGGGCGGGCAGCCTGGTAAAGGACATTGGAGCCCGAAGAGAGGCTATGGCTTTTGGCGCAGAAAGGAAATTAAAGACAGAGAAGAAACAAGGAAGACGGAAGCGAAAGGAAGAGGAGGAGAGGGGCCGAACACGTTTTGAAGAGGAGGCGACCATAATAGGGGTCCAGTGGGCAGGTGGTGACTGCTATATCGTCATTGTCCCAAGTACGAGACAGTGGGTTGGTTACCCCCATAATTATCATCACGGGCAATAATAACAGTCTGTGGTATGGGCTAATATGATACGAGTATGGGTATAATACAGGCAGATGCAGAGAGAGAGGAGAGAAGGAGAGAGCGCAAGAGTGAGGAGAGGGTTTTTTATTCTATTTTTGCAACCCAAAAAAAAATTACACGATAAGAAATAATAGGAATAATAATAGTAATGATGATAGACAAGAAAAGCAGCCCATGTCAAATACCGATCAATGACAGTAGCGATAATCAATCACGGACCTAGGAGATGGCGATCCCAAAATCGCAACCATGACGTACGGCTCCTCCCCTCTCCCATCGTCTATGGTCCATGGGCCATGGGCCAAGGACCACCCCCGGCCGCCCCTTGGAAATCTAGCCAATCCATCACTTTCCTCGGTCCCATTTCCCTTATTTTTTGCATACAATACATGTCTCCCAATAACCGGTCAACCAGCCGCAAGAAAAGAGAGAGAATGAGGGACAGGCATTGATCGGGGAATGTTCCTGTTTCTGCAGTGTTCAAGCCCAGAACAAGTTCTCCTCCTCTCCTTTCCCCTCCTTTCCCTTTTTCTGCAAGGCATTGCAGCCACGGGAACAGGGACTGCTCTTTCATCATTCCTTCTCCTACTCAGCACATCTCGAAACAGATCGACCCTGCGAAGATCCGTTTCAGGTTTTATATTATTCTTTCCTGCCCCCCCTCCCTCTATTGCTACCCACGTACAGCCAATCCAATGTAAGGCTCCGATGATGAGCCTCTATGCTATCCCTCTCGGCAATCGAAATCAATTTATCAACTTTGACGTAGTCGTATCCCAACATAACTGATATCAGAACGAAGCGTCTTTTTTTCTCTTTTTCTTCTTCCCTTCTCCTTGCCTGCAACCCCCACGGAAAGAGATGAGATCGTGACGGGAGATAGGTACGAGTGGTGAACCGTTCAAGATAGGGAAAGAAAAAAAAAGCAATATACCCCCCCTGCCGTCACTACGAACACACGAGGCAATCACCGACGATCATCGTTGGTGGCACGATGTTGACGTCGTGCATACTCGTAGATGGCAAGACCTCGTGCGTCTTCGTCGTTGACGTTATTCCCCACCCGCTCAGACGGCACTTGATCGAGTGCGGGCAACTAGTAGCAGAGCAGTATCGTACGAGAAAGATGCAGTTCCGGTAATAAGCAATACGGAGTAGATAGAACGGAATGAAGCAAAGCATGACACATGGAGGATGTACATATGGATACAGGCAAGGAAGAGAGAAGGAAGAAGATATAATATTCCATGTATGTGGTATTGCTATGGAGTGATTTAGCCTGATCTCCACTGCAAGACCCCCTTGGGCTGAAGTATTACGAGCAGAGAAGGGGCTGACGTCGTTGATGCTGCGCCACAGTGGCAAGTGTCGTCTTCCCTCGGGAGGAGGATTGGCTCCGGGCGTGGGACTTCCGGGCTGCTTGGGCAAGTTGCTTGGCAAGTTGCTCCTCTCTCGAAGCTGAATCTGACTCTTTTATTTTCTCTCAGGCAACAAATTTCTCTTCTATCTGCATTCTATCTACTATTGCCAAGGCTCATCTTACTTCATGCTTCCAACTTTCCCTCTGATGCATGGAGTCATAAGGTAGAGAGGTATATTCTTCTTTCTCTCTTAGAAATACCAAGAGTTGTCGTTTTTCCTTTTTTTTTTCCTTAATAAAAAAAAAACAAATTTAGAAGAAGAAATAAAGGAGAAGAGGAAAAAAAATTGAAAAGGAAGAAAAGACCGGGTAACGCTACGACGGTCGTGTGGATTTAGCGCTGTCTCTAATATAGACTCGCTCGTCCATCCAGAAGGCCAGAGACGAGCCCGTGTGCTCTTGACTCGGAGGAGCCCAATAGAATGGAATGGGGACTAACCTGTCATAACAATACAGCACCACCATCTACATCTATCTAACCCCTGTACTAGGCTAGGTATCATGTACGAATAACAATAGCCCGCGCCTCTCGGTCCATCAGAGATTCAAGTGCTAGTATCATCGTTAATGCTGTTCAGCCTGTAGGTCCCTGTCGGCGCATTCAGCTCTTCATCTTCACAGGTACATGTACGCGGAGCCTACACACGAGTCCCTTCTACTTCAACCTTCGACACTCCCTCTAGCTGAGAAGAGATGCCATGTAATGATACTCAGGCATATATATCCCTCTCCCTCTTTGTTTCCGAACACGGACTCTTATTAGCACGACGCAGGAGTGCTACAACCTAACAGAAACCAGACAAGCCATTCTCATTGACGTGGCAGACGGTGTGTCTTCACTCGTCTCTGTCTTCGCTTCCAATCTCCGTCTTCGGTCCTTGTCCTTGCCTTTGTCTTCATCTCCATCTTTTCCCGCTTCCACCATGGCATCGCATGTATTTTCCGCCAGACCGCTCGCATCTGCAGGGGATTATCGTGGTGAGTAATATATGTGGAAACCTCTTTTCTACCCAACCCCCGTCCCCCCTCGTTTTCATGACGGACCAGACCTGACAAGAGACGGTCCAGGGGCGGCGACGCGGCAGTGCAATAGCCGTGAAGACAGGATAGGCGAATGTATGTGCTGGTGACGAACGGATAGCACTGATCGTGATTCCGTCGATAGGTCCCGACACCCCTGCACATGAGCAGAGTGTGTAAGCCATCGAGAATGATACCATGTTACAGTGTAATGCAGAGTCAGCAGAGAGACCTGGTTCTAGCCACCCATCCACGGCAGCAAAATCCGATCGTGAAGTGATATGACATCCAGCTCCCGAGATCGATATCGGCGACACCAATCTATTTCGCTGGGTTGCAGGGTGGTAACGCGACGTTGGCGAGGAAGACACGATGATACTGTTTATCATAATCAGCATCAGCGTCTCGTCTCGAGATGATACAATACGGCTACACTACGAGTACAAGAGACGGCCACTGGTAATATAAACATGATGATACCCGGACCTGCTCACCGTATGCTGTCTAGTCATATTTTCACCATCACTACGAGTACGAGCACTTGTACTCCGCACTTGTACGAGAGACAGCGAGTATTACACGGGGCGCCCTGGCACTCGTCGGCGCTCACCTCGTCCTGCCTCCCTGCCTACGGCCCCACCGCCACTAAACTGCCACGCAGAACACTGCGACACCTCAACTGCTCCTCCTTGCTTCATATGGTCGACGCCACACTGCATATAACAGTAGACTTGTGAGATACATCGTCTAATATGTACCGAGACTTGGGTAGACTCGCATCGCACTGAAAGTATGCCTATTGGCTACTCTCAATGTAAGTAAAACTGGCTTGTAACAACCTCGCGTCATTACCGCAGTGATGCTATGTACTAGCAATTATTACCTACAGGCTACTAGCCCTACTACTCTACACTCTGCTAGAGTCTAGTAGTAGTAGTAGTAGTAGTAGTAGTAGTAGTAGTAGTAGTAGTAGTATGAGTAGTATGAGTAATACAGAGTAGCGGTACAGAGTAGCAGTATAGGTAGTCCGCGGTATACTGCCACTAGCAGTTGGCAAGCTAGCTACGTACTGCCTACCCGTACAAGTAGCGGTACCAGCGACCACGAGCGCAGTGTGGGAGGTGGGGAGGGGCGCCTAGGTGCCCACCTGCAGGGCTCGTACACGGTACAATGTATAGTGGAGGCCTACGAGCACAATGACACTAAAAAAAAACTCCAGGTCCCCTGCAGCAGCTGAAAGCCTACGGCGGCTCCCAGTTAGCATCGTCCGTCCCTGGTCACCTCATCGCTGGATCCTGATTGATTATCAGTCCACGTCCTTCAGCCACGGCACGTCACCAACTATAATGCGCCTCCAGCCTTATCCTCTCTCCTCCTTGACACTGCCCTCTCTTTTTTTTTCTTCCATTCCATTCTTCCATTCTTCTATCCTGATTCCGTCTTTCACCCATCATTTCTTCAAAAAATAAGAGAGAATCACGACAATCCTTCGACAAACACAAAAAAAATCGCCAACTCCCCCCCCCCCCCTTTCTCTCCTGTCTGCTTTGAGAAAAGCAGCATTCATTGATGGCTTTGTCTGGCCTCGTGAAAGCGCCCACGTCGTTCCGCCTCGCGGTCGTCGCCCAGGATGCCTACGACCTGCCCTTACGCGACTTTGGAAACACCCACGATGCGCATCCTGCCATCGGCCACCTCTGTCTTCTCGTCTTCGAGGCCGTTCTCGAAGTAGTCGTCGTCAGCCTTCCGGGTTACATCATCGCTCGCCTCGGGCAGTTCGACTCGGATAAGCAGAAATTCCTCGCCAACCTCAACGTGTCTCTGTTCACACCATGCCTGAGTAAGTGTTTGACCCCATCGCCGAGCGCACTGCGCCTTTGCCCTTGCACGACACACGTACCCTCCACCCCTTGCAACACAGCACAGGCTGACCCCCGACAGTCTTCACAAAGCTCGCCTCTCAGCTCAACGCCGACAAGCTTTCCGATCTCGCCATCATCCCCGTCATTTTCATCGCCCAGACCCTGATATCATGGATCGTTAGCAAGGTTGTCGTCCGCCTCTTCGGCTTCGGACGCCGTGCCTCCAACTTCGTCACTGCCATGGGCGTCTTCGGCAACTCCAACTCGCTGCCCATCTCCCTCGTCATCTCCCTGGCCCAGACCCTCAAGGGTCTCCACTGGGACAAGATTCCAGGCGACAACGACGACGAGGTCGCCGCTCGCGGCATCCTGTACCTCCTCATATTCCAGCAGTTGGGCCAGCTCGTCCGCTGGAGCTGGGGCTACCACGTCCTCCTAGCCCCCAAGCACAAGTACCCCGAGTACCAGGAGCAGATCGCCGAGGAGGGTCAGTACCGCGACCACGAGGACCTGAGCGTCCAGGCCCCCCTTATCGAGGGTCTCGATAGCGACGACGACAGCGATACTCGCACCGACGACTCGCGTGGCTATGACCCCGCCGGCCGCACCCCCGACTGCCTAACGTCGCGCGGCTCCATGTCCGACCTGGACGACAACAACGACGACGACTCGTACCCCAGCAAGAACAACAACGGCGGTAACAGCAAGAAGCTGTCCCAGAGCCTCACGGGAAGCCAGCCTGCCTTACCCGAGTCCAACGTCATGCCGTTCCCTCGCGTCGGGGCTACGGCCGGCGACTCTGGCAGCCAGAACGCCTGGTCGCGCACCAAGGCCGCCGTCGGGTTCAAGTTCCGCGCCGTCTGGTTGAAGGCGTGCGAGGCGTGGATCAGCACGTACGAGAGCCTTCCCAAGCCGGTCCGCGCCGTCCTCGCTCTGGCCAGGCTGGGCCTGGCCAAGGTCAACAACTTCCTGTGGGAGTTCATGAACCCCCCTCTGTGGGCCATGATCTTCGCTGTTCTGGTGGCCTCGGTGCCCAGCCTGCAGAGCCTCTTCTTTGAGGAGGGGTCCTTTGTCAAGAACAGCGTCACCGACGCCATCGAGTCGAGCGGCGGCGTCGCCGTACCCCTCATCCTCGTCGTCCTGGGCGCCAACCTCGCCCGCAGCACCTCGCCCGCCAACGACATGCAGGACGACCCCGAGGAGGAGGCCATCGGCACCCGTCTCCTCGTCGCCTCCCTCATCTGCCGCATGGTCCTCCCCACCGCCATCATGGCGCCCCTCCTCGCCGTCACGGCAAAGTACGTCGCCGTCAGCATCCTCGCCGACCCCATCTTCGTCATCGTCTGCTTCCTCCTCTCTGGCGCCCCCAGCGCCCTTCAGCTCGCCCAGATCTGCCAGATCAACAATGTCTATGAGAAGGTTATGGGTCGCATCCTCTTCCAGAGTTATGTCGTCTGGTACGCTTTCCCTCCCCCTCTCTTTCTCTCTATCTCTCCATTCATCTTCACACCTTGACATGTCAGAAAACTAACTCGCTCCATTCCAGGGTCCTCCCTTCTACTCTCATGCTCGTCATGCTGGCCCTCGAGACAGTCGAGTGGACCAAATAAAACAGAAAATATTCATCTAGGTGTCTGCCATGGATGCCCACAGAAATCAACAGCATCAACAACACCAGCAGCAACAAAGAAAAAAAAAAGTTTCCTAGTGTCTGAGCGTGAACCTGTCTGTATCATTATTTATCTTTTCTTCCCGATCCCGCCCCTCCACTGTCATATTGTTAGATATATATATATATATCTAATTTTGAGTTTTGAAGTCGGGGAGTATCAACGTCAGACTAGGAATGTCACCGCCAAGATTACGTTAATCACCCTTGACAAGGGTGTCAGGGTGGATGGGACAGCGTTTGAGTAGAATAGTTGTTTTTATTTTCGTCCCCCCCCTCTGTTTCTAGGTGTCCCCCCCTCTCCTCTTAAGCTAGACAATCACTGCTTTATTCCCCCCTGCTGCCGTGTTGCCCCGTGAACGATATTTACTATTGTTACAGCCTATGTATTTATTGTCGATCTCTTTCTCAAACGTGGAGCATTGTAAAACTCTATGTTGTATGTGTGTACTTGGCTCCCTAGTAGAAGTCTACATGTGACATCATCACGACGCTCCGTTGGACACGGCAGCAGTCGAGGTCCGCGGCTCGAGAGCCCAGTCCCTCACGGTACCCTTCCAGTCGCTGATGCGTGCGTCCTTGATGGTGACGACGATGACACTGACTTCTTCCCCGGGAACAAAGTGGGTGACCCTATTGCTGCTCTCGGTGGTGCCGTTGCTCCCCTGTCCCTGGTCCTGGCGGTTGAGCCGGACACCCTCCTCGTACGTGTGGTTGTCTAGGTGGCGGGCACGGAAGTACTGCTCCTCTTCGGACCCTCCCTCCACTATGCGGGCCTCACCGCCGATGGTAGCGCTGATGCTGGAGAGTTGCGAGGAATTGAGATTGATGAGGAGTTCGGCCAGGCTCGAGCGGGGCTCGGGGGCCGGCGATCCGCCGGACGGTCGGCGCTGGTGCGTCGGGGGGCGATGGGAGACCCCTGCGCGGGAGAGTTAGTATCGGCCTATTTTTCATTCTTCGCCCTATTCTGTGTCTATCTTTCCATTGTCTTTCTTTGGGGAGGCATGATCATGCGTCATGGATAGTTTGCGAGGGACCTACAGTCATGGACAAGAAGGGACACGTTCGGGTTAGCCTGAATGCTTATCGTCTTGCGGGAAGAAGGGTTCGACGTCATGACGATGACGGGCGAGTCGTTGTGCGGCGACGAAGGAAGGTATGTATAGTTCATGAGAGCTACATGAGGCACATTATCGGTGCAGGTAGCCAGGTGAAGCTGTGGTTTTTCCGACAATCAGTACTCGTACAAGTATATGGCACCGGGGAGACGTCTCGCAAGCAGGGGCAAACAAGAAGAACGTACAAACCGGGCATTCTCAAGACACTGGGCCACTTCGCTGGGCAGAGCAGCGGTAGTCTGCTTGTTGATGTCGCCATCAGAGGCCTCATAGTTCAAGGGGATCTTGTCCATGGTTACGCAGTAGCCCGTGGAAGGATTTCTCGGTTGTGTTTGCCTATCAATTATGATTAAGGGTCTTGAGAGGAGGGGAGATGCAGATCAACCATCTACCTACAAGTGTGTGTATTCCGGCTGCGAGCTGAGAGTAAGAGCAGGATGCTTGGGAGCGGGGCCAGGATGACTAAGGCGGGGGAGCTTCTTCCGTAAGTCTGCCCGATGGACGGAATATGCATGCGCAATCGACGTATCAGCACTTTCTTTCTTTTCTTTTTTTCTCTTTTTTTCTCTCATGAGAACGCACGGCGTAAAAGGCATAAGTAATCGTACGGTTGGAAATACTGATATAACTGTGCACGCATGATCGTCTCCTCCTTTTTTTCGTCCGGTGTTCAGGCGGATGAGCAATGGATGACGCATGAGATTAAGAAACCTTGATGTACACGCCCGTAGCCCATACGGCGGGGTAGACTGGTCGCTGTAATATATGAGACGACGGCTCTTCTTTCATGCAATCGATGCCAATGGGACAGCCTCTTGGGAAACTTTGGCGTTGAAACTTCAATCTTACTACTAGTGATGGAATGAGTATGTCAAAAAAAAAAATGTACACCTGATGTTCTACTTATAATATGTACATATTTCCACTGACGTGAATTGTATCCTAGTTATTACATCATGGTCCCGTGGCTGATACAGATGGCTTGACGCGGCTACTGTCGGCCTCGGTTCCCCGCGTCGTCTCGCCCAAGTCACTTGCAAGACACGGCAACTGTCAAGCCGAGGACATGTCTATAAGTTTTCTCCATCGATGAACTCTGCCATCTTTCCATAAGCAGATAGAAATTTCACCTTGCCTCTCCCGTAAAGCGCCCTCATCACTGCGACATTGCTCACCAGGTGGCCAAACCATGCGTACCCTCCGAACCAGACGCCTACCCGTGAGGCCACTCCCTCGATGTCTGACAACGTCATCACCGTCATCTGGGACGACAGCAGTCAAGCCCATACCTCTCAGCTCCGTCCTGATTGCCAATCGGGGCGAGATTGCCATCCGCATCAACCGCACAGCCGAGCGTATGGGTATCCGTGCTACGACCGTATATACCGACGTAGACGCAGCGGCATGGCACGCATCGTGCGGATACCAGTCTCTGGGACTGGGTGCCGCTTCGGACGGCTACTTGGACGGCGACAAGATCATTCAGCTGGCCAAGAAGAATGGCATCCAAGCCCTACACCCAGGCTATGGGTTTCTCTCGGAGAACCCGCAGTTCGCGGAGAAGTGTGAGAGGGAGGGCATCGTGTTTGTCGGCCCGCCGGCCTCGGCCATGGCTGACATGGGTCACAAGGCACGCAGCAAGGAGATCATGACCGAGGCTAGCGTCCCCTGCGTCCCGGGCTATCACGGCACCGAGCAGGGCGAGGAGGAACTCCTGATCCGGGCTCGCGACGAGGTTGGCTTCCCTGTTCTGCTGAAGAGCGTGCGCGGCGGCGGCGGCAAGGGCATGCGCATCGTCATGAGCGAAGACAAGTTTGTAGCGCAGCTGCGGAGCGCCCGCGCTGAGGCGTGCGCCTCCTTTGGCGAGGGCGGCGAGGTCATGCTCGTCGAGAAATACATTGTGCGTCCGCGCCATGTCGAGGTCCAGGTCTTCGCCGACAAGTCGGGAAACACGGTCGCCCTGGGTGAGCGGGATTGCAGCGTCCAGAGGCGCCACCAGAAGATCCTTGAGGAGTCGCCCGCGCCGGACCTCGATGACGCCACCAGGCGTGACCTATGGGACAAGGCCAGGAGGGCCGCCGCCGCAGTTGGCTACGTCGGCGCGGGCACCGTCGAGTTCATCCTCGACAAGGACACCGGCCGCTTCTACTTCATGGAGATGAACACACGTCTGCAGGTCGAGCACCCTGTCACCGAGATGGTCACGGGCCTCGACCTGGTAGAGTGGCAGTTTCGCGTTGCCGCTGGTGAGGACCTCCCCCTCAGCCAGGAAGAGGTCGAGCGCGCCATGAGCCTTCGGGGTGCCGCGATAGAGGCTCGCATCTACGCTGAGAACCCCGAGAAGGGTTTCCTGCCGGACTCGGGAAGGCTGGTCAAGGCCTACCTGCCACTGGAAACCGACCCGGACGTCCGCCTGGACAGGGGGTTCCGGTCCGGCAGCACCATCTCCGAGGCCTACGACGGCATGATTGCCAAGCTCATCGTCCGCGGGGACACGCGCACCCGTGCCGTCGCCAAGCTGGAGGCTGTCCTGCGAAAGTATGAGATTGTCGGCGTCAGCACAAACGTCGAGTTTCTCAAGCGTCTATGCCAGACCCCGGCCTTCATAGACGGCGACGTCGACACGGGTTTCATAGACAAGCACAGAGACCGCCTCTTCTCACCACGGCGAATCGCCAACGAGGTATTCTCCCAGGCAGCCCTGGGGGTGGTGGGGCTCGAGATCCGCAGAACCGTTGGCGATAATGGCCCCCACGGCCGGGCCTTGGGGTTCGGAAGCCAGCCTGCCCGTAGCCTCCTGTTCAAGGTCCTGGACGGGTACGGCGAGACCGAGGGCGAGGTAGTCGAAGCGAGCGTCACCCAGACTGACCGCCATATCTTTACCGTTACTGTTTCCCGCAAGGACGAGGAGCAGGAGATATTCACCAACATCTCCACACAGTACCGCTATCCCGACGATGCTACCATCAGCGTAGAGTCCCGCTTCCCCGAACAGCGCATCACGTCGTCTGTCGTTCACCGGACGATGGACAATGACGTCAAGGTCACAATCTTCCAGCATGGTGTCAAGACGGACCTTGAGCTGGTTCCGCCGAAGTGGTATGAGAAGGAGCTTGGCATTAAGGAGGTCAAAGCCTCCGTTGCCGCACCGATGCCCTGCAAGATCCTCAAAAATGAGGTCCAAGAGGGCCAGCAGGTGAAGAAGGGTGACCCGCTAGTCGTGTAAGCTGCCCCTTCCCTACCTCCTTTGATATGTTCCATGTCTATTTACACGTCGACTAATCGGGCATATCTCCATCAGTATTGAGTCGATGAAGATGGAGACGGTGATCCGGTCTCCGCAAGGTGGCGTAGTCAAGAAACTCGCTCACCAAGAAGGCGTACGTAGCAGTGCAATCCATTGTCCTATATCCGCGCACTGTCCGTTCCATACCGCACTAGTACTAACCGTCATCATCCAGGATATCTGTAAAGCCGGCACGATTCTCGTCATCTTTGAGGAGGAAGGGCAAGCGACGAGTTGATGAGTTTCATTCATGAGAGATGCTATGCCTTGTTATATTGCCATCTATATTTACACGATAATACAGCCTGTCTGATTTCCCTTCCCATGTGGTCCCTGTGTGCCCAAAGTGTAAAAGAAAAAAAAAGGAGACGAGAAAAGAAAGATGCAGTGTGCGGAATGTAGGTATGCCTAAGCTAGGCTTCCCCTCCTTGTATGTGGGGAAGCTTGGACGATCATGTCTTGTCCAGTCTAATGCCCCCAAAGCTACGACGTACTGTGCCGCCAGACCAGCTGGGGGGATTCCGCCGTTTCTGTAGCTGGGGGGATTCTTCCCGTCCTTACTCTACTAGTCGAGCAAGAACAGGAGTGGGGTAGTGCTATCGATGGAGCTACTACTTCGTCTTCATCTTGTCGTAGTCCTCTGGGAGATAACGACTCAGATTCGACTTCTTGGACGCTTTGCGGAGACGGTTCCACCACTCTCCCATGCGTTTCTGGAACTTGGGATCCGAGGAGTCGACGTATATCGACGACGTGAAGTTTCTGATAAGGTCCTGAATAATAGTGCACGAGTTAGTCTTGCATGGCCCCCTCCTTGTCGTGTCTCTGCCTCGGTTTCGTGTATTGGATATTTACCTCTTGTTGTGCAAGCGTGATGAAGCCGAGGACGAAGGCGACCCAGGCAAGGGTGCCGTTGGTGCTGAGGAACTGGTTGCCGCCGCGGAACTCGACGGTACCGGTGCAACGGCCCGTCTTGGGGTTGGGGAAGATGTTCTGGAAGTTCCAGAGAACGTAGCGGTTGCCCTGCATGTACATCCAGAGTTCAACCTCGTTGGCGCAGCTGTAGATGTCGGAGGCGACGCGGGCCAGCGAAGATGCCGACCTTCCCCATGCCAGGACCTCATTGAGGCCCGAGTCAAGGCTGCGGCTGTTGGCCTGACAGTACTTGTTGTTGCGACGCACGGGGGGCAGGAGGGCGGCGACAAAGTCCTCGTAGACGACGGTGGCAAAAGCGATCTTCTTGAGCGACTTGAGCGAGAACTTGTTGTTGAGGCTGACCGGGGTGACGTGGACGTGGCCGCCACACGAGGTGTCCTTTTGCGGGTTGAAGTGGACGCGCATCGCCTCCCAGAAGTCGGAGAGGATGTTGCTCACATGCAGGGTCGTGTCCAATCGGGGGGAGACCACCTCCATGCAGACTGCAGAAGCGGGTTCGAGTCAGCACTCACTTCTGCAAGGCAATAACCAAAGCGGGAAAAAAAAAAAAGAACAGAGTAGAGACAAGATAAAGAGACTTACCCATGGGTCTCTCGCGCTTGAGCGAACCATCGCGCGTCACGAACCACTTTCCACCATAGTATTCGGGATGCTTGCTATACCTCGAGTTGTCGTCGTGGACGGCGTCGATGCCGCGGTTCCGGAGCTTCTGGGCCAATTGACGATACCAGTCGACGTTTGTGAAGGAGTCACCGCCGCCATAGGGCTTGACGACGGCCTCGATCTCGACTCCAAAATTGTAGTGGCGGGCCATGGTCTTTGGCTCTTGTGCCTGCTGTTCCAAGACGCCTGGCGTGCTGGTGGATGGCATCTCCCTCCTGCTGAAAGGGGGATCGTTTGGATTGGTGGGGAGTAGAGAGATGTTTAGACGTAGAGATGTAGATCTCGGATGGGGATGAGAGGATGAGAAGATGAGAAAGAGGAGGAGGGGGACTCAATCTTGAGAGTGAGGCTTTTGTGTTTCTTTTCTTGCCTTCTCTCGCGTCAGCTCTGGCAGCCTTCGAATCTCAGACACTGCCCAACATCACGGGCACATGACGATGCCACGGTTGTTGGCATCGGGTGGGAAACGGAGAAGAGCAAGGAAAATGAAAACAAACGATGTCCAATGGATACTGAAGCTGTCACCAAAGGCTCGAATGGCTGGTGCGTGGGACAATATAGACCCCTGTCCGTCCCCTTGGGTGCAGAGGTGCAGCAAGGTGAAGGAGCCCGACTGGCGGAAACCTTGGGCGATGTCCCATGAAGTCATCGCCCCGACCAAGATGATCCTGACCGTGATACGGACACGCCTTGGCCAAGCTCCTCTGCCCGACGTGGTACGAGGCCATTGGACACTTTCGTCCTTGACCGCAGACGTAGCCAGGCTGTCGCGTGACGAATGTTGCTGCCCGATATATGCAGGGGATTGAAAGCTCCACCGTAGGGGAGTTACGAGTAATACTCGTAGACGTAGGCCCCTCTACAGGGCCCCTCTCTTACAGGGCCCCTCTCTCACTGTAATAACTTCTCGCTCTACGGAGTACGGATACTCGTACACGTATTGCTCTGTATTACCCTCCCTCTCTCCACTCCCAACGATGACGGCCCGTCCCTCTCACCCATGACAATCCCCACCAAGAGCTTTGACTCTGGCTCCAACTCCGACTCTCTCTTTGCTATTCTTTACCGATACTTCTCTTCCCTCTCTCTCCATTTTTGCTTCGCCACTCACAAAGAGTAATATCCGCCATTTCCTGTTCTCCTTTTTTTCTTTCTTGCTCCTCTCTCACCCCCTTTTACCCCTTCCCCTTGGCGTTTTTACCCGTCTCCCATCCCTCCCGCATCTCCTATTATTCCCTACGTCCATCCCGATTATCC
>NW_023336190.1:736577-760067 GCF_012550715.1 Geosmithia morbida
CATGGCTTCCCAACCACCAGGAAAGCAGCCGTTACCCCCTAGTAGGCCCACCACCTACTACTTTGCATATGGGAGTAACCTGCACCTCAGGCAGATGAAGCGTCGATGTCCCGATAGCAAGTATATCGGGCGGGCTAGGCTGCTTAACCACCGCTGGCAAATCAATCAGCGTGGGTATGCGAACGTCGTGGCTGCTCATGGACATTGGGTCGACGGTCTTGTGTATGAAATCAACGCCGTCGACGAGGCCAAACTCGATATCAACGAGGGCGTCTCAAAGAATGCGTACATAAAACGTCGTATGGATGTTCACCTGCACCGGGCCCCAAATGTGCTGTATCGTCGTCCGACCTCATGGATTGTCGATAGTGGCGGACCTGGTAAAGTCCTACGTCAGGCAAACAACAAGTCTACTACGGCTGCTACTGCCGCTGGCGGCAGTAACAGCAACGACAACAACGACAACCATAACAACGACAACAATAGCAACGACAACAATAGCAGCAGCAATAACAACAACAACAACAACAGCAGCAGCAGCAGCAGCAGCAGCAGCAGCAGCAAGAAGAAGAAGAATGCCAACATTTCCCATCATTGGGTTCAGAAAGTCCTCGTATACATCAGCATCAACCATGTCGAGGACAGTTCTCCAAAGGCCGAGTACATCAACCGCATCAACCTGGGAATCGCCGACGCCAGGGCCCTCGGTGTAGACGAAGACTACATCACAAACTGCATACGTCCATTCATCCCCGCTCCCGCAAAATCCCAGGACCAGCTGGCTGTGCCGGGTGGCGGCGTAAGGAGAAAGACTGGCTCGCCTCGTGGCCAGAAGCGCACAGTCTCTCCGAGGAGCGGCGATCATTCCCCTGCTCGGGCAGAGTCATCAGCACCATCACCAAACCGCCAGGAAAGGCGGTCACCTTCAGCAATTCGGGAAGAAAACAACCCGTCAAGAAAGAGGCGTGTTGTACCCGACGAGAACAATCCTCCCACCCTGCCGCCTCGCCCTTCACGGAAGTACCATGGCGAAGCGCTCATTGTCGTGGAGGAGGGCTTGTTTTCACACTAGTCTTTCATGAACAAGGGAGAGCGAGACAGTGAAACAAGATTGGGAAAGAGATGGGGCAGGAATATTCAAGATTGAGAAGCTAGTCAAGGGTTATTTTGCTGTACAAGGAGGAAGAACAGGACAAGAAAAGAATACAAGGTCGCATGCATGTACTGGGGGGGGGGGGGACAGACTAATTAAAACAGTCGACAACAACATGTCCAGTCTCTTAAGAGGACACAACACGCTCATGTTCGCGACAAAGACAACTCCACCTCTCCATCTCTCGTCACTTCTTCCGGCCGGACGTCGTCCCGATGGATCCCGATCCCGATTTTGCTACCACACACGTCAGGGTCATTAGAACATCACCGAGGCCCAGAATGACTTACTTCTCGTCGCCGTCGGCCGAGTCGGCGTCTCTCGACCCGTCTGAGCCGAGCCCTCCCACAACCAACCAAGCACCGTTGGCTTCACGGCCACCTCGACGTCGCCGCCAAACACGAGCACCGTCGGCCTGCAGATGGCCTTGATGGGCATCTTCTTCCCTGCCTCCAGCCTCTCGACAAAGAGGCCGGGGGCGACGTCGAACAGATACGACACCTTTTGCCTGGATGGCGAGTTTGGTGTCGTGCCCGTCAGGTCCAGCGGCATGCCGCCGCTGGCGAGGTTGAGGCATTCGTAGACTTCGAGCCGACTGTTTGCCCCTCTGGCGGGCCACTTGAGAGAGTAGATGCTTGGGGCCAGGTGAAGCTGGTGGGCGAGGTCTGCGGCGGGCTCGATAATGGCTCGTCGCAGTGAGCTCTGGAGATCGGCCGCCGTCATCTTGGGCACCACCACGGCGAGGAGGGTGGCGAGGTCTTCGGAAACCAAGGTCACGTATCTGGTTCGCCTAGTTTTGAATGACTGTCGACTAGTCAATGCTGTAAGGGTCTCGCTTCTCCATTCTCTGCACTGCCCAGCATCTGTAGTTTCCATCACGATCCGCCATCATCACTCTCATGTTAGCCCGGGGTTGCATATCGTTATTATTATGTGTGTGGAGAAGGGGGCTATTTAGAGGAAGAGGAAGGGGTGGGACGGAAAAAAAAAATAAGATGATTATTTACCTCGAGGTAGGCGTGACATGGACAGCTCCAATTCATTTAGGAAGGTTAAGGTGGCGTCGCCTTCGTAGTCGTCCAACGGACTGTAGAATGACTTGGAGAAGAATACTAGGCTGAGGTAATTCATGACAACGGCCGTGACGTGGTAAATGTCTGACTGGTCGATGTGCATGCCGCGTCGCGCGGCCTCCCTCATGAACGAAGTGAGTCGTGTCGCTCCCGCTGTGGATGGCGCCCGCGCCCTAAGCTTCCCGACGTCCAGATCATCCAGAATCGGCTTCATCCGATTCTCGACCCATCGCTGCACATTGCTGCACAGGCCTCGGAAGCCCTCCACCGCCTCCGTCTCGGTCACGTCCTTGCGCGTCGGCTGGAGCCGGAATATCTGGTCCCTCGCATCCGACAGCTTCTTGCCCTTGGCCCTGGCCTGACCCCGCGCCTCGGCCAGCTGCTCCTGTGTGCTGGCCAGCTCCCGCTTCAGTTCCTCCACCTTAGCCGCCAGCTCCCTATTCGTCGCCTCCTGAGCCTCGAGCTCCTGTTGTCGCGAGTCGAGGACGTTTTCTGTGAACTGGCGCAGGCGGATCTCGTCTTCCAGCCTCTGTTCTATGCTGCTTGATGCTGATGGCGAAGAAGCGGCGGCATTTGTGTCTTCGTGGATCCTGGATTCGTCTTGGCCGATGGTGTCGTCGGGGTGTTCTGGAACTGGGAGCGTACCCAGGGCAAAATTATCGGCGATCTTCAATAGAGCCTCCATAGTCATTTTCCCCCCTCTCTTCTTTTCCCCTCTTTCTTTCTTCCTTTCTGTCTGTCTGTCTGTCGGCCAGCTGATATATGAATCTGTATTTTATTTTTCTTGACGACGAGGACGGGGATGAGGATGACAATGATGGTGGCGATGATGACATGTGGCAGTAATAATCCGACCGAGACGATGATGGTCAAGTTGTCGGAGGGGAATACAGCAGCAAGCCCCAGGCCGCGGACGATGGTGGTCTGGGACGTTGACTGGAGGGAAGTGCTATTGGTGCGGGAGCCAAGTGACCAAGGCCGGCGACTTTCTGTGATACGCTCATGACGTCTCGGGTTGCAGCCTCACCTAGCACTTAGCTCACTTATTTCCCCCTCCCCCTTGGTCTCTTCCAGCGCCAGGGCTCGGCGGTCTAAAGGCACTTAAGGCGTCCAGCTATAGGCTGCAGGCTCCGGCGTTACTGTCGTACTTGTTTGTGCACTTGTGTGCGCGTGCTGTGTGAATTGTGTGCGTGTGCGTGCGTGTGTGTCGGTCAGCAATGCCCAAGCCGCCCAACTCCACCGTTGGCCCGTACGCTGCAAAGTGACCTGCATGAAGGCCCAACGGGAGGCCAGGATTTGTCGCGTGTTTCCTCGTGGGATGACCAGTCGTGCTTGGCCACTCGCTACGAGTACTGCCTGTACTGCTCCGTTCTGTACCTGGCCAATTTCGAAATGAAGCCGCCATTGCAAATTCGACAATAAACAACGGCACCCTACCGTCTCGTCGACAACACCGATTCGATTCTCGGCAGACACAAATGCTCCAAGAGTCACGGGATAGCAAGGTGATAGGGCCCTGAAAGCGCGTGCGAATTAAAGTGACTGTTCGAGTTGCGATTCCAGGTATGGCTTACTCTGCATAACAGATGTCAGCTAACCCAGACTCTCTATCGGATGACTCCACGGCTTGAAGACAACCACAGAATCGACACTGCTATTAACAAACAAACCTTCCTGGGGTTTGTGTGGGAACAATGCTCTGGAACAGTAGCAGCGCGGAAAGCGACAATTCAAAGCACGAGTACGAGGAGGGTGAGATGAAGGATCGGAGGATCATCGTGTCCATAGATTTCGGCACAACCTACTCTGGCATTGCTTGGGCCGAAACAAGCAGGGTAAGGACACAGGGTATGCCGCTTCGCGATCGAACATGGGGATGCTGACTTGGAGCAAAGCCGGACGTCCAGCACGTCATCTCGAACTGGCCGGCCACCACATCCTTCAGGAACAGCGCCAAGGTTCCGACAGAGCTGCGCAGGGTGGCGTCTGGGTGGCAATGGGGCTTCCAGATACCAGAAGGTGCAAAGAGGATCCGTTTCTTTAAGCTGTAAGTGCCGGAGAGCAGCTTACCCCGCAGATGTCCGGTGTGTGGTCCGTCCGAGGAATCTCATATATATCTTGCCTTATAGGAAGCTAGACGATTCTAGTGGACAGAGTAGGGATGGGGAGACCCCGGAGGAGTTGACGAAGGTATACCTCTCCTGTCTTCACGAGCACTTCATCAGCGTGCTGGAGAAGCGGCTATCGCCAGGCGTTGTCAGATCGACGCCCATGGACTTTGTCGTCACCGTTCCCGCTATCTGGTCCAATGCAGCAAAGGAAGCAACAGAGAGGGCGGCAGCGATGGCGGGATTTTGTGGAAATCAAAGGATCCAGCTGATTACTGAGCCAGTACAGTTCCACGTCCCCGTATAGTACAAGGCAATACAAGCTGACAGCTCGCAGGAAGCCGCAGCGCTGTGCACCCTGAAGAATCTCAGCCCATCGACCTTACAGCTCGGGCGAAAATTTGTCGTGTGCGACGCCGGAGGAGGAACGGTCGACCTGATCACCTACGAGGTCACCGAGGTGGGAAAACTTGAGCTAAAAGAGGTTACCGAGGGTACTGGCGGGCAGTGTGGTTCCTCTATGCTGAACAAGAGGTTTCGCCGACACCTGAAGCAGACCCACGGAGACAAGTACTGGACTGATGACAGGTTGGTGTTTGCCCTCAATGAGTTTGAAACGGTACGTGGTGCCCCCCAGGAACCAAGAAAACGCTTTGAAATGGCGCATGCATGCTCAGAATCCCATGTAGTTTAAGAAGAGCTTTTCGCCCAAAGGGGAGCCGATGACCCTCAAGGTCGAGCCTAGCCTGGGAATAAAGCGTAATCGATACACCATGCCCCAGGAGGACATGAAGAACATGATTTTCGACCCTATCATGAGGGACATCATATGCCTGATCAAGGAGCAGCTGTCCATGGCCGGAGAAGAGGTGACTGCCGTTGTTCTGGTGGGCGGATTCGGTCAAAGCCGCTACCTCCGGTCCAAGGTGCGAGAGGCCATCGCTTCTGGGACTCAGGTTCTTCAACCCGAGAATGGCTGGACGGCCGTCGTCAAGGGCGCTGCTATCCACGGACTTGCCCAGTACGGTCCGGGAACGGCCACGGTGGGGATCGCCTCTCGAGTTGCTCGACGATCATACGGCACCTGTCTTTTGGCCAAGTACGACATGTTGAGGCACGACCCGAGAGAAGCGTAAGTCCTGAGCACATTAGGCGCCTTTGCGAACGGAACTGTTAACAACCATACAAGGTACTGGTCGTCCAAGGAAGAGGAGATGGTCGTGAACGAGATGCTATGGTTCATACGCAAGGTGTGTCCACCCTTCCCCCCCCCCCTTTTCACCCATCGGCACGGTTACCATTCTCGGCTAATGCAGATGACGAATGGCAGGGCGAGTCATACCCAGAAGGAAAGCCATCCACCATCGAGTATCAGTGCGACATCCCCGTATCAGGCTATGGACATGAGCCGCAGACCGAGATCGAGATATTCTGCAACGACGATGCCGAGCCTCCCGTTCATGTGGACGCTGCCACCCGGAGTATCGCAACGCTCTCGCTCGACATGAACAAGGTCTCTGACTCGGTCAAGCGGGAGTCTTGCATCACGCGCATGGGCTACCACCGATACTACTCCCTTGAAGGGGCGATTGAGGCTAGATATGGGTCGGCAAAGATCACATACGCGGTCAAGCTTGGGGGTATGCAGTTCCAGTATTTCCTCAATTTTCTGGCCGCCGCTAACAATCATGTAGGAGTGACCCACGACATGGTCACAGTTCGATACGAAAACTAGATCCATAGAGCACAATGGGGCATGTGAGGAGGCAGATACAAGCATCAAGCATCAAGCTGTTGACGACACTTAAAAAAAATAAAATATAGTGTAGGTAAAACAGAACAATGTTCAACAGTGTTTTTCGTCATGAGGAGTTGGCAATAGGGTCAGAAGAAATTACCTGGAGGCCCTGCCAGGCATCGGTGACATCAACTTCAATCACAATCTCTGTTTTTTTTTTTTGGGGGGGGGGGGGGGGAGAGAGAGGAGGGCTTATTGGATTGGGAAGAAGAGATAAGAGCACCACAAGTCGATACATTCAACCATATAAACAAGATGAGAGGGGTAAAAGCATTAAATAGGGGGGGGGGGGGGGGGGGGGTTTTGGTGATAAGAATACTAAGCGTGAAAAGTGCGGCCGTATTATAACCTGCCCGAAATCCACTTCAGAACCAGGCATCACTTAAATGCCTGGCACTTAAACGCCTGGCACTTAAACGCCTGGTCATGTGATTTCGCGTTACCCCTCGTCACCCCGGAGCGTCGCGTGTTCACTCAGTGAATGTCGCTAGTGAATTTCTGAATCTTTAACCTGATCTGGGCCTACAGCAGACTGTTTGAGAATAAGGTCCGCGGACCACGATGCCGAGACGACAATGGCAAATGCCTCAGCGACCAGAGGTTTCGATGCCGGCCTTGCCAATGGCGCCCCTCCTCCGTCCACGTTAGCTGCCCAGCTGGTGGAGGACATCTCGCCTTCGACGAAATCCTCTCGATCAGACGAAAATGCCGAGCTCAAAAGCCATTTTTGCACGATACAGCGTGTCAAGGACAATCCGGACCTCCTCAAGACCCCCGAAGAAAGGATAGAACATAACCACATGCTCATCTATGTCTACACCCGCGCCGTCCTCGAAAATGTCAAACTCGATGATCCATTCCTAGACCGAATCCACGTCCGAGCCGAAGTCTTGAAAGCTATTAATTTTTTGAGGTTTACAGTAAAAGAGACCCCATCTGTTCTCACGTACCGCACAAATGGGGAAGGGTTTCTCTTCCGGGGGCAAGAGCCGTTGTGGATCTGGCTGCTACCCCAATTGCTTCGCATGCTGGGGCATCCCCAATGCCTGGAGCTACAGGGTTCCATCGAAGGCTTTTTGCAGTACATATTCCTTGTGGTTTCTCGAAGCGAGGCCCTTCGTGAGATGATTCCATCTCTGGGTCTGTACCACAGAGCTTCGTTGACTGGTGAGTCACACTCGTCCAAGAACTTCGCCAGCCACGCCTGCTAACCTGAATAGGCCTCCTCGACCACCTACAAGACGCATCGCTCCCACCTTCACACAAGGATGCGGCATCGGAAATCACGCTCCCTCCAACGCTTGCGCTGGCCCAAATACTCGGCCCCGATTGGGCACACACAACCCGATATACTGCATATACCGTCCCACGAACATTTCAAGCTCTGAGGCAAGCATATAGCTTGGCCAGGGTCCTGGCATATCCGGTTACGTCGAATGATCCGTCCTTCTCCGCTGTCCCTTGGCCGGAAACGGGTGGTTGGCTCTTGGATGCGCTCATGGACCTCCGGCTCGTCCAGAAACGATGGGAGGCAAGCTCCCTAGGCCAGCCCATGTTCGTCATCGAGATGTTGCAGGATATATTGAATGGTACTGCTAGCTGCGGAGAAATCTCTGGCCGTACCAGAGAGAAAGCATACACACAACTCATCATGGTATGCAGTGATTTGATCTCGTCTCCAGAGTATCTTGTTATGACAGATGAACCAGGAGATCGCGCTCGGCGCCTTTTTTGCAAAGCTCTCCTTTCAATCGCACAGGGATCTCTCAATAGTAGGTCAGTTGGTCGTCTGGCCGAGTCCAGGCTGGTAAACGAGCTTTCCCTGTTGTCGTTGCAATATCCTACCGTAAGCGAGAATACGGACATCTGGGTAAGCTCCCGCTTTTCCTTGTTGTCATACGACGGTGCATTTGATCTGACATGACTATAGCGATGTGCGAAGCTGCTCGAGCGAACCATCCATAAAGAGTCTCCTCATACTCCCGAAGGATCTCACCAACTCTACGAATTCCAGGATGAGCAAGTATCCAAATGGGCCGACATGGCTGACCTGAACCCTGGAGATAAATATCAACCGCGCCACCTGTCAAAGAAGACAAAGCTTTCTTCCTCAGGGATCGATGTGAGGAACCTCGTACAGGAGATTTACCGCGCTCTACAGGTCAATGTTTCCATCGAAGAGGATGACCCCGGCGTCTTCCAAGAAAGATTTCTGTGAGTTTAGTCCGCGTCAAAACATTCAAGCCATGCTAATGTAATTTAGCGGAGCGTTCGGAGGTGTAGATGAAGCTTCTCAATGCTTTGCTCTTGGGACATTGTCACGGGGGTTCTGTGTTGTTGACGAAACAGTGTCCACGGCTCTGCCATCACCCAAATCGTTCCGGAGCCCAGGTTGCTCGATATGTAGCCTTACGGGAGGCGGCGCACCTGCCAAGCCGTCGGGCAATACGTATAAAGGCGTTTGGTATGACACATTTTCGAACCTTGTTCGGTCTCCGGCGTTCTTGGATTCGAGGAGGACAAGAATTGTTGCAATGCAAGCGCTCAAAACCATGGTCCTCCACTGCGAAACCCCAGATTTCCTCAGCCTGGAGACCTCAGGTGCCGGACAGTGGTGCATCCAATCGTTGAGCAGCTCGGTTCGGGAGCTTCGAATAGCAGCTGGAAGGACCCTCATGGCATTCCTGATCCCCAATCCCGCAACCCAAAAGAAGCCTACGATTCCCTGTGAGCTGTTTGCACGGAACCGCCAAAATGTGATTGCTCTCCTGAAATCCATTTCGGAAAAACAGAACCCACGTTTGACAGAGACCTGCATCATGACATGGGGTCAGCTCGGTCGTGTTGTGAAGGAAGACGAACTCAACTTGGTCCTAATACAACTTCTCGAATATCTGGGAGATAGCAACAATGTGGTGTCGGCATTTGCATTCAACGAAATCCTCAAGCTCTCCGAGAGCTTCGGGACGACTCCAAGGCGACTGCTGGATCCGTATTGGAGAAACCTGGCTTACCTTGTCACGAGAGACATGGTCCGACGACCTCAAAGGAGTCGCGCGGTGGCAGAACTGCTGCAGCTTTCTGTCAATGAACTCTTACTCTTGATCCAGGCTCACGCACTCCCGTGGCTGGTCTTGTACAAGAAGAAAGATATCATCCAGAAGATTGCAGAAGCTCGCCAAGAAAGCGAGAGTTGGCGCCCTCTTATGGACAGCATGAACTTGGCCACTACCCTATCCAGGCTGCTCGTGCAAGAGACCGAGGACCTCGAAGGGTTTGCTAAGTCATGCCTAGTCGAAATATCACCTCATTTCGAGGCGCAGCCCTTGTCGGAACTGCTACGCTCGGAACCTGTGCTCACCATCTTGGAACTACTCAAAGCGGCAGGAGATGCGGACACTTCACGAAAGGCACCTGTGAGTTCATATAACCTGACTGTACACCTAGTCTTGATCATCACCTACTGACACGTATTATATAGCCACGGAGAGCGTTGCAAACAATGGCGGCCCTGGTGGCCACTAATAGCAAAGAAAAGAACAGAAAAGGGAACGTCATCGGTCGCTTCTTGCAGCCATATCTCTTGGGATTGATGGCTCGATTCACCGATGTCATCAGCGACTCCATGTCCACCAACCCGCCAATTATGGAGCAACGTCGGTGTATTCTCGCTATGGACGAGATGATCAGGCTGTGTCACGGGTACTCGAGGATCGCCCGGCCGCAGGTTTGTCAATCTCCCCTGTCCATCGTGACCGGATCTAACATGATAACGATAGATTTCTGCTTGCTTAATGTCAGCCCTTCCACAAGATTCCCTAAGGGGGGAAGCATTTGTTTGCTGGTCATCAATGATCACTAATCTCGAGGAAGAAGACGTAGAAGCTCTTCTCGAAACAACGTTCTTCATTGTCCATCGTTACTGGACATCTCTGGACACAGCCGGGACCGGCGTCGTCGACAAAATGATGCGCTTCCTTCTGAGTAGCTACGAACCTTCGTTGACGAGGTACATAACCAAGCTGCCATCGCTCTGCGGCCTCAGCGGTTTGGAGGATGTTGAGGCAAAGCTGAATGGTCTCCGACCTGCACTTGCCCCCGAGACAGCCTTTGACATCTTCGCTCAACGCATCCGCCACGATAGCTCCGGAGTCGTTCACTTGGCACTATCGGAGCTTGTTCCGTATTTGAAAGCTAACCAATCTGCCCTCTACGCGTCTGTCATCAGCCAACGTCCAGACTCAGCCATTACCACCCTCCTTCGGGCCCTTCTCGACTGTACCTCTAAGTACAACGGTATCCAACCCGATATATCGAGGCTCTGTATGGAGTGCCTCGGGCTTGTCGGCTGTCTTGATTCGAACCAAGTTGAAACTGTTCGTGAACAGCGGTCCATCGTTATCCTCAGTAACTTTGAGGTGCCTGAAGAGGGCACGGACTTTAGTCTTTTTGTCCTGGAAGAAGTACTTGTCCCTGCGTTCCTGTCTGCCACGGATACACGTATCCAAGGCTTTCTCTCCTACGCGATGCAGGAGCTTCTCGACCGTTGTGATGTCAAGGCGGCGTGCGCCATGCAGAACACGGGTATGCTCGGAGGTAATGATATTTACCGCAAATGGACCTCGATGCCCGAGACTGTAAGGGAGGTTCTGACTCCTTTTCTCTCTTCGAGATATGTGCTTGCGCCTCTGCCCCCCGTTAATGTGGAATATCCTATTTTCGTTCCGGGGAAGCCATATGCCAACTGGTTGAGGTCTCTCGTGATAGACCTTCTCCGCAAAGGTCAGAATCCGGTTGCAGACATGATCTTCGAGCCTCTCACACGCGTTATCAGAGTCAAGGACCTCTCACCTGCCGAGTTTCTGCTTCCATATCTTCTCTTGCATGTCCTTCTCGGGAAGAGGAGCACTGAGGACGAGAAGCGAGCCGTCTTGGCGGAGATTGAGCGAATCCTGGCTCATCGGCCAGCGGATGATGCGCCATATGCAGAGAAGGAGGATAAAAAGCGATACTACCACGTAGGTTCACTAGGATATGTGCTGCATAATATCATGGGCTGGCAGCTAACCTGTCGTTCACAGTCGGTATTTCGGGTTCTCGATTATGCGATGAGATGGGTGCAACACAAGCGGGCAGCGAGCAGACTGTCACCCGCCGACAAGGTCAATGTAGAAAGCATACAGAACGTCTTGGACTCTATCAACCCGGATCAGATAGCACAATGTGCTATTGACTGCAACGACTATGCTCGAGCGCTCTTCCATCTGGAGCATCATGCTCAAAACATGGAGCACCAGAAAGGAGAACCGGGTGAGCGGACCGAGCTGTTGCAGAAGCTGCAGGACATCTATGCAAACATTGACGAACCAGACGGGCTGGAGGGCATATCTGCCCATCTCCCCGCCCTGGATATCAAACAACAGATTCTGAGCCACAAGAAAGCAGGCCGTTGGACAGCAGCACAGACTTGGTATGAGATGCAGCTGGCAGAAAAGCCTGAAAATCCAGAGGTGCAGCTAGAACTTCTTCATTGCCTCAAACAGGCCGGACAGCATGGTGAGTCCTTTACCTCTCTCAGCTTCGTATTGGTACCAAATGCTGACTTTTACCGTGTCTAGACGTCTTACTGAACCATGTCGACGGTATACGGATCAACAGTTCAAACGTCAACAAGATTACCCCGTTCGCCGTCGAAGCTGCCTGGGTCACGAGCCGTTGGGAAAGCCTAGAGAAGTTCACGAGCCGTTTCAACGGTAGCGTGACCCAGGACTTTAACATATCAATCGCTTCTATATTCCAGTCTCTTCGCAGGCACTGCGACGGCGAGGAGCTGAGTCAGTTGATCGCCGACATAAGGGAAAACATCGCGACCTCGATGAATACCTCCGCAACAGCCTCACTACAGTCCGCACACGAGCAGCTATTAAAGTGTCATGTGTTAACGGACTTGGAGTTTATCGTCGGCGCAAAAGCCGAGGACGAGGCTGAGCACAGGAAGGTGATGGAGCTACTGGAAGGACGCCTGAACCTTCTTGGTGCCTACTCAAACGACAAGCAGTACATTCTCGGAATTCGCAGAGCAGCCATGGAGGTTACGAAGTGAGTATCCCCTCTCCACCACCGCTCTCCAGCTAGCAATAGCCATTTCCGCTGTGGAGCCAATATTGACCCGAAACAGATCCAAGTTCTCTGACACGGATATATCTGCCTTGTGGCTGTCCAGTGCTAGACTGGCGCGCAAGACAAACCTGCTCCACCAGTCGTTCAACGCAGTCCTCCACGCGTCCAAACTTGACGAGGATGCGGCAACGATTGAGAATGCAAAACTCCTCTGGAGGGATAATCATCACAGGAAGGCCATCCAGATTCTACAGGGTGCCATTGAGCGCAACAAGTTCATGACACAGACTGGCGCGACCGGAGCTTCTTCGAGTGTATCTAGCACCACCAAGCTCACCTCCGACCAGAAGCTGCTCACGGCACGAGCACAACTTCTTCTGGCAAAATGGCTTGATGCAGCCGGGCAGACGCATGCTACCGCCCTACGCGAAAAGTACCAGCAGCCGCCAAAGACGATGGCCATGTGGGAAAAGGGCCACTACTATCTCGGACGTCACTACAAGAAAGTCCTTGAGGCAGAAAAGCCCCTTCCTAGCGATGACCAGACGGACAATTACGTGACGGGAGAGATAGCGCGGCTAGTCATCGAAAATTACCTCAGATCACTTAACAACGGCACCAAATACCTGTACCAGACCTTGCCAAGAATCCTGACGCTCTGGCTCGACACTGGCGCGCAGGTCGACAAGCCCCCGGATGGCAAGATGTCGCTGACACGCGAGCTTCAGCGGCGTCGGCTGGAGCAGCTGAACCTGCTGCATGCATTCCTGGACAAGTACATCCACAGACTCCCGGCATACGTGTTCTACACTGCTCTGCCCCAGATCGTGGCCCGAATTGCACACCCGAATCAGAACGTCTTCCAGCGGCTGACGCAAATCATCGTCAAGGTTGTCGAGGCCTATCCGCGACAGGCGTTGTGGAGCTTGATCGGGATCATGACGACGCGTCAAGTATCGGAGCGCAAGGCGCGCGGTACGCAGATCCTGCAGACGCTGCGGAACGGATCAAAAAATGTGGAGGGCGCATCCTTTGATGTCAAAGGTCTGATAAGGATGGTGGAGAAGCTGGCGGGCCAGCTTCTCGGGGCGTGCCACAATGGCGACTTCCAAGGAAACAAGACGGTGCATGCGAGCCTCACGAGGGATCTCCGGTTCAATCACAAGTGCACGCCCTGCCCTCTGGTCGTGCCGGCGGAGAGCCTCCTGACGGCCACGCTTCCAGCGGTATCGCAGAACAAGAAGAGGCACAAGGCCTTCTCGAGCGACGTGGTGACGATCGACTGCTTCCTGGACGACGTGCTGGTCCTCAGCTCTCTTGCCAAGCCTCGGCGTCTGACGGCAAGGGGAACGGACGGCAAGAACTACATGCTCCTCATCAAGCCCAAGGATGATCTCCGCACAGACCAGCGCCTCATGGAGTTCAACAGCATGATCAACCGGTCCCTCAAACGCGACGCCGAGTCCAGCCGGAGACAGCTGTATATTCGCACGTACGCCGTGACGCCGCTGAATGAAGAGTGCGGTATCATCGAATGGGTCCCCGGGATCAAGACGATCCGCGACATCCTGCTGAACCTGTACTCGTCACGCAAGATCTATCCAGACTACATGACGCTGAAGCAGCTCATGGAGGAGGCGTCCGTGTCGGAGAGCCGGATCCGGATCTTCACCGACGACGTCATGGGGAGGTTCCCGCCTGTGCTCCAGCTGTGGTTCATGCATCAGTTCCCCAATCCGGCGGCGTGGTTCGCGGCGCGGCTGCGGTACACGAGGTCGTGCGCGGTCATGTCGATGGTGGGGACAATCCTGGGGCTGGGCGACCGGCACGGCGAGAATGTCAACCTGGAGGAGGGTAACGGCGGTGTCTTCCACGTCGACTTCAACTGCCTGTTCGACAAGGGCCTCACATTCGCCAAACCGGAGCGCGTGCCGTTCCGGCTGACGAACAACATGGTGGCGGCCATGGGCGTGCACGGCTACGAGGGCCCATTCCGCAAGTCGTCGGAGCTGACGTTGAGCATCCTGCGGCAGCAGGAGGAGACGCTCATGACCATCCTCGAGTCCTTCATCTACGACCCCACGCTGGACCTGCAAAAGGACAAGAGGGCCTCGCGTAAGGCCGATAGCAGTGGCGTCAAGCTGCAGCCGCAGAGCGTCGTGGACAGCATCAAGAGAAAAGTGTCTGGCCTGCTGCCTAATGAGACCATTCCCCTCGGCGTCGAGGGCCAGGTGGACGAGCTCATCAAGCAGGCGGTGGATCCGAGGAACCTGACGGCCATGTATATCGGATGGTGTCCATTTCTGTAATCTCTGGGTGGTGGCGGCGGCGGTGGTGGCTAAATGGAGTTGGGTACATTTGAATGATGACCTTGTCTTTTTTTCCGTCTCTTCTTCCGTTTCTCCTTCGTTCTGCTCTTCTTCTCTTTAATTTTTTTTTTTGAGGCATGTACTGGTATATAGAGGGGGGGACAAAGGGAAGGTGGGTTGGCTCATACATGTGCATATAGACGGTAAATCACAAGGGTTCCAAGAGAGAGAGAGAGAGAGAGAGAGAGAAATGTATTTCCTACCAAGTTAATGAGAATGAAGTAATTTTACCATGATAATCATGAGCAATTGTAGCAGCCAGGTGGGGATGGGCGTTCATCTCACGTACTAGACTACGACTATGCGGCTTACCCTGTGCATTATTAGGCTTCAAGGTCATGCCAGATTACATCAAAGATGCGATGAAGCCAAGGAAAGTCGTTGGGCAAAGGGTAGATCGGTAGTGGCGCGGGAGAATGAGGGCGGAAGATGAGCGGAGGAGTCATTATATGTAGCTGAGGGTGTGATGATGGATGCTCATTCACATGCGACCTGTATGTCGCCCGATGTAATATTATTATTATTACTACGGTTCGATGTTGCCGCCCAACACGCCCCGTAGGAGATTTCAATATCTAGAATTTCTTAGCCCTTTATCTTTCTCTGTTTCCTCAGACCAATGCAGTTATCCTGACGTTTGATTCAACGATTAAACATTACATTATTGATTGTCGTCATCTAATGACCATGGAAAGTCTCCATGATCAAATTACCCCCCCCCCCCCCAAAAAAAAAGAATAATTGGGGCGTTTGCAAAAATCGTGACTTACGCGCAACACGCAGCAGCGGCAGGAGCTCCCCCCCCCCTTCCCTCCTTCCCCCCCAACACGAAAACGCGTGACTGTCTGTTGGTCTCTCCCTCTTTGACTGCCTGCCCTTTCTTCCCGTTCTCAACTCGCTATTGCTACAAGATCCTTACACGTCCAACACACTGACGTTGCATGTGATATTTCCCGTATCCAGTGTCATTCTAATCTGTTCCATCATCATTTTCCTTATCAGGCGTGTCTTTTCTCCCCCGACATAAGCTCCTCGAGCTTTGCGCTTTCGTACGGTTCTACATTCGCAGCCTAAGCTGCGCCCCACGACGTCATTCATAATAATACTGTCTCACGTTTGAAGTGCGTGTGCGCCCGCCAAATCTGAGATGCCCGAATATCGCATTGGTAAGTAACGGTGTTCCCTGTGCTCCCTAGATTGAAGCTATCTACTAGAGGATATCTATCATCGTTCTAGCTTGGTCTTCTTGCTCTCTCTCCTTTCTGTCTAGTCCCCCCCTGCCCGAGTCTAGTGTGCTGATACAGATGAGTCTGCAGAGATCTCGCCCAACAACCGTGCAGGTTGCAATGAGACGGCTTGCAAAAAGAATAAAGAAAAGATCGCCAAGGGCTCTCTCCGCTGGGGCACATGGGTAGAGATTGCGTCGCTGGACCGCGCGAGCTGGCAGTGGAGGCATTGGTAAGCGTTCCTTCCGCACGGATCTTGATATCACGCTGCTACATCCTGTTCGTCACTGATGCTCACATGAATCGCGGCAGGGGATGCGTTTCCGGCGCCGTGGTGGCTACGGCTCAAGAGTTGGCTGCACAGCCCGACGGGGGCTACGATTTCGATGCCATTGATGGCTACGACGAGCTCAGGTAGGTTCAATGCTCTATCGAGGGGGGAGGACAGAGAGAGAGAAAAGCCGTGTTTGGCGGATGCTGACATGTGCCTTACCACACAGCAATCAACCCGAGGTGCAAGCCAAGATCAGGCGTGCCATTGAGCAGGGCCACATCGATCTGGAGGATTTCAAAGGCGTATGAGCACCCTACCCCTTCTGTCCCATTTCTTGTCAGCGGGAATTGGCCTCAGACTCATCGCCTACCCAGAGACTGACATGTGCGACATCAGGACCCCGAGAAGTGCAAGCCTGGCGAAAAGGGCCTCTGGTTGAGCAAGAAGGAGAGGGAAGCCAAGGAGGCGCGGGAGGCAGAGGAAGAGGAGGAGGAGGAGCAGGACGCCCCCCCCACAAAGGCCAAGCGCAGCCGCAAGGTCCAGGACTATGAGGAGGATGAGCAACCCAAGGCCAAGAAATCTCGCAAGACGGCTTCCGGCAAATCTGCTACAGCTACCAAGGAGAAGGAGGCGGCTCCTGCCAAACCTGCGCGTGGTCGTAAACTAGTGGGTAAGAAGGCAGAGGAGGAGTCGGAGGATGAGCGGAAAGAGGAGGAAGAGGAGTCCGAAGAGGATAAGAAGAAGAAGGAGAAGAAGAAGAAGGAGAAGAAGGAGAAGGAGAAGAAGGAGAAGGAGAAGAAGAAGTTGCCTACTGCCCCGAAAAAGCGCACGTCGTCGGCAGCAAAGGCGAGGGTGGAGGAGGAAGAAGCTGAAGAGGCCGAGGAGGTTGAGGGGGAGAAGCCCAAGCCAGTCAAGAAGGGCAAGCGTGGTGCCTCCAAGGCAAAGGATGCTGAGCCGGAAGCGGAGCCAGAACCCAAGTCGCCAGCTGAGAGGCCCGCCAAGGGTCGCCGTGGCCGTCCCAGCAAGTCTTGAGGCTCTAGTGCTCGTACCTTTCTTTATACGCTCACGGAGCTCGAAGATGGTGGCTATTACGCATCGCCACATTTCGAGGTCTCATCTTGGTCTCATTTACATCAGATTTTGGTCTGTCACATTCTGGGGGAAGTTGGCTCTGACCAATTGTTATAATTCTAATGTGTTTGCAAAGATATTATTTCATTTTCAGCTCGTTGTTCTTGGCTCCTGGAAATTATCATGCACGACTCTGGAGACGTAGGTTAAAAAAAAAGGATGAAGGTATGAAACGAAAGAAGATGGAGGAGGAACAAAAGGAAGACAAAGGCTCGAGCGCGTGGATTATGAGGTGAGTGTCACTCGTATTATACAATATACCATATCAATAGGAGCCCGTGTTCTCCCCAGTTCGGCTGGTGGAGAGATATACCTGCTTTGAGCGGCGGAAATGTCGGACCTTTCTGAAAACATGGCATGGAGATGCCACAGGGACGAACCTGTCTGGAAGCATATGCACGGTGCAGCGTTGCCGAGTTCGCTGGTACTACGACTATGGATGGTGATTCCTACGACTAGCACTGATAGAATGGAGCAAACCCACGCTGCAGTCTGCCCAAGTACCACTATTAGTTTTCTCCTGCAGAAAGAGGCTGAGTGGAGCGAGGATAGATGGAGTTTCAAAAACCTAAAGGGCCGAGTTGCAGTTACCCCACCAACCCTCCATGACGATGTAGAATGCGTGCGACGCTGCCACGGACGCTTTGGGCTTTCTGATTAAACGGATCTACCCCAACATCCATCCTCCAAGTACTTACCCCTCCTCTTGCGAACATGTCCATAGCCGTCCTCGCATTACACCTCCCAAGTATCGCGCCCCTCCATCATGGAAAACATAGCGTATCCTCCGTCATTATCCAACGACTCCACGTCTCTTGGCACATCATCCCGTCCAGATGGCGGTCCGCGTGATAGGCCGTAGGCTAGCACCTTTTGGACGGTTATATCCTCGAGGGCTACGTGGCACCTCGTGGCGATGACGGTTGGGATTTCTGCTAGTAGGGAAAGGAGACGGGAGGAGTGCATACCTTGGGTTTTTCTGTGGTTTGGCAAATGGTTGGATGAAGGAGGTAGGAGAGGTTGAGATATTTCGCGGCAAGTCACTGTTCGGCGCCGTGAAAAGGGGTCACCGATATCACGGTGACAAATATCACGCATAGCCGTGCGCCACCTCGTTCACTCGTGACGTGAGGAGATATACTTCGTGGACTTTCGATTGGTACATGTAAGGTACGTGCACAAGGAGGAATCAGAGACACGCTGAAAGAAACAGAATTCAGATTCGAAGGTGGCAGTAATGGTGGCTATTCGTTGAGGCTCTCTGTACATGTAGCTGGAGGAACCTCAAGTCTGCCCACAAGGCCATCCCTGTATACACGTAACCATCCACGACCGCTGCTCTGGTTTTCCAATGTACGATGACCCCGTTGCTCCGACCGGATTTCGTTGGCGGCTTCGTTCTTCTCCTGCGCGGCCTTGGCCTCGGCCAGCCGCTCCAGCTCGTCCGCCAAAACTTGCGACACCTTGGCCTCGACAGACAGTCTCCTAGATGGGACGACCCTCCCATCCAGGTAAAAGTGGATTGAGAGGCCAGATCCCTTTCATGTCCGCAGTCTTCTTGAGATCGACGCTCCCGTGGAAAGCGTCGGGGACATGAAGCGTCTTATGCGGCCGACCTCTAGTATGTAAGTATTGGTTAGCTGCAGTGTCCTGCGTGTCATGTAACTTGGAGTTTCTGCCACTCGGGTACTTACACGAGCTCGACATTAGGCAGCCTCTCCAGCCTTCGCTGGAGGTGAGGACCAGTCTTTCCAAGCTGCTCATCGTACTCGGCGCCAGACCCATTGGATAGATGGCCGTCGGGACATGGAGGACTGTCTAGATGGAGCGGTGGATGGTCCCACGGTGTCAGGACGTCTGTGCCGCGGCGGAGTGGACGTGAGGGAAGAAGAAAGAAAAGGGTTGAGCATCAGACGGTTCGAGCGAGACAATGCTACGGTCTGAGAGGCTATGTGACACTTGACGATGGTCGCGTAGATTCACGCATGCATTCATGAGCGCATTTACGCGTGCGGTGAAGCATACGCTACAGATGCCGGGGCAAGCACTGCTTGCTTAGAGAGAAGTTAAGGTAGAGGGGAAGTAACCCTTTAGCCTCGTCCTTTATGTGACGATGAACGCTATAATATAAGACTATATGGCGACCTCGACCTAGGAGGGCATCCGACGCACGCTTAGCATCGGAGGCCTAACTCCCTATGAACTTGGGAGTGCTCTGAGTGCTCTTTGTGACGCTATATAGGCAAGGCACCTAAGCCTGCGGGCGGCGTTATTCATGTGTTATCCGGGCCTTAGAAGCTAGGAGGAAGTCTCTTGATGATACTAATATTGCACAAGAAGAGCTATAGAAAGGCAATGAGCTCATCGAGGCTGCCAAAATGAGTTGGCAGCGGCGGGGGGGGGGGGGGGGGGTTGGGGGGGGGGCGGGGATTTCAGGCTCGTCGTCGTCTATAATGATGCTAATGTTAGAGGAAGGAAAAGAAGTAACGAAAGGTGAGGATGTCTAACGCAGTCAATAGGAGGAGGTGGATAAATCAATTTAAAGCGGACCTTAAAAAAAAATATTTTCAGTGCGGATAGGGGTATGTTTTAGTGCGAATAGGGAGACTCTACCTGCTCGGGGGCGCTGGAACCTGTCGCCTCCGGTGCCCAAAAACAGGCCCCTGGGCAGCGTCACACACACTTACAATGGAACTGGAGATTCACGACGTTGATGATGAGGGAAACCGCGCCGACGGCACAGCCACCGTAAGCGACCTGGAAAAAGTGAGGACCCGTGCATCGTCCAGGAGGTCGAGAGGCACCCGAGGCAGCCATGGACTTGGCAGCGACGCCGATGAGACGTACCCGGAAGGCGGCGCCCAGGCGTGGATCGTCGTCCTGGGATCGTGGTTCGCACTGCTGTCGTCGTTGGGCCTGATGAACACCATTGCCCTTTTCCAGGCCTATGTGCTGGACCATCAGCTCCGCGGGCACAGCGAGGGCACCGTCGGCTGGGTGTTCTCCATCTATACATTCCTCGTCTTCTTCTGCGGCATCTACATCGGACCCGTGTTTGACAAGTATGGCCCGCGATGGCTCATAGTGGCCGGAACCGCCTTCACCGTCGGCGGTGTCGTCTCTTTGAGTTTCTGCACGAGTGAGAATCCCTCCTCTCCCCCCTTCTCCTCCTCGCCGACCTCTGGAAGGCGAGAGGGGCAGTGAAACCACCCCCCTCCCGCCCTCCGGCGGGTGCGGTGTCAGCTGACGATTTCCGAACCTAGAACTATGGCATTTCATCCTCTCATTCGGCGTCTTGTGTGGGATAGGCTCGTCCCTGTTATTCACCCCCAGCATCGCCTCCCTGGGCCACTGGTTCAAGGCACGACGGGGACTGGCGACTGGGCTGGCCAGCACGGGCGGTGGTGTCGGCGGCGTCGTCTTCCCGCTGATGCAGACGGCGCTGTTTGGCCGCGTGGGCTACATGTGGACGACGCTGGTCCTGGCGCTCATCTGCCTCGTGGGGTGCATCGCCGGCCTGGCGCTGGTGCGGTCGCGGCTCCCGCCCTCGGTGGACGCTTCGACGCGCCCCGACTTTCGCATCTTTCGGCAGAAGACGTTCCTCCTCACAACTCTGGGGCTCTTCACCCTCGAGTTCGCCCTGTTCGTGCCCCTGACCTTCATCTCCACCTACGCCGTGCACCAGGGCTTCTCGCAGTCCTTCGCCTTCCACCTGATACCCATCCTCAACGCCGGCTCTATCGTCGGCCGAGCCCTGCCCGGCTACTACGCCGACGTCATCGGGCCCTTCAACACCTGTATCGGCTCCATCCTGCTCTCCATCGTGTCCTGCCTGTGCGTCTGGCTGCCATCCGGGTCCAGCCCCGCCGGGCTCATCGTCTTCGCCGTCCTCTTCGGCTTCGCATCGGGCAACGGCGTCTCCATCTCCCCCGTGTGCATCGGCAGGCTGTGCCACACCAACGAGTACGGTCGCTACTACGCCACAGCCTACACGATCGTCTCTTTCGCGACCCTCATCGGCATTCCCATCGCCGGAAACATTGTCCAGGCAGACGGCGGCGATTATCAGGGCCTTATAATCTTCACCGGCGCCCTCTACGCCGTCTCTCTCTGCTTCTTCGTGTGGGCCAAGTGCTCTGCCCTGGGATGGGCAAAGTGGGCAGTTGCCTACTAATTCACTTCTCGTGGGTCCCACCTCCTCTATTATCCAGAGCCGTCTATGCTGGGTTCAAACCCCGTCTTCTTCACTTCGTCTGCCGCAGCATGGCTTAGAAAAGAAAACGAGAAGAAACAAAAGGCAAAGACCGGTACCCGGGAACCAAGGAAACTAGAGGAAAAGTAACGCTCTCTCCCGGAACTATCTTTATTGCATCCTGGTTCTGAATCAGACAAGAACAATAGTATCCACCGTCTACATGGATACAGACTGACACGACGACACGATATCCGCTATTGCCCATAATGAAGTGAACGCATATACATATATAAATATATGATTGTCTTTTCAACGCCTGCATAGATCTATCTAGTCTTACATCAAATTAAAAAAATAAAAATAAAAATAAAACAGGCAACTCAACCAGAAGAAGAAAAACGCCCAAACATGTCTGGATATATGCATATGATATTCTCTGTTCCCTCTATTTCTTTGAAGGCAGTATTTGCTCCGTGACAATTGCCCAAAACTTTTATTCCTCTCAGCCATGTCCCACGCACTTGTTGATCCGTCTTTCCAAGTAATGTATTTCTGAGCCGCATTTCTTTCTTGGCAAGTATATTGGGTATATAGGCCCATTACTGGCCTCCCTGGTTCTGTATGTGCTGGTCATGCAGCTCCTTGACGGCGGGAATGATGAGGGACTCGAGCTCCATGAGAGGTTCACCGGAGGGAATGTGACCCTCGTGGAGGCGACGGACGTCCTCATCGCTCCAGTCGCCGCTCTTGCTGGGGACGCGTAGCCAGCGGTCTTTGCGGCCGGGACTGACAAAGACCACCTCCCACTTGCGAGTAGGCAGTAGGTTGCCAATGACTAGGTGGTGCTGGTAGCGAGCTAGACTGGTGCGGGCCTTGTGGACGAGGATGGACGGGTCCGTCTCGAGCTTGTACGAGGTTATCATACCCTGGGGTGCCCAGCCATCGACGAGGTTCTTGAGGAACTTGGGTACAGGGTCGAGGTCGATGACGAGCCGTTTGGAGCGGGGCACAGTCGGAGCGCCGTCAAAGTTGTCAAATTCCTCCTCGTCCTTGGAGGAAGAACCGGCAGTAGCGGTGGCGGCGGCGATGCTTGTGTTCTCGGCCGCGTTGGTCGATTGGATCTTGTGCTCGGACATGCGGTCGGGGGGCACGAAGAAGTCGGAAACGGCGGCGGCGAGGTACAGCAGGCTCCTGGGACCGAGGGGCGCCATGAGGCGCGATAGAGCCCGCAGCTCGTGCAGATAGTCACCGATGGTGACGAAGGGGATGGTGAGGAGCAACTTTTCGCTGCGGGTACGGCGGTAAGACCGGAGCACGTCGGACATGTTGGCGGCGACGTCGGAGCGGGGCCGCACGCCCCCCTGGCCGTCTTCCTCGAGGAAGTCGAGGAAACCGCCGGTCGTGGCGTGGGAGAAGTGCCGCGCGTAGGGGACCAGGCTGAACTCGCGATGCAGAAAGATGACGGCGTAGCCCGCCGAGAGGAAGTACTCTGCGCTCGTGGCGCCGCGTGTGCCGGCGCTGAAGTTGTCGATGAAGCGCACCGTCTGCTTCTCCAGCGGCACCGTCGTGCCACCCGACGTCACCAGCACCACACGTCGGTCCGACGCAGCGTGGGCATCAATGAACTCTCTGGCCTGCGCGAGGTGCGCTTCCAAATGCCGCGGGGGCGGGTTGGTAGAGAAGTAGGCGTGCTCCTCCTCGGCCAACGATGTCATTGTGGTGTTGGTGGTGGTGGTGGTGGTGGGAGAGGTGTATGAGGGGTTGTAGATCCAGGTGGTGATGATGAGGGGTCGATTAAGTGCCAATGACGAATTATCAAGGCGGGGTGGGAAAAAAAAATTTGTCAAAAATTAACAAGCTTCGATGCCGTTGCCGATGCGATACGGAGGGGAAAATGAACGTAGGAAAGAGAGGGAGAAAGAGACGAAGAGAAGCGACATTGTCTTACCAAGTCAGACTTGAGCCATTTCGTCCCCGTGGCCCTGTGCTCATAAATACGAAGCAGCTCTTGTCCCGGGGAGGGGGGGGGGGGGGGGGGGGGGG
>NW_023336190.1:760127-901652 GCF_012550715.1 Geosmithia morbida
GGGGGGGGGGGGGGGGGGGGGCGGGGGGTTTGTCGGTTCACTTGCCTTCATCTTAAGCTTGGTGGTGTTCTTCCCAACGGTCGGGTCTAGTCGCCTCACTGCGCACAGTAACATTCGAGCCCTTGTATTTTTGATGCACAATATGAGAAAGATTTCTATTCCGGAGAAGGAATTCTTCATTCGTGGGAGGCTTGCTTCACCATTAGTGTCCCTGCTAGCACTCTTACTGCCCATTGCTTGCATTGCCTCTCTTATCTTCTCCTGCCCTGATGATCGCCCATAGGGAGTCGTTAGGGACGCTCGTGGCTGTGTCGGAATGGAAACCAGACTTCTTCTATATTGTTACATCTAAACCCGAATAACTGCTATGGTCTGTGTATCCTTGTCCGGATTACCAGCATCATTAGATGGGATTAGTTAGGCCCTGACGGATAGAGGATCAGCTGCACACACATGCACAATAAGTGTCACACAAAAAGAGGGATGTCTGTCTCTTCTTAGTATGTCTTGTGGTATGCCGGTTGATGTGATGATATATTGGTTGGTGTTGTGTCTATGCTAGAAGTGATGGATCTGACGAGTCCAGCTTACCTAAGCTATAGAGGAAAACACAGTAAGAGTACGACAATAAGTGACCCTATTCTTAGCTATAAGGATAGATGCTAAATTCTATTAGAGAAAGGCGTGTAGTATAGCTAGCTAAGGAGGTTATAAAAGATATATATCTTAATCGCCCATATGACCTTTATCGGCTGGCGTTATTCCAGTTCGGTGCTATTTGATCTGCGTCACTGGCTTGCATTAGATGCATTTGTCGTAGTAAATCAGTTCATAGCTTAGGTAAGCGGGACTCGACCATAAAACCGTCGAGTCCAGCACTGCAACAAGAATACAAGAGAAGAACCTTAGCACTACAAAACACCCAACCTACTATTTAAACGTAAGTTAGAAGTGTTTATAGTGTTTGTTCTTGTAAAGATATTGTGTTATATAACTACATTCCAATACCTTCCCACCGTTGACAATCCCCACCATTCCTCTTACACGGTCTTGCTTATGTGTCGATCCTGACACTTATACTGTCAGACTCGACATCGTCCCTGTTAGAAAACAACACGGAATAGCTCTGTTTTCCTGCTCACCATGACGGCGGAAAAGTTTGAGAGCATTAGGTCCAGCTACAAAATGTGCATTTGGCTATTCAAATACAGAAAATGTGCACAGTACGTCATCAACAGCCAAGCAGCGTAATTGGTTTAGTGGTAAAATTCTCCGTTGCCATCCGAGCAGCGTCGGGGAGCCCTGGGTTCGATTCCCAGATTACGCATTTCTTTTTCTTTTCAAGTTTTTTCCTTCCTTTTTTGCCATTCTCTACAGTAGGAACGGGTAGAGAGTCAAGCTGCGAGCTCTCAACTCAGGACCTATACTAGACGGATGTCTGCTGAGGAGACACACACAACACGCACACACTGGATTCCTTTACCCTCTACGATAACCTTCTGCGTGCCATACATCAATTCTATCGTAACATTCCGTCTTGACTGGTGACTCTGTAGCAATGCCCTTACCGTCACTACCTTTGGTCATCGTTCCACGGTATACGTTCTGCTGCAAGAGAACAAAAGCCGGCAATTGCCGAGGCGAAGTGGCTATGGGGTGTCGTGTTGATTGTACGTTGAGGTGAAGGTCGATAACTTCAGTTCTGGAAGTTCTAAGAGACATATTGCATACACGAGACAAGATCACAAGGTTATGAGGGCACAGCAGACAATGTAGTACGGGATGGTATCCCACTTCGTGTTTGGTGTAGGAAAGATGCGCTGGGGATATATGAAGCACGCATACTCTAGTCTCCTTGACGAGCTATAGTCACGTATACGTGCATTGCTTCACGATAAGGGAATGTGCTATTGTGAAGCAACGACAAGAAGAGAAATAGTAACCACAGCTGTCTGCAAAATGGCCGTAGAGTCCTACGGAAACACGGCACGGCCCGCCTTTGCTAATCAGTAGAATCTCGGTGCCACAGCTTTCCAGTCCATCCACTTGGACGTGACCACCTGTCTTATTCTCGGTCCGGGTACGTACTGTGTCGTGAGCACCATCACTGACAGAAAGACCACCAGGCCCGTCGCTCCCAAAAGGAACACCAACACCTCGTCCCATCTCCTTTATTAGCGGGGGGCCCAGCAGCGCGGCCAACGACACCCTCCCTAGTCGTGGTATTACCACCACCCCAACGTCCACTGGCCTGTACTCGACCATGACGGGCATGCCGGCCGATTTCTCGTCGTTCTATCTCGCCGTCGATGGCGATATATGCGCCTGGATTTCTCATAAACATGGAATCTCCAACAGTCAGCTCTACCAATGGAACTCTGCTGTTAACTACGGCATATACGGAATTGCCCACGTCTAGGAAGAACATAAATTAGAGAACTCCCGATACAGGTGAGTCTCTATGGGCCTTTAGAACCTTTAGGCTGGTTACTACGTCTGCGTCCTTGTTCCGGTGCTGATTTGACGGCTGTATGGTGTCCGGCTAGAACAGGTTTTCCAAAGGTGCATGTGCCAAAGATCCTACATGTACATATACGTATAATGTCAACGGTGTCTGGACCTGTGGTGCGTCACAGCGCCCGTTGCAGCGAGAAGGCATAGAGCCAAAGACCTCCATGTATCTACTTGTATGCATAAATCTATGTAGCATACAAACTTTTGAACTTCCACTTGATGTCCCGCCCCTCCTTTATGCAGTCCTTAACCTTCTGGGTCTACGTGGCTGCAACCGGTCAGCTCAGAACATCAGAACATGAAACCCCAATGGGTCACTCTTCTGGGTGTTGGCGAGAGAATTTGCATCTCACCCTTCCAAGTTTCCTGCCAGAACCGACTGTTGGTACCCGCAACTTTGTGGGACAGATATTTGACCAAGACTGCAGCCATCACTCTCAGAGGGGGGGGAGGCGGCAGCTATATGTATGGACATGCAGTCAGCATGACCAACAAATCTACAAAAGAAGAAAAGGGAGGCTTACTCGAGAAAATGTATGAGTTCTCGCTCCTATATGAGGGGAGATGAGATTGCGTTTCGTGACCTACCCAATTACCATGCTTGACACGATGCCGACGTATAAGTGCTTGTGCCCCTAGATTAAGTCGTAGTAGATCATTGTGTTATTCTTTCAATCTCGATGGTTACTTGAAGGCATCCTTAGCAATAAAGAATCAAATCCTCCAGAAACCATTCTACTGTCGCTGGTGTCCCCCCCCCGGAAAAAACAACTCTCCGCTCTTTAACACCCGATAAGTCTCAGGTCGTACTTTCGGATACTCTTACGCGTTACCGAGCCCCGGGTTTCCTATTTCTCATACCATGGTTTCCGGACCACGGTAAGTGTCCTGAACCCTAAAGCATGATTGCTCTCATTGTAGCTAACAATCCACACAGACGGGGCTCTTCTGGAAGGAAGAACCTCTGTAGACAAATCTCGAGCGGGAGATGCAGGTATGGTGCTTCATGCAAGTTCTCGCACGACGTCACCGGAGCATCTGCTTCTCCAAGAGAACAGCGCGACCAAAATCCCGACTCGAGATCGTCGAGGTTCGCCGATCCCGATCTGTCGCGATGGAGGACACTGCTCGACGCGAGCACACTATACCGACTGGATCTAGCGGAAATGGAACAATTCTTCGAACTATGTGCTTCCTTGGTTGATGAGACCCGGAATATCGCTACGACGCAGCAGGTTGTCACATCTTTGGCCCGCGATGAGGGGCTCAAGATCGTCGGATATCTTATCGACAAGTACACCTCTGTCTCTGTGACACGATCCCTCAAATCAAGCCGTTGGGAGAACCTCATACGCCCATTCTTTCAGACTCTCTGCAACCGTACAGTTGCGGACTCGGCAGTCTTGGAGCTTGCCAGAGAGATGATTCTCAGCTACACCGTGGGCCCCGGTGGTCGCCGCTTCGAAGCCCTCTACCGTTTCGTCACCAACTTTCTGCAGGAGGAGCTGGAGGCTGGCGTGGCAGCGGAAACATGCCACAGTGAACTGGAACTCGCTACCTCAATGCTATTTCTTCTCGTTGACTGCAGCACAACCAACCTGGTAAACGACAAATTCCCTCCCGTTGCCGCTCTCCTGGCCGAACTTTCCCAAATTTGGGGTGAGGAAGGTGCCTCCTCTCTCATCCAGGCTCGCAAGCATATCAGCTATATCCAGGCCCGTCTCGGCATCGGCCAAGACATTCCATCTGTCGAAACCACCACTACAGGGGGCAATGTCTCCCGCGCTCAGTTCATCCTCACCCAGGATTTTCCAGGACATCATTCAAAGGAGGGGAGACGTCATGACAATGACCACGCATCAATCCGCAATATCAAAATATTGCCCACAGAGCAAGAGATCGCATCTTCCCGGCCTGAGTACTGGCCAACGACAAGCATGGAAGCATCCCATGTACACGGGCAGGCGTGGTTGACTGACCGCAGCTTCCGTCTTATGCGCGAAGACACCATCGGGCAATTGCGCGATGTGTGCGGTGATCACCTCACTTCGAATATGGGCAAGGACAGATCGATATCGAAGCTCCAGGCCAGTTCGCTGAGGACATACTGTTATCAAAATACAAGGCTCGAGTCCCTCAAATTCTACCATAGGGAGGGCCTTCTGCTCCAGGTTAGCTTCCAACAGCCCGGAGGTATTCCCGCCCAAGGCAAAGCCAGGAGGGAATGGTGGGAGTCCTCCAGACGGCTCCAACACGATGCCCTAGTCTGCGTAGTTAGCAGCTCTGGGGGAGTCGTCTTCTTCCAAATTGTGGCGGACACTCGGTCTGAGCCAAGGGAAGAGCATCATGAAAAGGGTTCAGAAAAGAATAAAACCCTTTGGTCTGATGGCAGTCGGGCTTTTGCTCTCCTAAAGCCCCTGGAGGTTAGCCAGGACTTGCTCAGCTTTTCTGCTGCATGGCTGAGGTTGTCTACAAGCCCAACACGGCACAACATCCTAGAGTTCCCCGGCATTCTCCTTCCCGCTTTTGAGCACACCTTGAAGGCTCTACAAAAATTGAGCCGGGAATTTCTGCCATTTTCCTCCCTGCTTCTACCCAGGAACACTGGTGGACGTGAGGTGGAAATTGAGCCTCCCCAGTATGCCCGGAGGCCTGGCTTCCGCTTCAATCTTAAATGCTTGACCGAGAATAACCAAGATTTTTGGTACTCGCCCAACGACATTCCCGACGCCCAGGCACTGGCGCGCGTGTCCATGTTGGATCCTACCCAATCCCAGGCCCTCCTAAACTGCCTCCGACGGGAGCTCGCGCTGACCGAGGGGCCCCCAGGGACTGGGAAGAGCTTTACAGGAGCAAGCATCATTCGAGTTCTTGTAGAACACAAGAAGGTCGCGGACTTGGGGCCCATCCTTTGTGTCACCTATACCAACCATGCACTAGACCAGGTCTTGGAGCACTTGCATGAGGATGGTGTGACCAACATGATACGAGTTGGCTCACGGTCGCAATCTGAGACTCTACGTGATATCAACCTCAGCGTAATCTCCAAGAGCTCCGACCGCACTAGGACTGAGCGTGGCATGATTGGGGCCTCTTACGGCGACATGAAGACCATCACTAGCCAGGCCGTGGCCCATACATCGAAGCTGGGCACGGCCGGGTCGGCTCAGAGCATCAAGGATTTCTTGGTGAGAAACTCGCCGGTTCATCATGATGTAATCTTTGGAAAAGCGAATCATGAGGAAGAGTGGACGACCGTCACGGCTAAGGCCCACAATGCGTTGAGCCGCTGGCAAAAAGGCGGCTCGGGGTTGACCACTAACCGGCCGCTCGAAGAGATCACGGCTGTTCCTATGCACGAGCTCAGTCGGAGGGAACGACGTACAATGGTTGACAGCTGGGTCCAGAAGATCCAACTGTCTTTTTTCCGAGAAATTCAACGAGATCAGGAGGTGTTCATTTCTGCAAAACGTCAGCAAGACCGGGTCCATCGGGACATCGACGCTCGATGTTTGCTCAAGGCCGATGTCGTCGGTATTACCACGAGTGGACTGGCCCGTAACATGGACCTGTTCAAGATGATACGTCCCAAGGTACTCGTCTGCGAGGAGGCTGGTGAGGTTCTCGAAGCTCATCTCCTCACGGCCTTCCTCCCCTCTATCGAACACGCCATCCTGTGCGGTGACCACCTTCAACTCCGTCCGCAGATAAACAATTACAACCTCCAAGGAACTCATGAGCGAGGTAAGAAGTACTCATTGGACGTGTCGCTGTTCGAGAGGCTGGTCAAGCCATTCGATGAAGAAGATGGCCCATTGCCTTTCACGGTTCTACAGACTCAGCGGAGAATGCACCCCTCCATTTCCGCTCTAGTAAGGAACACACTGTATCCTGACCTTGAGGACCACGAGAGTGTTAGGTCCTACCCGGAGGTTGCTGGGTTTCGAAAGCGCTTATTCTGGCTGGACCACAAAAACCCTGAAACAAAAAGAGATTCAAACTCCGGCATAGAGACATCATATTCCAACCCTTTTGAAGCCGATATGATTACTTCCATGGTATCGCATCTTTTCCGACAAGGGGTATATCAACAAGATGATATTGCGGTCCTCACACCTTACAAATCTCAATTCCGACTGCTCAGGCAGAAGTTGGCCGCTGTGTGTGACATCGTATTGAACGAGAGGGATCAAGACATGGTCGAAGAAGAGGGTGAAGAAGAAGTCCAAGTCCAATCCCCCAGCAAGATCATGGCCAAGGCCAATCTTCTTCAGAGCGTTCGGGTTGCTACCATCGACAACTTCCAAGGAGAGGAAGCCAAAGTTGTCCTCATATCCTTGGTGCGTAGCAACGAGGAGCATAAGGTTGGGTTCCTCAAGACGCCGAATCGCATCAACGTCCTTCTGTCCAGAGCCAGGCATGGAATGTTCATTGTCGGCGATGCCCAGACGGCAGCTACTGTCCCAATGTGGGATAAAGTGATAGGAATCCTTCGAAAGGAGGGAAACATTGGTTCGAATCTACCGCTTCAATGCCCCAGGCATTCTGAAACAGACATTCTCGTCTCGACACAGGATCATTTCCTCCAATTCTCTCCCGACGGCGGTTGCATCTTGCCTTGCCAGAAGCGTCTTGATTGCGGCCACGCTTGCCCGGGGAGATGCCATTCAGATATGATACACCGATCAGCCAAATGTCTGGAGCCCTGCCAGACACTTTGGCCCGAATGCGGACATGGATGCCCACTGCCCTGTTGGCAGAATTGTGGCCAAAAATGCACGACGTTGATCGATGGACGAGACGTCAACCTGGACTGCGGCCACACAATCAATCAATGCGAGTGCTGGCAAGCCCAGGACCCCAGTCTCATTGAATGTCGAGCCAAGGTCAAGAAAATAGTCCCGGGATGTCGCCACGAGGTTGACGTAGATTGTTGCGTCGATTTGAACGCCAAGAAATGGAGATGTCGAGCAGTCTGTGGCGGACTACTTCTCTGCGGCCACGCATGCAAGAAACCCTGTTTTGAATGCAATTCGGAAAACAGCGAGTCGGGCCAGGAGAACAGGCATGGGACTTGCACCCAAGTTTGCGGTCGAAAGTATACAACATGCCGTCATGCCTGCCGCAAGCCCTGTCACGACGGGACAGACTGTGACCCTTGCGATCTCCCCTGCGAGGTTCATTGCAGCCATTCGACGTGCCCTAGGCTATGCCATGAGCCCTGCCCCCCCTGCGCGGAGTCAAGCTGCGCATCCAAATGCCCACATGGGGCATGTACAATGCCGTAGGTGTCCTCATCCGAACTACGGTGCTGACTTGATGAGACATGTCGATGTATAGCTAATATCTTCGCAGATGTGCTGCTCCTTGCGACTGGGTTCCATGTTCAAAGCGATGTGAGGAATTATTGGCCTGCGGACATAAATGTAAGTATTACCAAGACTGCAGAGGATTGGAGCGTCCAACTAACAATCCGCCAAGGTCCCTCATACTGCGGAGAGCGATGCCCAGATTCGAAATACTGTCAGCTCTGCTCGGGCGACGACGTCAAGGGTGCCATCGTCGACATGATTTCCATAGAGCCATATGAGTCTATCAACCTCGATGAGATGCCGTGTATTTTCCTCGAGTGCGGCCATTTCTTCACGGGTGAGACGCTCGACGGACAGATGGGTATGTCTGAATACTTCGTCACGACGCCAGATGGTATACCTTCGAGTATCAAATCACCGTCCTTGCCATTCTCCACTTCCGAGGTCAAAGTCTGTCCGAACTGTCGCGGGATGCTCCGTAACATCGCACGGTACGGCCGGATAGTCCGCCGAGCGATATTGGATGAGACAACCAAGAAATTCATCTCGTGGTCCACGCGCCGGTATGCGGAGCTGGGCCAGGATTACATCCGGGAACAGGACAAGCTGGCGGCGGGAAGTGCATCCTGGAGTGTCCCATATCAGAGCACCAAAGCCATCAGCCTACGCGGCTCGCGCGATCAACAGATTAATTCCGTACGCAAGTACACGGCCGGGATGGGCAAGCTGAAAAACATGCTGCGCATCAGGCGAGAGATGCACGGGCATCTTTCCAAGGTTGCTCAGGAGGAGCAACCGTTTCAACGGGTTGCTGACATGGTGGAACTCGCTCGGAGACGGGACAACAGCTCGGCGCAAGGGTCATTTGTGTTTGACGAATCTATCATCCAGATGAAGGGCTACATGCAGACGCTTTCACTACTTCAGAGATGCGACATAACGATACTGCAAGAGTTTGCAGAGTTTGCAATCCAGTGCAAGAGCCAGGGGATGAAGATTGACTTTGATTTTGCGGACAACAGAGACGACGCACTTTCTCTGAAGAGCATGGCTACAAAGTCCCGACGCAGGCACCTGGCAGCCGAGGCATGCATCTACCACGCGCAGATGTGTTCCCTGGAACGACGCTTGCTGGATGTGCAAGGGCATGCCCAGGGCGGTGACGACGATGAGAAACGGCACGAGTCCCTGCGAGCTGATGGCCAGGCTTCTCTCGAGGAGGCCAGGGAAATGGTACTGGGAAATGCATCTCTGCAGCCGCTGCTGGCCGAAGTAGACGCGACAGAGAAGATGCTCCGGGACGCCACGTTTTACGCGCCTGTCTCACAGAAAGAAAAGCTGGACGTCTTTCGGGCCATGCAACGCGAGTTCAGCGGAACAGGGCACTGGTACACGTGTGCCAACGGTCATTATTTTACCATTGGCGAATGTGGTGGTGCCATGGAAGAGCGGATGTGCCCAGACTGTGGCGCGCCCATGGGAGGGCAGCATCATACCAACGCCCAGGGTGTTAGACGCGCAACAGACATGGACGATCTAGCTACACAGGTCAGAGGTATGGGATTCGGTGGGGACTGAGCACTGCGGCAATTCTATTGCGAAGGTCGCATCTTGGTTGCTGTCAAACGTCTTGGTCGTAGACAAGGGCAACCGAGGAAAGTTCCGGGCTGCTGCTACTCACTATCTCATTTCATCCTGTGTGCGCGTAATGGATAGTAACCCGGTGACCCTAACCCCATGACCCTAGCACTGGCCCATCAGGCGTTTGTGCACCCGCGTATTGACCAGCATTGCTCATAACCGGCGTCTCGGGTTCAGCACCGTTATCCATCTACTGGACGTTACCTATCGAATATAAATAGCCTAACATACTCGGATTGAACTACCGCTTCCACAGCTAGTATGTCACCATTGGTGAATGTGGTGGTGCCATCGAGCGGCGAATACATGTATCGTATGCTGCAGGGTGCGACGGATAAAGATGACCTGGCTACATACACTAGGGGCATTATCGTACCGCGGGCAGAAGCCCCGCCGTCAAACACATCTCAGCACTTGTTCCCGCTAATATAAAGTCGATTCTGAACTCTGGTAAGTCCGTCATGGCTGCATATACATGCAAGGCGAGGCAGAGTCACATCGGAAGGCTTAGTATACTATGAATGATAGTATACAAGCGAGTTACAGCCGCATATTTGGGTCACGGCTTCAAGGGCTGACGTCGATATCTGTAATGATGATACGGAGATAGGCATATGACATGATCTGATTCAACTGCGGGGAAGAGCATGCTGTTGAAGCCATACGTGGCGAGGAGAACCTGCCTGATGCAATGCTACGGATGGTATGGCGCGATCACCAACGCAACCTGCACCTCTCAAGACGCCATCCCCTCCGTGTCGGCAAAAGTGTTACCCTCACACGCGGTATTAAATATAGCCTATGCGTCCCCCCTCACTGACCTACAGCCGGTATGTCAATGTAAGAAGCAACCCAGAAACAGGGCCCCGTATACAGAGAGTTGCAAGGCTCACACCGCGGAAAGACACGGAAAGACGCCGGGATACCATGGCGACTACTACCATTACCACATCTACTGACTCTGTGAAGCTGGATGCTTCCGGACCACCGACCACCAAGAGAGATGGCCAACTCCCCAAGCCCATAGACATGTGCGTGTCGCATGCGCCCCATCGCTCTTACCTCGCTATTTGTAGAGTGTGGGAACTGACATGATACCCCAGCTATGGCGCCCCGTATTTCGACAACGAGAATGGGCAAACGTGGGTTCTCCGTGCATTCGCGTTACCACTGTATGCGTGTATGCGTATTGACCTGTACTAGCCTGCCCCCGCTCGAGCTATACGACCACGATGAGCGGGGAAAGTACGCCGATCCGACATTCTCGTCTCTCCTGAAAGAGGGCAGTACCATCAAAGACGTTACAAAGTCGATCGGCGCCGAGGTGAAAGGCGTCCAGCTCTCGCAGCTAGATGGCAAGGGAAAGGACGAGTTGGCGCTCTTGGTCGCGCAGAAAAAGGTACATCCACTAGTAAGGACAGGACGAGTTTTCCGTGGCTAACCAGAAATGCAGGTGGTGATTTTCCATGATCAGGACTTTGCCAGTCTCCCCATTCAAGAGGCCGTCGACTTTGTAAGCTATTTTGGAAGGCTGCATGTTCATCCCGTCAGGTGTGTAAGACAGAATCCGGTTCAGATCTAGTCCTAGACTGACAGCATCTTCTCTCTTCTTCTTCTTACCCAATGTCTTAGCGGTGCATCCAAGGGCTTTCCCGCCGTTCATCTCGTCCACCGCGCACCAGATGACTTGACGCCGCAGAGGGAATTCGAGTCCAAGACCACGTCCATATCGTGGCACAGCGACGTGAGTTACGAGAAGCAGCCGCCGGGGACGACCTTCCTCTACGCCATCGAGGTTCCCGAGGTCGGCGGCGACACCATCTTCGTCAACCAGGTCAAGGCCTACGAGAGGCTCTCGCCTGAATTCCGTGAGCGTCTGTCCGGACTAAAGGTCGTGCACTCTGCTGTTGAGCAGGCTGAGGCGGCTCGCAAGCGCGGGCGCAAGGTCAGAAGGGAGCCAGTGTCGACGGTGCACCCTCTGGTCCGCACCCATCCTGTCACGGGCGAGAAGGCGCTCTTCGTGAACCCTCAGTTCTCGAGATACATTGTCGGATACAAGAGGGAGGAGAGCGACAACCTGCTCAACTTCCTTTATCGGCACATTGCACTGGGCCAAGACTTTCAGTGTCGTGTATCCTGGGGTCCTCGTTCGGTTGTCGTCTGGGATAACAGGGTTACGGCCCATTCGGGCATGGTAGACTGGGACGGGGCCTTGTACAGATATATTGCACGTCTGGCTCCCCAGGCAGAGGTTCCTGCTGAATAGCTTCTGTGGACTAGGTATCATCACAAGATTTATCAGACTTTATCTCATCTCATCTCATGTCCTTTTGGAGCGATGAAAGCATTTTATCCGCCAAGTTAGGCCAGCTAATTCCGTCCATCCTACGGTGTACGCATTTACGCCCTGGGCGAAAGCTTCGGTGAGTTCTTTCCTTAATTTCAAGTCGTACATTAGGTCTATGTCTTATGATCGTTTCTCTTGTAATCTTGACTAAAATTTCTTAGAAGAGATAACAATATCGGGCTGAAGCCCAGGCCTTACCATCTAATCGAATATATGTCTGTATAAGACCAATGTGGCGGCAGGGACGTGTGACTTCTACATCTTTAGAGCTGATATTTCAGGGACGTTCTCGCCTCCCAAGCAAGAGAAGCCGCGAGGGAATATCATCAACCTTGCTTACCAGATTGCGTTACTTTCTGTTCATCTGATCCTCCGGTTTAAAGGGCCAAGAGCTACCACTTGGTCGACTCGAGCGATGTTGAGTGTCGGAATCAGGGCCCCCGAGACTCTGGTACCCGTTCAGGAAACAGGCCCCACTGTATCGGAGAGGTGGGGCCGGTGCACCGGCGCATCTCGCGTATCCGGCGCCGAGTATATCCACTTGATCCGTGCAGTGAAGCCGAGGTGACAGGACATGTCCCGTATTACGTGTCGTGTACTCAAAATCACCATGCGTCACACAAAGCAGGATGTATGACGAGCTTCGGTGCCTCCCGTTGAATGTTCTAGCTCTACACAGACGCTCTCGGCATTGGAACGGCGTTAGTCTTCTTTGTTCGGGACGGTTCTATCATTCGGGGAATCGGATAGACAATACAGGGAGTTGTGTCGAGGTGTCGAAACTCCGGGCCTATAAGGGCGGTAGAGTATTACTCTCTACGAGTTCTCATTACCATGAATTTACATGCGAGTCTATGGAGTATTCATAGTGAAGCATGTATCAAGGGCCCTGGCTTGTTTCATCATCCAACAAAATCTAATAAGATATGCAGCGGAGACCAAAGGTGCTGGCAGGAGATTTTCATACTTGGTGAAATGCATGACGTATGTGTAGAAGTTGGTTTGTACTCTAATCAAGGAAGATGGCTGCTTATGCGACGCTTCATATACTTTTTTTCCCTCGCCTCTAATTCCATCATGACAGATTGATGACTACTTGATTTTCTTTTGGACATGACACTCAGGCTGTTTTCTTGTTCTATACTAAGTAGCTGACATGCCTTTGTCTTGCATCTTTGCTCGGCAGCAAATGCCGAGGCCGCTTGATGGTTGCGGCGGCAAGATGCCACAATAGCCCCCGTCCGGTCTCGGTTGTTAGAATTTGGGTGTTGGGATTACATGGTGATGTCTGTAGCGGAAGACTCGACATGCAAGTTATACAGAATCAGGTCTTCAATGCACTTCTTCAACAAGGCTACATACATCTATACAGCTAGCCTTTCAAAGGTTCTGTAAACAGTTTCCTGTACCTTCTTGGCCATCATTGTGATTTCCTCCGGCGTACTGTTGTAAGCCGGCGCCAGAAGAACATGATCTCCCAAAGTACCATCCACGGTTCCAGTCCCCGGGTATAGGCTGATGCCGATATCCTCGAGACCTATGGTATGAATAGCGTTTGCAACTCCGGCCGAGACCGGGAAGGGCTCCTTTGTTTCCTTGTTCTGGACGAATTCAATCTGCCAATCTCCTTAGTCGTCGGCATCTGAGGTGGTTGAAGAGGGAAGATTGATAGATTACCCCATAGAAGAGCCCCTTTCCTCTTACGTTTCCGACGCGCGGATGATCGTCAAGGTACTCGTGCAGAAGCTCACCCAGAAGGACTCCCTGCTCCCGTACGTTATCCACCAACCTCTCCTCTCGGATGATGCGCTGCACCTCGAGCGCCGCTGCGCAGGCCAGGGGGTGTCCCTGATATGTATGCCCGTGGGAGAAAGATCTGAGAAAGCGAGATAGTACACGTCAACACCCGCACAGACCTCAATATTCTTTTGCCCTGGACAATTACCCCCAGCAAAGACTCACCCGCTTCCACTCTCTAGAGCCCCCGCGACTTCGTGATCGATTAGCATGCCAGCGATGGGTGCGTAGCCACCGCCGAGAGCCTTGGCAATGGTCTGAATATGGGGAACTACCCCTTCTTGCTCCCAGGCATGTAGTGTTCCGCTGCGCCCCATGCCGGACATGACCTCTATGAAACGATCAACACTGGCCCCAAGAGCATGCAGATTCAAGGACGACCGCACCGTCTAGGATAAGCAGAGCACCATATCTGTCGCAGACCTGCTTCATGGCTTTGAAGTAGCCAGGAACAGAAGGGACGCACCCAGTGGTCTAGCCCAGTTAACTGTGTCTCGAGAAAGAGGGCATCGGGTGTTCAACCTACTGCTCCCACTGTCGGTTCCGCCACAAAGGCGATGACTGATTCCGGGCCGAGATCTTGGAATTTGTGGTCCAGCTCGTCGGCCAATTGAGCAACATACTCTTCCGTCGTCTGCCCTGGCTTCTGGAACCGATACGCATTGCAAGGCGACACCTTGTAAATGTTTGGAAGAAGCATACCCTCGAAAAGTTTACGTCTCCCGGCGTGTCCACTCATCGACAGCGAGCCAAGGGTTGTACCGTGGTAGGAATAGTCGCGGGAGATGAAATTGACTCTCTTGTCTTGCTTAGGGTTCAACTCCATGAAATACTGGCGAGCCATTTTCATAGCCGACTCCATCGCCTCCGACCCTGTGGAAGTACAATACAGATGCGGTCTATCAGAAAACGGGAATGCATTGATACTTGTCAGACTTACAGGGACCTCCTATTCTACTCACCAGAGCTCATAATGTAAGCCTTTGACATGTGGCCGTCGGTCCCTTGTATAAGATCTGTAGCAAGCTGTTCGCCTGCTGAATGACTGAAAAACACCGAGTTGGCGTACGAGAAGTTGTCGATCTGGTCCACCATGGCTTGCTTGACCCTCTTGTCGTTGTATCCGATGCAAGCCACACCGGCACCGCAGCTGGTATCTATAATCTCATGACCATTGGAGAACCTGAGACGAGTACCGCTTGCCGAAACAAGATGTAAGGGGTCCGAGCTGAGGGTCCTATGGAGAACAGCGCTGGCCATGCCCGCCCTCCGAGTCCGACCAGCATGGTATTTTCTGGATGCCTGCGTCCAGCGGAGACTTCGAGCCAGAGTCTGTCGGGGCATTTTCAATACCTAATCAGTTCCCCTGACGATTGCAGCCTCACTCTCGGATAGCCGTCGCAGACTAGTAGGTGAACCTGAAGTATGGAGGGGTGATAGAAAGGGAATGGGCAGATTGAACGGTTGGACAACGGTTAGCACATGGCAATGGTCGAAGGTATCAACATAAACCGGGATAAGCTTCTTAGCGGTGTGCATTGTTGACATTGGCGAAAGGCAGTCGAATTTCGATTGAGTACCGAGTATGTGTCAGATATCTGAGTGCAGGAATATCCCTGGCGATGCCGGAGCGTGTTCGGCGTATTGCCTAACGAGGGGACGCACCACGCGCTTAGCGATTGGTCAAACATGAATCAAAGCTGGAGTCTGCATTATCAAGACGGAAGACGGACCAGTACGCGACAGGTACTGGTGGATGTGTTTATCCAATTCGAAGCCGCAACGCGGGCAAGGTTGGCATAGGTCAATCCGACTCCATCCTACGTCCCTCCCCACTCACGTTTGATAAGGGCTGGGATAGTTTGGACCCCGCGTCGAGTGGCATGCACCCCGCAGGTAACCGACCTTGGCCGATGTGTTTTCTTTTTCCAGTACGCATATGTTGTCTTGATTTGCCGATCAAGCTGCCAGCCAACCTGTGTCGCGGCGTATCTTAGGCGGCATCACGAATAATGCCGCATCTCGTCATCACGCCCAGGCCGCCCAGACTGCATGGTCAGTGTCCTGCCCTGACGTTGAATCCAGGGCCCTGAGTCAGGACCTAATGGCACGCATCTTGAGTTTAGTCGACCAGGCGATGGGCGCGACCTGCTGGAGGGGTTGGGGACAAGGACAACAGGTAATGCATGTATGTAGCTTTGACGAGCTGGTTCGTCCAAGTATCGTATGTTATACGTTGAAGCCTATCTTCAATTCTACAAGTTTCTCGGCTTCGATAGCAGGTTGCCGTCCCGCTATCCACCCATGGCATATCTCCGTTCCCATATATGTATGCGGCGTAACTGATACAATATCTCGCAGCCGGGCCTAATTTCTTATCGCCCGGGCCTGTACCTGAACTTGGCCCAAGGCATGACATCTGAAAAGCCCCCGAATAACTTCTTACCGGGGAATCCCGAACACTTATGCCGTCTGTGATGCATGTGTTTACCAGCCGTCTTACCCCCCATCGCGCCACATACCATACCGAAGCAGAGTTGCCCTTCTTATGGGCTCTAAACACCAAACTCCAACTCCACAGATTTCAAGATGACTAGCTTAGAAGACTGCCATTCATGGCAGGACAAGGTCTCTTGGGCACGGGCCGGGCGTGACGCCTCCCTCGCCAAGGTCGACCCTCCACTACAGGGACTCCCGAGTGACCTTCCGGTGAACACTCAGGGTCTCCCAAAACAGGTGCTGGCTGCGCGAGAGCTCGAGATCACGGAGAGCTACTCGGTCACGGAGCTTCTGGCTGCTCTGCGGTCCAGAAGGTTTTCTGTGGAAGAAGTCACCCGGGCGTTTCTGCGCCGCGCAGCCTTGGCCCAAACCGCTGTATGAGTTTCGTTCCGGGACGTTCCAATGTTGAGACGCAGTCGCTTTCATACTGACGAATACAGACCAACTGCTTGACCGGGCTTCTCTGGGACGAAGCTATTGCACGCGCAAAGGAACTCGACGCGCTGCCGGAGCCACGGGGGTCCCTCTTCGGCCTTCCCATCTCAACAAAGGAGCACCATGGCATGATTGGTGACGATGCCGTCACCAGCGCGAGCTTCGTCGGGTGGATCGGGAAGAAACACGCCTGTATGAAATTGTATGAGATCCTTTGGGATGAGGGCTGCGTCTTCTTCGCCCGCACGACCCAGCCCCAAACTATCATGCATCTTGAGACAAGCAGCAATGTCTGGGGGACGACGACCAACCCCTACAACCGCAATCTGACCCCTGGCGGCAGCAGCGGGGGAGAATCAGCCCTGATCGGCTTCCGCGGCAGTATATTCGTGTGTAGTCCCCTGCATCCACGTCGGAGGTCTCTGCTAAGTATATCGAAAACAGGGAATTGGTGGTGATATCGGTGGAAGCATTCGATGCCCTGCCGCCCACTGTGGACTTTATGGGTTCAAGTATGGCAGCGCTGTTCCCCCGTGGTGCATCGTGAAGTTGCTAACTTTTTTTTTTCTAACAAAAAAAAATCAGGCCTACAAGTAAGCTCATTCCTTCGGCTGGCCAACTCGCGCCCATGTCAGGAAAGGAGACTATCATGTCTACCCCAGGTCCATTGACAGTTGAGCGTGAGGCCCTCGACTTGTTCATGAAAGTAGTCCTGCAGTCGAAGCCATGGCGCATTGACCCGTCCCTTACCGTCAAGGGGTGGACTCCATACAAATTCTCGAGTCCCCTCAAGATTGCCGTCATGTGGTGGGATGGCGTCGTGCAACCTCACCCGCCTATGACCCGTGCATTGAGGGAGGTCTCCGAAGCCTGCCGTAAGGCCGGGTTTGAGGTCTCGGATTGGGATGCCGAGTCCCTGGATCACAAGAAGGGCTGGGATATCATCTCATCTCTTTACTTCCCCGACGGAGGGAAAGAGGTCCTCGATCTTATGGAGTCGTCTGGGGAGCCGGTGCTGCCATTGACGAAATTCATTATCCAGGAGCAAGCCGGCGTTAAAGATTACACCCAAGCGGAGATATGGAAGGTGAGAGCTCTCCAATCCGTCCTCGAATCCATCTTCCTTCTAACATGATTGCGCGACGTAGCTCACCAGGGAGAGAGAAGAGTACCGGGCGAGGTACGCCGAGGCATGGACAAGGACGGGCGGCAAGGATGGCAGAGAGATCGACGTCATCCTCTGTCCGCCGTATTTCGGCGCTGCGACGCCGCATGAGCAAGCCCGCTACTGGGGTTATACGTCCATTTGGAACCTTCTCGACTATCCTGGAGCTGTTTTCCCAGTCACTACCGTTGACCCTGCCAAGGACAAGAAAGATACTTCCTATGTCCCCAAGAATGAACAAGACCAGTTTGTACAGGATCTCTATAGCCCCGAGGTATACACAGATGCCCCTGTCAGCCTACAGCTTGTTGGTCGTAGGCAGCACGACGAGAAGGTCCTCGCTGCCCTGGCGGAGGTTGAGCGTGCCATGGGGAGGCCATGAAGATCGCCCGCATATGTTGAAAGAGCTGTATTACCTGACCCGGAATGAAACTCCAATACTTCATCGCAGTTCTCTTTGCTGTACTCTACCGACTCCCCTACCACAGCTGGCCCTAAGAGCACATAGACGGCGGCGTCGTACTAGAAGAGCGCCCCTGGCATCGGGCGCGCTCGGAAATTTCTACATGTAATAGTACGAGCGAGAGCGCATCATTACAGCCAGTTTGCAGCAAAGGGTCAAGCCAACTGACTGTCACATATTTCACAAGATTGAGCCTACAGCGCGACAAAACTCGAGTTCAGGCCATATCTAGTGCTGAGATTCCAGAAATTCTGATATGATCTCACGTGTGCGGTGAGACGGCCCTGGATCGAGTTTCTCGACCTTCCAGGTTGGCGACCACCTCACTGGTGAGGCCCGCAGTCAACCAGTGCTTGTCAAAAGGCTGTCTCCGAGATCAAGAAGTTCATCGGCGCAATACCGGATACATGCAGATACTAGGGTGCCCCCAGAATTGGGACAGAGAAATAGGCACTTGATGCCTGTCAGCCGAGAGTAGATAATGTTGATACTGAATAGGCACGACTCGTGGAGGGCTAACCATCCATAAAGGACAATTCGTTTCGGATACTTAAGCCTTTTCGACAGCACCGGAGACTACAAACGATACACTTACCACACCGGTCTCTCGAGGGAAGTGATGTAGATCCCATGACCATCCATGTTTATTCGTGATACGAGTCCCCCGAGACCATCTGGCCATGAAATCTACATGCAACATAGGACACACACGTCGCTGAACTGTGGCACGGAGGGCGGCTTGATAGAGTGTTACTTCGACCAATAAGCGCATATATTGATGTTTCTTTGTGAAGATGGAGTGCAAATAGACGTTCACTTTCTAACCCTGGCCAACATCGGGGCCCTTTTTGATTCCCTGACTTGAACCGCCCGATGCGTTTAAGCCGGGTATGGCCTGGCCCTTTTCGGGTGTGGGCATGGGTGCCGCTCTGTCCGCACGAGCGACATGGTCACCGATGTCCGCCGACTAATGGTCGCACATAGGATGTCAGCCTCGACGAACGTAGTACAAGGTGGCCGGTCATTCAAGAGCGTATTATCCCTACCTTGTCGGGGATGCCATGGGCAACATTATGGGTGGCCTCGATGGGGCCATTGTCGGAACTACCGTCTCCCTGACGAGGCATGATTGACTGTGGTTGTTTTGTTGCTGTTCGTCGGGTCTGATAGGAGTGATGGGTAAGATCAAGCAAGAAGGGAGAAGTTATAGAGAACATAAAATGGAAACTCCTCAACATTTATAACTTGATCAACATTGTGCTTGCGCCGTCAATTGTTCTAGGCAGATAGTAACTAAGGGCTCACTCAGCATCATCATTGACGTCATAAATATGTAAACGGAAGGGAAAAAAAATACGTGAATCTCACGATGGAGTCGTGAATTGTGGGGTGTCATCGGAAAGCTTTCTCCCGGCTAAGTGAGGTGATGGCTGGTCTCGCATGTAGAGACGGATTGATGACGATGACAGTCACATCGATTTTGTCATGGCCCGTATACACGTACGCGCATAGATGGATGCGGAACTTGGCCAAAGGAGTCACTTGCGGGAAAGCTGCCTTGCCGCTAGATACCAATACCTCCAAGATAAAAACACTCCTTTTGATATCTAGAAACTTGTCATTGTATTCACTCTTTACTTTTTTTTTCATCTTCTCTCTTCATTTTTTCTCTTCCAATTCTAGAACCGTCGCAGAAGTACAACAAAAGGGGCCAAAAGAATCAACAATTCAGCTCAAATCAGAGCAGCGCGTGACAAGCAAATTTTACTGCAAAGAGCATAATATAATTAAGTTTAAGTTTAGGTTGATTCAACCAACAAGGAACATTTCAGTTCGAACTGGTCTGGTGGTCTAGTGGTATGATTCTCGCTTAGGGTACACCCTACAGCATTGTTTGCGAGAGGTCCCGGGTTCAATCCCCGGCCAGACCCTTTACTTTTTTTGGTAGTTTGCCCCCGTGCTGCTAAACTACTTGTCTTTTTTTTTCAATATCTTCTTAAAGAAGACAGCAAGAAGGTATTTTATACTCCGTATATATATATATGCATCATAGGAACAGAAAGACCAGAAAGAAATGTTGGCTTTACATTCGTCCGTGTAATAGAGGTATCAGCCTCCTCCATCTTCCGTTCCGATAACTCTTACCCCGTCTGCAGAAAGTCCACCTCATTTCAAGCTCAAGCTGTAAAGACAGAAAACGTAAACGTATACAAACGCACTTATACGTATAATGCCTTGCATCCCCCAAATACCAATATCAACATGGAAAACAAACAAACCAGGTTCCCCCAACCACCCACCACCCGATATTACATAGACCATCCATCCAGCACCCCCCCTCCCCATGAATATAAACCTCCTCCATTTTACCACTGGGCACGAGGAAAACCCATTATAGCTGCTAGTATAGAATATTACGTTGCAGCAAAGCAATGAAAACAGAAAAGAAAAAACGCCGGCCCTTATTTTTCCGTCTTCCTGTCCAATCCTTTCCATTATCCCTGCCGCTTCTCCTTTCCCGCCCCGGTTACACGTACACGCATGGATCTCATCTCCCCGTCAAATGGCACCGCGCAGCTTTACAGGAAACCCTTGGTAAGGCTAGGCACTCTGCTAATGCTGCTCTTCCTTCTGGGCACGTCCACCAGGTCGGGCCCGCGCGGGCTTCCCGTGGCCTTGTCCCTGAGGCTCTTCCAGCCTTCGAGCTCGCGCTCCAGACGCAGCGACTTCTCCTTCTCCTCACGCAGCTCACGCTCGGCTCTACGGGCCGTGAGCTGGTTCGTCGACTCGGATGACTGCAGCTCGTCAATAGTTCGGAGGAGCTTATCCACCCTGTCGCGCATCCGTGACACGTCGTCCGACAGCTGCGTGTTCTGCTTGTCCTTGCGGTCAATCTGGCCCTGCAAGTCCTTGACGATGCGGTCCACGTTGCGCGTGGTGCGCTGCGTCTTGTTCCGCTCATTCTCTTGGTCTTCGAGCTGGTTCTCGAGCTGTTGTTTACGTCAGGATTTCTCTCCTCGTTCAGGGCCCAGAGTCATAGTTGGGGGAGGGGGGTGATCTTACCTCTTGGATACGCTTGTACAGGAACTTGATGTCCTGGCTGGCGCTGGAGTAGCCCTTGGTTTCGAGATCAACCAGCTTGAGCTGGGCTTCGTTGAGGTTCTTCTCGAGAGCAGCCTTATCCTTCTGGAGGGCAGCACACGTCTCCCGCTCGTTGCCCATGTCTCTCTGAATCTCGGCCACCAATGATTCGGCTCGCCGCATCTTCTCCACCGCAGCGGCGGCAAGGTCCTCTTGTTTGGCCAGGTTGGACTTGAGCTCGACAATCTGCCTGTCTGAGCTGGCTGCGTCGCGCAGCGACGGACTACCGCCCTTGGCCAGATCGTCCAGACCTGCCTTGGCTTCCTCGAAGCGAGCCTCAAGATTGCGCTTCTCCCTGATCAACAGGTCGCGCTCAGTCGTCACCTCGTCAACGGACGACCGCAGCGTGCGGACCTGCGAGAGCAAGGAGACAACCTTGGTCTGAGCCTCGTTGTGCGCCGAGACAGCCTCGTCGCGCGACGAGACGACATCGGCCAGCGTCGACTCCAGTCGCGACTTCTCTTTAGCCCATGTCGAGCTGTTGAGAACCTCGTCGTCCCACTTGGACCGCAGCTCGTCGAGCTCCTCGCGTAGACGCACAATCTCGGACTGCTTGTAGAGCTTCTCCTCGCGTGCCAGGTCGAGTTCCTTGGTGAGGGTCGCAAACTCTGCCTGGTACTTCTTACGAGTCTGTTCCATGCTCGACTCCTTGTCCTCAATGTCGATGGCCCGCTGGCTGCGGTAATCCTCGAGCTCGTGCTGCAGCCTCCTCTTAGCCTGCGAGACGCCATCCAGGTCCGTCGACATGTCCTCCAGACGCTCCTCGAGCCGCTGGTTCTGGCGCTCTAGGTCCTCAATCATGGCATCCATCTTCTGGCGCTCGGCCATGACCTCAGCGTGCGACTCCTCTGTCTCCCTGGCCTGTGACTTAGCAAACTGCTCAGCCCGGCTAGCCTTCAGCACCGCAATCTCAGCCTGCTCGAGCTTGCTGAAGTACTCGTCGGCGCGACGCTTGTACATGTCAAGGTTGGCTGTTACATCCGCAAGCTTGGACGTCTCGGCGTCGAGACGAATCTGGAGGTCTGAGTACTCCTGCAGGAGCTGGCTGCGGCTCTGCGACTCTTGCTCGCGCGCCATCGTCATCTCCTGGAGATCAGACTTGGCGTCCCGGAGGTCGACCTGCGCCTGGGCCTTGTCGTGGCGCAGCTTCTCAAAGGTTGCCTTGATATCGGTCAACTCCGCGACAGTGTCCTTGTGGATATGCAGGAGGGACCGTCGCGACTGCTCTTGGCTGTTGAAGACATCCAAGAGCTCCTCGTGGGAGCGCGTCTGAATGTCTCGGAGGGACAGCTCGCCGCTGCGGATGCTCTTTTCCAGTGCAGACACTTTTTTCGTGGAGTCGTCCAGCATTTCCTGCAAGCGGCCGTTGACTTTCTCAAGTTTCTGCATCCTACGCATCGATGGACTCTGATCGTCGTGCCCATCAGGTGTCGGCGTGCTGCGGTCAACCTGGCTCTGAAGATGCCGGTTCTGCATCTGGGCAAGCTGCAGCTGATTCTGCAGCTCCTCCAGCTCCGCCTTGAGGTCCTGCCGGTTGTTGAAGCTGAGGATATCCGCCGTCTTGTCCGATCGGGTCGAATCTGGAAAGTCATTCTCGGGCATGCGGCGCGTGGGAGTAGATGTGTTGGAGTAGGGTGTTCGGTTGGCTGCAAGCTTGGTGGCCCGTCGGTGTGTTGGCGATCCGTTGTGGAACGGCGCCTCGTTGAAGTGAATCTCCTCAAGCTTCGGCCGGTTGGTCGTCTCCTGCTGAGCTGCCGCCCGAAGGTCGGCAATCTGGTTCTCAGCGTTGGTCCTCGCTGCCGTCTGGACACGGAGGTTCTGTTGCAACTCATCAACCTTCCTAGCCAGGTCGAAGTTCTTGAGCGTGGCCTTGTCGCCGGTTTCTCCCGGAGGCGGAACTTCGATCCCAGGGTCGGCCGACCGAAGAGCCTTGAGCATCTGCCCACGAAGGTCCTCCAACTCCTTCTCCCTGGCTTCCAGGGATGACTGGAGGGTGCGCACGGTCGACTGCGCCTGGCTCCGCATTTGACGCTCTGACTCAATTGTTCTGTTGGCCTCGGTCAGCTGGGCGTTGACGGTAGATGATGTCTTCTCCGCGTCCCTGCTCGACTTTGCTTCGCGTGCGAGCTCGTGGTTCAGGTCCTCGATACTGAGCTGCAGCTTCTCTGCCTTTTTTTCTAGGGATGTAATGGTGACCTGAGCATCACCAAGCTGTTTGTTGAGCTTGACGCTCTGTTCCTCCAGGCGAGCCTTTTCCCGCTGGAGGGACATGATCTGCCCACGGGAAGCCTCGCTTGCACGAGAAGAAGAACGAGCAATTTCCAGACCCTTTTGCTGAAGCTTGTTGAGCAGGGCTCTGTTGTCGTTCTCCGAGGCCATCAGACGACTCTTCACAGTGCCTAGTTCGCGTTCCATCCTCTCCTTAGCCTGATCGTTCTTGAGACCGAACTCGCCCGACGTAAGAATGAGTTTGTTGAGATCCTCAACCTGATGGTTTAACTTGGTACACTCCTCTTCGAACCACCGCAAGCGCTCGCTTGCAGCGTCGAGGTCTTTCCGGAGACTCATCTCACGTTCACGGGCGGCATTGGAAGCCTGGCGCTCGCCAGCTTCCTCAGCCCTCAACCTGGCCTCCTCCGCCTCTGCCTTGGCCGCTCGGAGTCGTCGAATTTCATGACGTGCCTCGTCCCTCTCCTTTTCAACCGCACTGCGGGACTCCATTGTCCTTCTCAGGGTGTCTTGCTGCGCGTAGAGCTCCTTCTCAATCGTGATTTTGGTGTCGTTGAGCTGGTCGTATTCCTCCTTGAGCGACTCATACTTGTGCTCCCCGAGGAGCTGGACGTCATCGCGCGATTGGCGCTCTCGACTGAGTTCTGATTGCGTCGTGTACAGCTGCTCCTTCAGATCCTTGACCTGACACTCGAGCACCTGGAGATTCTTGTCGACCTGAGCGTCCTCAGACAGACGCGCCTGGAGAAGCTTGTTGGCGTCTTCAGCCTCGCGTTGGAGCTGGAACTGCTTCGACTTCATGACGTCAATCTCTGCCTGGATGGCGTGCAGCTTGTTCGTGGCGCTTTCCCTGTCCGCACTCAATGCCTTCTTCTGGTCCTCCAATCCGCGGCGTTCCGATTCGTATCGTTTGTTCTCCTTCCGGAGGAAGGCCAGCTCGCTCTCTTTCTGTCGGACTAGGTCCTCGTAATCTGTCGATGTCTTTGACAGTTGCGCAAGCTGTTCACGAACCTCGTTGTTTTCTCGAGACGTCCGGGACTCCTTGGCCCTGACCGACTCAAGTTCCTTCTCTGCAGCACGAAGCTTGACCTCAGCATCCTGGTCGATCTTGAGCAGCTTGCTCTCGAGCTCGTGCGACTTCCTCTCCTTCAAGGCCAGTTGGCTCTGTAGCAATTCAATCTCGCCTTCCAGGGCCTCCTCATGCTCACTCCTCTCTGACTGTTTCTGTGAGAGCTCCTCGATAGTCTTCTCGAGCTCGGCCACCTGAACAGTAAGCTTGCCCTTTTCCTCCTCCAATTTGGCGATCAGAGAAGCGGCCTGGTCGAGTTGGGAACGGTACGTTTCGACATCGCGCTCAGCACGGTTCTTGGCATCCATAAGGCTATCCAGCTGCTCTTCAAGTCGTTCCTGGTCGTCCAGTGCCCCGCTCAGCTTCTCTTCGAGCTCCGCCTCACGCTCCTGGAGTCGTTTAAAAATCTCTTCCTTGTCCAAGGCGAGGGCGCGTTCGCTCTCCAAAGTTTGTTGAATTCGCGCGAGCTCCGTGTTGCAGTTCCTGCGCTCATCCTCTAGCTTTTGGCGGTTCTCCAACTCGAGGCGCATCTTCTCGTTGAGATCCTTGATCATGGCGTCTCGCCGCTTCACCTCGGTGGCAGTGCGGGTAGCGCCAAGAAGGGGCTTCATTTTGCTGATGAGCTGCCACCAAGGATTGTCGGCCAGATCGAGGTACACATGGAAGTTTCGCTGAATGATTCTTGTGGCCTCGGTACGGAACAAGCGCTTGTGTGCCGAACGCCGGGTGACAAATCCCCTAGCAACTGACTGGAAGCGAGCCATGATCTGGGTAATCAGGGCGTCGCGCTTCTCTTCTAGCTCGGCCAATACACCAGCCCGGAAGAAGACCTTGGTCAACCCAACACGATACCTTGATTTTTCGAGGCCCAGCTTCTCAAGCATCAAGGTCGCCGCCACTTGGCCTTCCAGGTATCCTTTCGGCATGTTGGAGCAGAGGACCTCATATCGCTGGCGGAACTCAGCAAACAGCAGCCGGTTGGGGAATCCGGTGCGAGCAATGCGGATGCCCTCCAAGACACCATTGCATCGGAGCTGGTCCAGGACAAGGACATTATTGAACATCTTAGGTCGCTTCTTGTGATTAGGGATAATGCATCGAACAAAGTGAGGATGCGTCGATTGAAGTTGACCCATCAAACTGTGAAGCTGTTCCTTGTGTCTCTGGGCCACGGTTCGGAAGAGACCCTTCTTCACTCGGCTTCGAATTCCACCAATATCGTCTGTTTCAGCACAGTCGGCGAAGAGCGACGCTATGTGCTTGTCTGACGAAGTTGACAAGAGGCGAGTGATGTTGTCGTTCAAGGGATCCTTGTTCTTCTCCAACCACCCTTCTGTCGAGTACTCTACATCGGCAGCATAGTGAGTGAGCACGAAACCCTGGCCTAGCCTGGGCGAACGGTACTTGGGGGATTTCTTATCCCACAACGAGTGAAGTTTCTCGGTGAAAGTCTTGTCGGTGGCCTTTGGCATGACGCAGTCTTCGTCGAGGCAGCTGAAGATACCGATGGGGTTGGGCAGCTCGATGAGATCAATAGTCGGCTGCAAGTCGCGTCCAAAGTCGATAAACTTCCACTCGATCTGCTCCCTCGCGTACTCTTCCTGCTCCAGTACAAACATGTGGTGGTTAAAGAATTGCTGTAGCTTTTCGTTTGTGTAGTTGATGCAGAGTTGTTCGAAGCTGTTCTCCTCGAAAATTTCAAACCCGGCAATATCCAGAACGCCAATGAAATGGGTGTCGTCGCTGCGGCCACCGTTGTTGTCTAGTTGGCGGTTGATGCGGGTCACGAGGTCACCAAATCCGCGTTCGTAGATACCCTTAGAGAGGGCATCGAGTCCCAAGCGGACCTGCTCCGGAGTCTGGACCTTCTCCACCCATTCGCGGCCGGCCTTGACGCGAGGATGGAGGAGTCCGCTAAGAAAAGGCTCGAGGGGCACACCGAGAAGCTTACAAACCTTGGCAGCTTGCTCTTTCGCACCTATGTCGAGGCGAGCCTGGTCTGCCGATCGGCTTTCCTTAACGACAGTGACATTTCCGAGATGCAAGACAGCGGCAATGGTACGCAGGATAGAGGACTGCTCCTGCGAATCAAACCCCATTACTGCAAAGGCCTCCATAAGGGAGTCCCACTCTTCCCGATCTGACACTCCAACGATGGTATCGTGGCCATGGCGGGTGTACTGGAAATCCTCAATACCAAGACCTTGAAGGAGGAAATCCTTCTTCATCTGCGGGCTGGCACCCTTCAGAAGCTGGTAAAAGATGTGGTAGCTTCTCTCCTGCGAGTTGATACGGACAACCCTCGATTTTTCCAGCAGGTACCAGTCGATGAAGGCACCCGTTATGGCACCATGTCGGCTGAACTCGATTCGGATGAACTTTCCAAAGCGCGACGAGTTGTGGTTTCGGACTGTTTGGGCGTTTCCAAAGGCCTCAAGGATCGGGTTGGTGCGCAAGATTTGTTGGGAGAGGTTCGATTGCTGCGATCGGTTCTTGATCATCGAGTCAGGATGAGCAACAGCCGCCAGGTATTGAATAACCTTCTTCGTGTTCTCGGTTTTGCCTGCACCTGACTCTCCGGTGACGAGGATACTCTGATTCTGGCCTTCCTCGACCAGATTACGGAAAGCCTCGTCCGCCATGGCATAGATGTGTGGCTTCGTGTCTTCTCGATTGCGCCCCTTGTACATGTCGATATACTCGTTGGTGTAGATGGGGAGAGGGCAGTAAGGGTTCACTGTGACAAGGAAAAGCCCCGAGTAGGTGTAGATCAGGTCGGCTTGATATCTCGAGTAGAGGTTGTGGACCACGGAGGCCTCGTTCAAATGTGTCAACTCGGCCATGTCAGTTGCCTTGTCGAACTTGGCAGGGTTAACCTTGTCAACGCTATCGGCGTCGACGTCTCGTTGCTGTTCTCACTACAATTAGCAAAGAGCAAAGCAAAGAACATGTCGTCATGGGGTCACTCACGCTTCCGTCGTCACATTGGACCAAGATACGATTTCCTTCCAACTCCTCTACAACCCAGCCCTTCACAAAGGCCATCTCTGTGTCCTTGACCCAGACATAACGCTTGCCAGAGAAGTCATTCTCGCCCTCAATGCCATCAACAGGATCGGGACCCTGCTTCATGTCCTCGGCCTTGATGAAGGAAGGCGCAAAGGTACTGGACACGGCATTCTTGGAGAACTGGCGGGAATGCCTGAAGGAGGCGGTCTCTGGCGTAGAAGCTGGGGGTGTAGGAGTCGATGGCGAGCCGATAGACTGGCTGCGGACATGCGAGGGCGAGACCGGCAGCGCCGGGGCTGGCGATGAGAAAAGGGCTGAGCTGGGCCGGTTAGAGCCGCTGGGTGTCGGTGATGATGGCGAGGCTCTAGTAAACGGATTACTGCGCCGCGACACCGAGCCGGGTGCGTTGAAAGGCATCTTGGAGCGCGAACATTAATCGTTGTACGCGATGCCAAGAGTTGTTGCTTTGGATGGAGGTGGGATAGGAAGAGGATCGCCAGGCTCGCTCCCTTGCATAGGCAGCTGCCTCTAGTAGTCGCGTTGTAGGGCGGGAAGATAGAGAAGAGGAAAGGGAGAGCAGTAGTGGGAAAATGAAATGGCCACGCTTTGAGTTGACCCGTGGAGGCTAGTTTATGAGAATGCCATTAAAACAGCGGCTCAAAATAAGGTCGCAACGCGAGCTTCATTCCCGACCATCGAGCGTGTAGAGTGTACTCGTCCAGACCGGTTGCTAGGGCAAGATGACGCCAAAAGTAAACAAAGACGAATTCACGTGACTCGATAGAACTTCACCGCCACCATACTTTCACGCACCAACGCTAAACCATTTTAGGTGATCAACCATCCCTCGATGATTATTACTAGCCCAGCAAGCTTTGAGCAAAATTACTGTCATTATTATAATAACCATCGCTCCCTATCCAGATCTCGACAGCCGCGTCGCATACCATCAGCACACCCTCGCGACCTGAAGACGTATCATATCGACAAGGCGCCATGCCGTTCTCTTTCTAGAATTGCTCCCATTTTTCTATCCCTCGAACGCTTACTCAAAAGAACGAAGAAGATTTTCTGTCTAAGTCTGTACACCTTACGCGCGTTACCCGAGTTGCTACTGCGAATACTTGCCCTTCTGCCAGAGCTGTATCGTATTGGGCAGCAGAGACCATCAGGCCTCGGATAAGTGTAGCACCCGATGAGATTGAATAACGACCCTCTCGAAGCGTCGCATAATGAGCCAGCACGGTTACACTCACGGTCCGCCGGAAGGCCGTTACCACCCGCAAACCACGTCAAATCTTCCCTATCCCGCGTACAACGCCGTCCCGTATTACCCCAGCGATGCACAAACCTCGTCGCCCTTTTCCCACAAGAACGCTCCCCAACAGACCTTCGACAATAGTGGAAGCGTAATACCTGGTCTCGGCTTGGGCTTCTCCAACACTGGCAGCGCGCCAGCAGGATGGCATCAATCCTGGAACTCTCCGTCTGCTGCCCCGGGTGTCCACCATCAACCACCAGGGGCAGCTCCCCACGGTCCTCGGAACATAGCCCACAGCGTGCAAGCCCCCGAGAAGAATGAAGAGGCGGAAGAGGGCGAAGTGAGCGAAGGCGAAATGGAGGATATATATGAGCCAAAGTACTCTGATGAGGATACGACCACGGCCCACCAGAACAGCAGCTTCGGTACTATAGTTACTCAGGAGACAGAAGGAGTTTCCAGGAATGCATCTCCAGGTTTGTCAAAGGCTACGCCTCCATTTCTGGTCGTTGAATATTGACGCGTGTCGTCGCAGATCGAATGGGGTCGTACTCACCTCACCTTTCGCCAACCGAAATCAACCCAGGCGGTACGGGAAAGATGAATGGTAAATTTTAAACCGTCGGGATAGCGACCGAGGCCATTAACTAATAGTCAATGTTTGTTTTATAGGAACATCGCAGCCGTCAACAGCTGCCGATAGTCAACCGCCGCCTCAGCCAGCTGCACAGGACAAATCATTAGCGCAAGCTCGAAAACAAGCACAAGATGCTATCCTACGGCTCTGGCCTTTGAATGTGCGATTCCAAGACTACATCAACGAAGGCATCGACGCCCCCATATTGCAAGGCTTGTTTCGGGATGTTGGCCTCGACCCCCAGGCTACTTCGACTCGATCTGCGCCAATAACCGATTTACCTGCAACGACACAGCCTAATGCAGGACAGCCACCTCGTAAAAGTCAGCCTTCTGAGATGCATAAAGAGGCTGCGGTGTCTGTTGAAGAACCTACATCACGACCTGTTAAGAATCCAGCCGAAGAACGAAAAGACCGGATAGCTCGACTCCTTGCAGCAAAGGGCACGAAACAGTCTGCAGCAGCTTCGCCGGACCCAACTACTCAGACATCGGCAGCACCATCACCTACGCCACCCAAACTGCAGTCCGAGAAGTCCAAGTTACTGCAGGAGAAGATGGAAGCCCTCAAGAGGGCACGCGAGGCTCGGACGCAAAAGCCTGTGCCGGGGGGCGGCAAGGAGCAGCACGGTGAAAACAGCAGCCAGAATCAAGATCACAAGCAGCCCGTCAAGACAGCGGCAATATCACCGTCACAGGACCAAGCTCAGGTCCCCCAGAAGCCACCCGAAGCTCAGCTACCGTCTTTCATAACAGGTCTAGCTCTCGACGCAAAGCCTACCCCGCCGACAACAAATCCGCAGAAGAGACCCGTTGCTTCTGATTTCATCGACACGCCTGGCAGCCCGTTCAAGCGCCCTTTTGGGCAGAATAGGAAGCCCGCACCTTTCCTCATTGATGTCAGCGACGACGACGATGATGAAGCTATGGATCTCGACTCGCCCGAACAGCGGCCTGCATCTGTCAACCGACAGAATTCTACAACCAACCCTCCACCAAGCCGCGGTGCTTACAACACGGATGACGTGCGCCCCGTACGGAGCCGATCTAGTCCTGTTGTAACGACCCCCGTTTCTTTGGGGGGCAGAATCAATTTGGAGAGCATGAACAAGGAGATCGAGGCCATGAAAAGGAAGATTGCAGAGGCAGAAGCTAAGAAGAAGAGGAAGCCCTCTCTTCGGTCCTCACCAGCTACAGACCGAGCATCCGCATCAGTCACGCCGAGCCAAGGTTCGGAGTACGGTGAGGCGTCGAGCCAAAGCCCTATTGATGAAGCCCCAAGGAGACTGCCAAAGGTAGCTGAAAGACGGCAGCGATCCGACAACAAAGAAGCCAGTCGGAGTCGGTCGCGGGCAGCCAGCGAACGCCTGCCAATCATTGAAGCCCACAGGAGAGAACAGTTGCTAAAGCTGCAGACGCTTCAGTCACAAGTCAAGAAAATGGAGCAGGAGATTCAGGAAAGCCTCCAGGAAGAGGAAAAGTTGAGGAGCGAAGTCATTGATGAATCCTTCTCTGGCGACGACGAGACCCACGAATTGTCGGGCCAAGCCTCCGGTACGTTCCTGAAACCCGTGAATCAAATTGTTCCAAATGCTGACGAGAGTGAACCATAGACGTAGTCTCTAAACCCTCTCGTGCTGCAAGTGATGTACCCCGCACATCGCCAGAAGAGGAAGCAGATACCCATCTTCTTGAAACTCGAATGCAGACGAAGGAGGATAATGCGCAGGGCGACGCCCCGGCACCAGCAGGAATGTTGGAAGATGGACAGCAGCGGCCAATGGAGTCAGTCACGATGGGGCTTCACGAGCCCGTCGAGCGCGCCAAAGATGACAATAAGGAAGACGCGAGCGCCAACATTACTGGACCCAGCCCGTCCGCAGCAGCACCCGAAGAACCTCAGCAGACAAAGCAGACGACGTCAGACGATGAAGGTTCAGATGGGTATGAACCGCCCGAAGCCATGTCTTCGACATCCAGTGAAGATGGAGATGACAAGCCGGGGTCCGAACCTTCGACTACGAAAGGCAGCCATTTTCTCGGTGAAAGTGACAGTGAGACCCAGGTTGTGTCAGCTACATCTCCCATCACAAAGCCCATATCGACGGGCCAGCAGGATTCCAAGCCAGGGTCTCCAAGAGAAGTTGTCTGGGATATACTTCCGCTTGAACCCGCGCACCGCCTAACACGAGAGCAGGACCAGGTTCAGCCCAAGGCCAATGAGGCACCAGCGCCACCGGCGCCATCGTCGACGAAATTTGTTCCCTACGAGACGCCCCTGAGGTACTTTCGTGCGTATCGGTTCCACCCCAAGTTCCAGCAGGAAGTGCCTGGCGGCCTGCGATCCTTAACTTATAGCAACAAGATTGATGTCAATAAGGAGCTATGCCCTGACGACTTGGCTGGTGTCACGTGCCCAAGGGGCAGTCGATGCAATTATCAACACATTGAGTCGATACAAGCTCCTGGTATGTATTTATTTATCACCAGGGTAGAGATTGAAGGGTATACATGTGGGGTGCGCTCGAGTGGCCACACATACACAAACGATTCCTTGGAGGAAAGGTGGAAGAATATATGAGAAACGAGCAAGAGATGGCCACCTAGTAAAACGACTGACCAAAGCTACTCTACAGATGATCAGGTTCTCCTCCAGCTAGGAGCGTACGGTGGATACGAAGGCGAACGGGAGCAAGAGTACATACAGGGACTTCGAAAACTACTCACCGACTTCCGCAGCCGCAAGATCAAGGATTTTGCGACCATCAGCCAAGGCATCATCGACTATCGGGCACAGTTCCACAAGGATCCATCCAAGATCCTGCCCTTGGGAGACGTGAGCATCTGACTTGCAATCACCGAACCCCCCCCCCCCTGCTCCCTTCGTAGGCCCCTCCTCCTTCTACCCCGACCCTCTTGCCACACGGCATACATGGTATTGAGATGAGCATACCCCCTCCGCATGTCCACCCATTGCACATTTGGGAAAATTGGCATGGAAACCACCCTCAGATATTCATCCTTTATTTTCTTATTATTTCTTTTCTCTGTCCTATACAATTACAGCATTTTCCCTTATTTCCGCCTGCAACTCTTGTCCTTCATCATACCGGGCGTCCCGAGAGAACGGCGTCATGGACAGGTATCTCGTCTCGTCAGTATTATTACCCAGGAGCATATTATCCCCTTTTATCGGAGTGAAATTGTCGGCCCTGTGAGCAGAGAAAAAAAGAAGAGAAGCATCGTTAGTTTGGGTGCAGCATGCGAAAAGTCGAAGAAAACAGATATCAAGAGAGAGAAGAAAGGGAGGGGCAGGGACGAGAAGAGAACCTCAAGACTCTTCTCTCCTCTCTTTCAATCCTTTCTTCGATATCACCGTTCTATGGGAGTACCTTGAACACCATTTCTTGTTTGATATTTATTTATTTTTTCAATTCAATCCTTGCGTGCATATCATATTTCATGTGAAGAACAGCGCGTAGGTAGAGTATGGGAATGGATTCATTGATGTTTTGTATAATAATGCATTGTGTGATACGTAACACGTATCAAGCCACGGTCCCTGTCCTGTCTATACAAGGTAAGGATACAGAAAAGAGGATTTGGGAAGGTACAGTTGAATATCACGACTAATACAGTTACTATTGACAAAGAGATAAAATGAAGGAGACGGGGTGCATATGGTATGGTAAGAGTCCTTTTCACTCTCGGTGAATACAGAGGGCACCCTTTCCTGACGGTGCCATCCAGAGACTTAAGAGATGACGAGGGGCTCGGTGGATGAAGGTTCAGCGGCAACAGCAGCGACGGCGGTGGTGGTGGCGGGGACGTCGTCGGTGTCGCTTGACGGGTGAGAGAGGCTGTCGAAGGAGGCTTGCCTGTCCCGGATGAGCCTGGCGATCTGCTCGCGGGCGATATGCTGCCTGATCTGGGGGTCGGGAGAGGAAGGCGGGTGGGGAGGGTCCCCGGGGGAGGAGCTGCCGACCCGGTCGGTGACGATGCCGAGGGCCGAGGGCGTGGGGCGGGCGGAGCCGACCAGGCTGTGGTGACGGACGGCGTAGTAGCGGTCGTACTCCTCCTTGGAGTGGGTGGCGTCGGTGAAGCTGTCGAGGGCGTCGAAGACGTGCTGGAAGACCTGGCGGTCGACGTCGCGGGCCCAGAGGAAGTCGAGGTGCTCGTAGTGGGGGATCTCGGTGGCGACAGTCTGGGCGGGCAGCTCGCGGAGCATTGCCCTGATGTCGACGAGGGAGTCTGAGCCACCATAGATGAGGACGACGGGGGTGCGGATGTTGCGCGTGGGGTACTTGGCCACCTTGGAGAACTTGTGCGGAGAGGTGACGCTCATGGGCTGGTATACGTCGTCGTCGTACATCTGAAACGACTTGTTGCGGATGATCTGGAACCAGTGCACCACACTCTTGGTGCTCGTGAACGAGTACAGGTGTGGGTAGGCTGCCAGCTTCTGACTCGCGGATATGTTGGCCGTGTCCCAGTTGAAGAGGAACGAGAGCCCCATGTCGATCAGTCGGCAGAACAGCGGGGGGTACAGGAGCGTCTCCCACATGGTCGCCGAGCTGAGGATCGACCGCCGCCCGAACAGCAGAAACAGCACCTGCGGGGACGCCTTGATCAGCGAGTCCACCACGCCGTTGGACAGGCCAGCCGGCGCCATGGCCGGTGCCAGCGCGATGAAGACGTTGACCTTTTGGTTCAGCGTCGGGTGGATCGCAAGCGTCGCGAACGCCTGCGCCGTCCCCTGCGAGAAGCCAATGTACGACAGGCTCGCCTGCTGCGTCGTGTCCAGAATGTACTCTATCGTGTTGGGGATGTCGTGGAAGGCGAATTCGTCGATGGAGAAGTCCCAGAACTCGACCGACGTCGGTGAGGCGTGTATCGACTTCTTCGAGTACTTGTTTCCGCGATTATTGCCCAGCTACCATATAGAATCTCGAGTTAGCTTTTATGCACTTAGGGGGGGGGGGAGGCGGTATATATATGTGAGTATGAAGGCTCATGGAGGTCCTGACCCAGACATCGAATCCTCTCTCGACCAGCTTGAAGGGAAGGCATCGCTGCTCATCCGTCATGCAGACCCAGACCTCCGAGTTCATCAACAGTCCGTGATGGAGGTAAGCGACCCTCTTCTTGATGCTGCCAGGCCCGCTGTTGACGGCCTGGCTTTCCTCTCCCCTCCTCCACTGGAGACGATGGACACCGAGGAGAAAGCCGTCCTTTGTCTGGACTATATGCTCTTCTGCCTCGTAGCCCCAGACACGGCATAGCTCGACGAAGTCGGCAGCATCGCGGATCGACGACGCAGCGGCTGTGAGAGAGATCAATGGTCAGCGCCGCGCGCACTCGCGCATTTCGGAAAGGGGGGGAGGGGGTGTTTCGTGTTGGGTAAGCGTTACATTTCTTCTTCTTTGAAGCCCTGGCCTGCGCAGACGCGGTCAAGTAGTTGAATAGGCGTCGTGAAGCTCGGTAGAAGAGGTTGACGAGAAAGCTGGCTGGAATACGCTGTGTGTCAGCACGTGCCGCGGATGCATACATGTCTCGCCCGGACTTGTTCTTCCCCATGTACTTACGCAGAGCTAGTGTCAAGACGCGGATAATGGCCTCGAGACCGACGAGGAGAAATGACCCCACAAGAGCAAAGTACTCAGTGCTACCAGTTCGAACGATAAATGTCAGTTTAAGTCCCGGGGGAGGAGGGGGGGGGGGGGGGGGGGGGGGGGGGGGGGGGAGGGCAGGAGGGAGGGGAGGTTACGATGACGACGACATCGTCAACGGGTAGTGTGCGACCTTCTTGTCGCAAATTGGGGAACTCACGGGTGTAGTCTCCCGAGGAATGGGACAGGCATGACGACCGGTAGAGCCAACCAGGTCTGATGCGCAGCGCGAGGGACAGTAAAGGGTTAAACGGTGAGGTGTGACAATGATTCCGGTGCCATGTCTGGATCTGTGTATCTTTTTTTTTTCGTTATCTCTTTCTCTCCCTTTCCCCTCTTGGTTGATGGCATCAGAAGGAGGGAGGCTAGAAGAGTCGGAGGGGGGTGAGAAGGTGAGAAGGTAGATTGATGTCACATGCTTACGAGACTCCGAATTACTACTAGCCTCTATGTGGAGCCTCTATGTGGAGCCTCTACGTGGAGCCTCTACGTGGAGGTAATGATACTCCGTACCGTCGCCGTACTCGTAAGTCAAACATCTTATTGACTGTTTATTTTTTATTTTATTTTCTTCAAGCCACGATTTTGTTGATTTCCACAACAGCCACACTTGATCTACGCCACTGAAGCCTTGTAGACTTTCCTTGTCTTTTCTTTTCTTTTGCTGACCAATTACGCTCGTCAGAAAAATCGGCTGAGGATTGATTTCCCGCGTGGTCCCTTACCCAGCTTCGACGATTGATTATATTGCCAACCAGCATTGATCTGTCCGTCGCCTGTCCTCCTCCCCAAGATGCCCAGCTCATGTCAGGAATTGCGTAGGTCATTTCTTTTTCTTCCTCCCCATCGTTCGCCTACCCCCAATGCGTATGTGTCTGACATCGAGACTAGGCGACGCGCTGGCTGCGTGCCTCCAGCAATCCGACTGCGTCATGGTGCACCGCAACTCGGCGGCCGACTGCCTCCGCGAACCCCTGGTCGACACGCTGCCCCTCGAGTGCCGGCAGCTCAAGAAGGGTTACGGCGAGTGCAAGCGCGGGCTGGTGGACATGCGCAAGCGGTTCCGAGGAAACATGCCTGTCACGTACCGGGCGCTCGAGTCGACCGAGGGCGCCGCCGGCAAGGGATACCAGCTCTACGCCGGCAAGGCGGCCTTCGCCGGCGGCGTCAAGGAGACGAGCGGCAACGAGCCCATACCCAAGGACTGGAGGGATATTGAGAATGAGAACTACCAGGCCGAGCTTATGCGGCAGCAGCAGGCGCAGCAACAGCAACAGAATGGCTCAAAGTGAAGATGAGACTCTATGGGTGCAGTGCTGTACGTGTGGCATGGAGTTGGCGTTGGGTTGTCTTAAATATGTTGTTTTCCATCTTGCATAGCTTTTTTCCCTCTTCTCTTCTGGCCCTTTTTTCTTTTCTTTTCGTGGCCTGCCGTGGACGAGACCATATCTGTAGGATATATCACATGTACAATTTACTCTGGAATATAGTGGAAAGAACGAGATGTTGACTGTACGAGTATAATAATTGACATGACTACTGATAGGCGCCTCGCGAAAGTCCCGTGCCGAAGCTGGATACAGGAATTGGGAAGAAGGTGAGAGAAGAAAGCAGAGAGAGGTCTAGGCATGAATACGTATCGAGCCGAGGCTGAGAATGCCGAGTTGCTTGAACCAAGTTGCTTGAGCCCTCCTTTTCTGGGTTGTGCTGATACGACCATCGGACATGGTCGTCACCAGCGTAGTATATACCCTCTGGGAGGGGGTCCGGAGAATTTGGTAATACCACTCACTGTCTGTCTGACCTGCGCCTACCGTCTAGACCGTCGTATCAACGTTGGGGCCTTGGTAATGAGCCCGCGGACTCTCTTGGGACGATGTGTAAGATGGAGCCGGCTATGACAACCACGGGCATCGTGCTTCCCACGTCCCATACTGCCAGTGGAAGCCATTTTCTCATTCAAACCCTTTTTTTTTTTTTTTTGCATCGCAATGCGCAGCGAACAGGATACAGTCACCATACAGACGAAGCGAGGTAAGGCGAGGCAACCCCAGACCCATTCAGTCTCGTCCCGGAGCATATAGCATATCCCGATGCCAACAGTGACACACTGCGCAAGGATAGTGAGCCCGATAACTGAGCGCAGAAGGTATATCCTGCCATGGACAGGAACAGTGGGATGGACGGAAAAGGCGTGTTTATGGGGTTAGCAGTGTAGATGTTTTGTAGGGAGAGGGAGAACTCACATCGGCGAACATGGTGAGACAGGCCATTGTGATGAGAGGTAGCTCTGTGAGACTCGTCGGTTACCGATGCAGCATATGCAGACGGTGCCTCTTCTTGGGAGCTGGAGGCTCTTGTACCTATCGACTAACATGTCATCGGTCCTACGTCTTGTCATCAGGTGGCTTAGTCCCGAGGGTAGGCAATTTAACGTGATCAAGGTATCACTATATCTAGCTGAGCCTGTGATCCCGTCGCCTCTTGTGATGTTTTGTTCCCCCTCGCCATCCGGCAGTCCCTCCCAGACTCCAGCCCCTGATAGCAAGGCCGCAACTGCCGTTGCCACTACCACCGTTTAGAGCTCAAGCCCTCGATCCCACCAGCCTGTATGTCCCAGAGTCGGGTAGAGGTTGTGGTCAAGATCCGGCACGTGAATCTTTGTTACTAGCGTCCTCGTAGAGCTCGGAGCGGAACTGACGCGTCAACTCCCGGGGGTTTGCGGCCATGTGAGAACGAGCTCGACATTTTGACAGTCATCCCCACTGGTAAGCGGTTACACTTCTTGAGCAGATAACACGCAAATCTCTCCTAAGGACATTAAGGCTGGCTTGGCGGTGGCATCCGTGCCGCTGTACAATGGTCATGTTGACTTATGCTCGCTGCCCGAGAAAGGGGTGGCCAAGTTGATGACTATCAGTGGGACGGTAGTCTACGAAACCGCTGTCCTCTATCGCATACAGCGGCCACGTGTTCCCTGCTTCTTGATTGAATACGAGCTCCTTAGGTTGCCCCTCTCCAGCTGAAAGAAGGCCGTCAAGGGGGACTCGCAGTGCATAAGATTACTCGTAGATGTTGCCGTTTCTATCACCGTAGTACCAGCTACGAGTACTGGTCTGTCGATCTACTTATACACATCCCTTAGGCTCCATCCTCGTCCAGGACACGGTCCACTTTGAACGGCGCTTCCTGTGACGCAAGGTCGAGTCAGGCCGCATATCCATCAACCATTCGCGCGACTGATACCAGAGGGCCCGCGAAGACTACGGCCACCTGTCCCCCCTCTGCATGCGCCCCCCCCCCCCCCCCCCCCCCCCCCCCCCCCCCCGCCGGCTTTGAGTCCATCCTATGTGAGGCCCTCTCGCACCTCATCCAGCCGGCACACCCATGCTTGAGACGCTGCACAACGGCCAGGAGCACCTCATAAAGCTGCGCATGGACATTCTCGACGCTGTTAACCTCGACATCTGCGTGCACCTATACGACGACCTCGAGGGCGACCCCGCCTTTGCCAGTCAGGGCACCATGGCTGCCAACGACGACGCCTCATCGTCATTCTCTAAGGTGCCCTCGCGCACTCTCAGCTCGGCCAACTTCTATGACAACGGCGTCGCGCAACAAGGCCCGCAACCTGTGCATGTTGCTGACTCATCTTCTGTACATGGCGGTGGCGGCGGCTGCGTATCCCAAGGAGCGCTGGCAGGCGCCGTTACCGGTCCTGGCGGTGCAGATCTTCCGCTACGTTAACCACGCGCCCGCCAGTCTCTTGCCCGACATTGAGAGCAAGAGGGTGTGCGCCTACCACTCGGCCTCATTCCTCGACGCCGAGCAGGCACTACATGCCCGCATCGTGGACCAACTGACGGCTCAAGTCCGCGAGTTCAAGGACCTCTCGGGCCTGGGGCTCTTCACGTCCGCGTCGGAGCGCAGGCTGCGCCCCGAAAGCCAGACCCCAAGACTTTTACGAGTACCTGCGCGATGGGGCCGACGATGCCGCCAGCGATGGCATGGTCACCCGTCTCGCGCACTATATACACTTGCCTATACTTGTCATCAATTTCTTGTTTGCTTCCGTCGAATATCAGCTTGCTTACTACCTGCTTCTATCCCTCCTCTTTCTTGAATATACTTGTCATAGTATATCATCACATAACCTAGGTAAGCGGGACTCGACCATAAAACTATCGAATCCAGCACTACACAATAAATGAAGATAAGAACCTTAACACTACATGACACCTAACCTACCTTTACATGTAAGTTAGTTGTGTTTATAGTGCTCGTTCTTACATGAGCATCACGTTATTCGATGATCTCTCGATATCTCCTCACCGACTGACAACCTCGCCATTCCACTTACACGGTCTTGCTCTTGTGTCGATCCGGACGTTCATAGTGTCAGGTCCGACACCGTCCCTGCCAAATCACCACACGGGACGAGCTCTGCTCTCCCGACTAATACAACGACGGAAAAGGTATGACAATACTCCCGTTCTTCTCGTACGCCCTTCCTCCTCCGCCCCATGGAGATTTGCCCCCTGTATCTTTCGAGCTGCGTTGTCGCTTCCAACCGGTGCACGCGCTTCTAGCTACCCGGGTTTCTCCCTCACTTCGATCAGAAGCAGTATTGGTCACACCATCGCGTCAACTAGAAGGCTGGCGATGAAAGCGTCTGATCGTCGTGCGTTTTGTAGCAGTCTGGAGGGGCTTTCAGCACGCTCGCCGTCGTCCCATGCTCTCCGTCTCGCTTTGATGCGGCCTATAGGCACGTCAGAGCAGTGGGAGCTTCCGAAACTCGTTGCCGGGCTTGCCTTGCTGACCGGACTAAGGGCCTTGGACCCGTTGACGGAGGCGTGGTCGAAATCAATCTTCATAACAAGTTGTAGCTCGCGGTTCCAGGTCAAGTTGCCGTTACTTATATCGTCTCGATCGACAAGGCCGTGGGCTTTAAGCTCTTGAAGAGTGCGCTCTGACTCGCGCTCGAGGTCAACACGGCCTATCTTGGCGACTTGCTGGGCGGCTCGGGTGTGTAGTCCTAGACCCGCATACGACATTAGAAGCATGTGTGTTATAAGTGTGCCGTTCGTTGTGGGATATGGTAGGAGTAGCGGCATCATGCCGAGGCATACTGGGATCGTTAATCCCTGCTGCTCTATAAGACCCTTATACACGTCGACCTCGCGTAGTAGCCGATAGCTATTCCACTCCCCATTCCCTTAGCTACAAACGTATATCCATACCCCGTGACGGTTATCTTGAAAAGACAGCCGATCGCACCTACTAGACCTCGCTCTAGTAAGCAGTCGCAGTCCTGCTCGGCGTTAGATAGGAGCTGTAGCTATATAAGCTCGCAGAGCTCGTTAGGTGTCAATGCGTGCTTGATTGACGGCCGCCAGGACTTAGAATCGCGCCGTGCTGCTTGTATGTGCAGTAGGAGGTTAGGACAACCGGCATCCATCTCTTCGCCGTGTATAAGGCCACGTAGGCATCCCTGGGTGCAAAAGGGCCGTATAGGACGGGACGTCGAGGGGTCGCGCTGGCTAGGCAGCGTCGGTCTTCTTGGCTTGTGTCCTTTAACGTCCCACCTCTGCAGGCCGAGTTTTCCTGGTGGCTGGGGCTGCGTGAGTTTAAGTCGATGCCCTCCTCGTTTTCTCTTCACCCCCGCATGCCTCTGGGAGCCATCAGCGTCCGACGCGTTCCATTGCTTCTTGAGCGGCGAGCTACGTCGGCGACGTCCTCTAGCTGGAATGTCCATGTTGCTTGATGTAGAGCGTGCGTCGTCGTCGTCATCCCCGGGGTCATCGTCATCAGTGCTATCTCGGTCACTGTCGTCACGGTGATATCGCTTACGCGACACCAAGCTGCCTCCCGGGCTCGAGGCTGCCGTGCTAGAAGCCGGTAGTTGAGGGAAACGAGTTAGCTGGGAAAGATTAAAGTCACGCTGACGCACTCGGCTAGGCGTCGTTTCTAGGGCCATGAGAGTGATGGACGAGAGCATCGACACAGCAAGACGGGCCCTCTTATCATCCGATAGCTGCCTATCATCCTCTGCCCCGGTAGGAGTAGTGGCATACTGGGGGAAGAGACATGCGTGATAAAGAGTAGTCGGGTCTTCAGGCCGCACCCGTAGGAAGGAGAGCGTTTCGCCAGTGGCCATATATTCGAATTCCACGCCTGAGGAGACCATATAGTGGAATGCTTGGGTTAGTGCGCGGGCGTAAAAGACCTGGCCAGGGACGCTCTCCACTCGGCGGGTTTCTTCCTGCTCATCCCCTGTCTCTCGTTTAGAGGCAACGTGGGCTAAGTGCACTATAAAGTCTTCGGGCATCGAACCGTCGACGTAGCTTTGCATAGTTGCTGCACGTAGACGGTGGAGGGCCTTGTGCTCTGCTAGACTGATGCGGCGGACATTGTGTAAGAGGCCACTAGCTAGAAACTCCTCGTCGAATGTATATGGTTCGTTATCCGGATCGCCCACGTCTCCAGCCGAGGCTATGGTGTCGGTTGCAAGCACATAGCAATCAGGCTGTGTCTTGGGTGGCGGCCTGGCGGCAGCCTGAGCCCCGGGCTCGTCGCTGTCTCCGCCTGGGGTAGGCGTCTGTACTGAACGCTTTGCCCAGCCAGACGTACAGTTGTCAAAGAAGACCTTCTTCTGCTGACCACTGGCTTCGAGGTAGGCGTTGAGGATCCTGCGAGTGGGTATCTGAAGGGTCTTGTGGATGAACTGAGATGTCTTCGTCTCATTCAAAAACGACTCTAACCCTAGAAACTCTAGGGGGAGTTCATCCTCAATCTCCCCAGCTATAGCGCGCGTGTTAATGACAGACGGGAAGACACGACGATGGCCAAGGACGTCCTGAATGCGGGAAAATGATTGCCGACACATGTCGTCAAAATCGGTCCATATACGCATCTTATGCGGGTAATATTTCCCTACAATGCTTGTTCGGCCAGATGTTATTGCCTTAGACCTCTCGCCCTCCGATAGCGTCTGGGGTCTAAACTTTTGTAGGGAAGGAGCCAGGCATCTGAGGCTAAAGTTGAGGTTGTGGACGCACTGGATATATCCATGGAGATCTTGGTCTTGATGCTGTCAGCAGAGGAGCTTATCAGAGGGGCTTGGTAGAGGGGCGAGTTCTGGGAACCGTACCGAGCTGCACGGTGTCTCTTTCTCTTAGTTCTTCCTGGAGCGCGAGGACGGCGGCTTCTGCATCACGCCGTTGTTGCTGCTCTTCCTCTCGGCGCCGCTCTGCATCTTTTTGGCCTGCACTGCATCCTCAAGAAGTTGTTTCAGCCTTTTCAATTCCTCATCCCGTGGGTCTTGGGACATGGTTGATCAACTACCGTCGAGAGAAGCGGTAGGTTGCGAAAGGTACTCCGTAGAGGGTTTACGATTATGGCAAGATTGACATGCGTGAGGATAATAGCCCCCCCCCGCCCCCCAACTCGTAGTTGCCGAGATGGATGCAACTTATTCCGGTCCCCGTATCTCATGCGCCAATCAGACAGTCAGACTAAAGCCACACCCAGGAGCAAGGCGAGATTAGTGACTGGTGCCAATCTGCGTGGGCATGTTTAAACGGGCCAGCCATTTCACGACCCAAGTTCGTGCATAACATTACTAACCATAGCACTCGGCCACGCTTTGGGACACACCAGTCACCAATCTCGCCGCCTCCGCGATCCGTCCCTTTCTTTGCCTTTTCTTCTAGGCGAGAGACACTTTAGAACAGAGAAGTCCTGAGTCCGTAGCAAGTCGCCTCTCGGTACAGGGTACTCTGGTTGATGTCAGGGATGGTGGAAAGTGAGTGGTTGTGTGACCTTGTGTCAAGACGATCTGTTGGCTCTATCATCTATGCAACGCACCATCCCACGCACAGTAGATCTCCTTGGGGATGCTGACGACGTAGATGTCTACGCCCAGTTCGCCTGCAACTGACAGGCTGAAGCTGGTCTTTCCGGTTCCGGGTGGGTCATGTAGAAGGTAAACTCGTTTGTAATATGGAATCGAACCTTCGGCATACCGGCGTCTGGTCTGAGGGCGTAGGAAGTCTTTCGGGATCACTCACGAGGGGGCTCCTTTTGCTTTGCGTCAAGAATAACGGTAGACAGGGGCCGCGTATCTCCTGTTTTTTTCTTTCTTTCTTCCAGCGATCATCGCAATGTTCGTCATGGCTCACCATTCTGGTTGCGAGAGACAAGAATTCTTGTGCTCCCTTGTCCAGGGGGGCGGTCGGCACATAGCTGTCCTTGGCTAGGCGGGCAAAGGAAGATACCCCGCGTTCTATCAAGAGTCAACGCCTCTATCATCTTAGCCGAGCCAATCTCGAAGAGTACTTGGCCCTCGCATCGCCCTCGTGGTTCCTGCTGGCGACGACACACGATGGCCCGTAGACGTGAATACAGTGGTCTCTGCCTACTGGTACGTCCTGTGTGGATGAATGTGTGTCTTAGTGCTTGATTGATCGTTCAAAAGGAACGGAAATCCATCTATGAGGCTATTTACAGATGTGAGCGTGGCAGCAGCCTCTGTCTGCTTAGTCATACAATCTCGGGTACCACCCCCTACGTGGTGTAGGTTATGACAGGGTTGATGGCAGATCTTTTCAAGTACCCGCGTTCATTCAGCATGGGTGCTAGGAACCGACCCAAGGACTGCCATTTTCAGGGCATTTGTCTACAAAGACACGTGACGTGATTGTTAACCGAAATGGCCATGGATTGGTAGTTCTGAACAGGGGCATAGAGGAAAAGAAAAGGTCGCGCATTCTATCATCGAGGTGAACTCCAACAGTGCAAAGGTCTTGACGGCCTTTCCATGGGCGGGCAGGCAGCGCACGAGTCACATCACTACCGATACTCCCCGCAAGCAGCACAGGCACAGGGTATGACGGGTGACGTCGCAGCCCATAATCGATGCCACAGGATCATGAAGGGAGCTGGACAGAGGCTCCATGGAGCGCAACTAAGACGGTGCAATCAGTACAGATTAGATAATACCATCACATCTAGAGCCACAAAGGTGGGGTTGGGCGTTTCGCCACGGTGGTGGCACGTGATTGGAAATTGGAGGAATCAGAAAGCAGGATCCCCGGCTGCGACATACGAAATACGTTTTACTGTTATTACATGTAACATTTCAGATGTCGGCTCTCCGGCACGGCGGCAACAGGGAAGGAGAAGGGACTCAAGGGAGGCATGCGGTCGGGATAAGAGTGCCGATGACGAGCCCGGTTTGGCCCTAAGAAGTCTTGGCCACAGTTCGATGGTACTAGTTGTATATTACGGAGTACTAGCAGCAGCAGTAGCAGCTGCTAACACTTGGCAAGTCTATCAGCATCTTCAATAGACGACAGTAGAGAAACGAGGAGAAACAGAGACGAAAGGGGAGCAAGTATGGGAGTGACTCGAGACCCCGTGTTGCAGCACAAGTATATAGTACGGGTACTCCTTGCTCTGTAATCAATAGTCACTCTGTGCTCGTACAGACTACGCACTCACTCTGTAGCGAATACGTAGGCAGCGGTGCCGTGTGCCGAGATCCCTTGACGAGATCCGTAACGACGGTTGCAGGGTAGCAGAACCGAGAGGTCCGAGCCAATTAATGGAGATTGACCCCTAACTTGTCAAACTTGGTTCTTAAGTAGTCAAACTGTCCCCGACTATCCACTGTCATCAATTGTCATATGATTTATATGTGCGTGTGTGTGTGTGTGTGTTTGTGTGTGTAAGGTTGAGAAGTAAAAAAGAAAAAAGAAAAAAAAGAGAGAGGCAAAAAACACCAGATGAAGAATCACTGACGCAAACAGATAATAGGAGATTGCCAAAGGCTGACGCAAGTGGCCACGCCTTCAGTGTCCCGAACTACAAAACTATACGTAACTAACGTCGCGGCACAGACTGAGTTCCCGTATTGGAAATTGCATGGCGCTTGGTGCCGTTTTACCGTATCGGGCTTAACATCAGCCATATCCTTGGTCACCTTTCTTCAACGCCCAATAGGAGTGGCAACCCCTTGGGGATTATGCCTCGTCAACTCTGTATTACGACGACTTGCATGCGGACTTAGTGTATTGATACATACAGGAATAGAGGTACGGATACATGCAGTAGTAATACAGATACTAACACTGCTAAGACTGTCATACAGCGTATTCTTCCTTTACCTGCCGTATCATGTACTACCGCCTTGTAGCCAGTGCAACCAACGAAGCAGCAATATAGATAGATACCCCATTGTTACTAATGTATGTACGTTAGACCGTTGGCTGCCATCGACCCATACGTAGTAAGCCGATATCGAATGCTAATACTAGACAGGTACATACGATTACGGTGTATACGTTTGGTATTATTATTATATATACAGTGGTTCGTATGCGACACTGGGCCACGCGTTAAATCCGCCAGCACCCAATTTTGTTTGTTGCTCTCACCACTCTGCACAACTTCCGGTCGCGTGCCCCCCCCCATCTTCCTCCTTTCTTTTCTTTTTCTTGTCTCAGTTTTTGATTCGTACTGAGTGGAGAAAAAGAAGAAGAAGAAGAAGAAGAAGAAGAAGGATGAAATACACAACATCTCTCGTCTCTTCTTTACATCCAAGACACGCTTGCACAACGGTTTGATCTTTGGTCCCCAACCCCAACCCCAGCCTAGCTTCCTTTCACCTTCCAAGGCTTCTTCAATTGTCGCACCGTCGTCATCACTCTCCGTCATAGTCACCACCACCACCCACGCTATGATAAAGTGACGAAACTCTGCAAAAAAACGTCACTGTAAATACAACAACAGCTCGAGTTTGCCACGGGGATCTGCCCCCCCCCCCCTCCCCTCCTAATCTTTTCCTTCCCTCCTCTCCCGTTCCTCCTCGCTGCACACACAGCACACACACATACACACAAAAGAATGATATTCGGCACAATATCCTCGGCGCAAAGACGCCTTCTCGTCTTCGCCGCCACCTTCTTCTTCCTAGGAAGCGTATACTACTGCACATACCGGCTCGTATCGGCCTCCTTCTCGCGGCAATCCGTCGGCTCCAGCAGCAATGGCGGGAACTCACCACTATCGTGGTCCTCTGGCAGCGACGACGACGACGACGACGACCGAGGACCCCCTATAACATCTTACCACGACGTCAAGCTCAACCATGCCGACCTACCGATGGTGTACGACCTGAGCGGGCGCCCTGCCCTGGACGACCTGGTGACCACCCAAGCCCTGCGGGGTGAGTACGTGCCCACCGAGACCAACGGCCACCGCCTGATCGTCGTGAGCGACATCCACGGCATGGACGAGGCGCTGTCCGCCCTGCTACAGAGCGTGGGGTACTCTGGCCCCGGAGGGAAGGACCACATAGTTGCCACGGGCGACGTGGTAGGCAAGGGCCCGGACTCGGCCGCCGTCGTGGACCGCCTCATGAGTCTCAACGCCACGGTCGTCCGCGGCAATCACGAGGACCGCCTCCTCCTCACCCACCGCGAGGCCGAGTCCCGCCGCGGCGTCGCCGCCGACATAGACGCCCAGCAGGGCTCCCTGGCTGCCGCCGCCCACCGCGGCCAGTCCGACTACGTCGAGCTCGCCCGCACCCTCTCCCCCGACCAGCTCGACTGGCTCGACAGCCTGCCCGTCATCCTCACCATAGAGCCCCTCAGGCTCGCCGTCGTCCACGCCGGCCTCCTCCCCGGGACCCCCCTCGAGCTCCAGGATCCGGCCGCCGTAATGAACATGCGCACCGTCAGCTACCCGCGTGTCAACCTGCGCTCCAAGGCGGGCGAACACCCCGCCGTCCTGCCCAGGTTCGACTCCGTCGCCGACCCCGAGGCCGGCATTGCCACAGCCAGGAAGGACTCTCCTCCCACCGCAACTGCCGTCGACGCTGTACCCTCCGACGAGCCTACCCTAGAATCCCTCCAGGAGATGGTCGACGGCGCGGAGGACGAGGTGTCGCCCACCGCCCCCGAGGATGACGAAAACTACATCGACACCTCGGAGATCACGTACGATCGTCAGGTCGCCATCCCGTCCGACAGCGCCCACGGCGAGAAGTGGGCCGAGGCCTGGACCGCCTACCAGAAGCGTCTCCCCCGCGAGGACCGCCTGTCCGTCATCTACGGCCACGATTCTAGGACCGGCTACGTCGAGACCGACTACACAATCGGTATCGACTCGGGATGCGTCAAGGGTGGCAGCCTGAGCGCCCTCATTGTCGAGGCTGACCCCTTCGGCAAGGGCTTCAAGCATACCGTCCTCCAGGTCGAGTGCACGAAACCTTCTCCCTGAAACTATCGGCAGAAGGAAGGAGGAGGAAGAAAAGACGAGCTTATATCCTATTCCTATTTTCTTTGTTTTCACATGGTCCCGCCCTTTTAGCTTTGCCTTTCGCTCAGCATCTGGTCTTTGATTTCTTGGAGCGGCCTTCTTGCAACGGCTTTATTGGGATGATACTCTTCTGCTTTTTTTTTGGGGGTCTTTTTTATATACAGGGGGGATGGGCGTTAGCATGCCTAGCATATTTGTATCACCATGACATTACCACAAAAATCATCTCTTGTATCTTTATACCTCTATTCTTACATATATACAACATCTCACGATGATTATCCAAACAACGGTTTGACTAGATCCGCCTCAATACTCGCCGGCTTCTCGAGCCATTGTGCTTGTCCGTCTCTACCAGCTCTCGCAGATAGCGTCAGCATTGTCCTCGGTGAGACGGAGCACCTGGTAATTGCTGTTGTGAATACCGTTGGGGCAAATCGTCGGAGACACACATGCCGCTAGAGGCTGTCATGACGACGTTGCCCGAGGGATCCATGACGAGGACACGCTGGCCCCATCTGTTATGGGTGGCAATAGAGGGTGGGCTCCGGGTTCGAGTTGGCCTCAGTCCACGACGAGCCAATGCAGTGCGACTCGGGACCGTCGTTCCACGGTCGTATCTAGGCCAACGTCGCGCGTGGAAGGCGTGCCGCTGTTGCCGCCGTTTCCAGGCCAGGAACCCTCCCAACTAAAGGACACCGTCAACGACGGGACCCAGGTAGTCTCACCAGCCATCAGCCCCATCGTAGTAGCCGTCGGTGCCGTCAAAGTCGGGCGCGAAGTACAGGTCATTGCCCAGGTTATTCCTCCAGGTTGCTTCACCGGTCACTATCGAAGCCGCCGGAAGAGAAGGTGCTGATCAGGGCCTTGCCGTCCACCTTGTAGTAGGACGAGCTGGCCTTGTCCTTGCCCCAGGTCCACTGGTAGTCGTCGGAGCCGTTGAAGCTTTCGCCAGCACCAGAAATTGCCTTCGGAGGCGAGCAGATCCATGGAGATGAAAAGCTTGGACCCTGACAACCCAGGGTGGGTGAAGAGGTGGTCCGGCGACCCCGTCACCATGTCAAGAGCGGCATCACTGAGCTCGAGGACAAAGGCATTTATGCTGAGGTTCTTGGCATCGTCAATGTCCTGTTGAGCGTGCCCAGGGAAGTCAGAGTGGTGTCTATGAGTTGGAAGGTGTTGGATAGACACGCATCCTATCATCTTTGGTATAGTAATGTCTAGGAGACGCAGCCGCCTAGTTTTCTGTCCTTGATACGCTAGGAACCGAGTCCGCGATTCAGATTTGGCGGATGGTGGGGAGAGCTCAATATATTGACATGAAGGACATGGTAGTGATGAGGTAGGTCACATGACAGGCACGCACTCTTCCTGTCTTATTCGCGTTGGAACTTGAACGATGAAGGTTGGATCTTGTAAGGAAGAAAAATGATGAGGGATCGTAAGTTGAACCGCATTCTCTCTGTCAAACGGTAGAAGTCGCGGTAGACGATCATTGCTGCTTTGTTCCTGGCGGTCAGCCGTCATCGCCAACTTGTGACCATCCTTCCATGCCTCCTTCCCGATTGACCAAAATCAGACCGAGACAAGACTTGATTCTTGATTCTTCACACGGGAATAACCCCTGACCATGATAGTGGCAATAATGGCAGTTATGGGTATTGCTACTATTGCTATCGCTATTTTGACTGAAATGTTGAATGGGTGATACGATGACTCGCACGCAGTACTCCTACTAGTAGCAGCATTAGCAACAGTAGATAAACACCGTAGGCTTCCTTCCCTTTAGTAATGGCTCTTCGCATCATACATATATGATTAATACTGCATGAACGCGCCTTACGGCGGCACTCGCCCAACCGTGGCCGTCTTGTTAGTCTTGCACCGTATTCGACGTCACATGTCCACTTCCTCTGAGCATAAGAATGAGGAAGAGAGGAGAAAAGATAAGGAGGGGGGGACAAAAAGAAAGGAAACCACTGTTTCTCCGTTACGGGGAATCGAACCCCGGTCTTCACGGTGAAAACGTGAAATGCTAGCCGCTACACCATAACGGAGGTACCGTGCGTCGGGTCTTGGGTACCAGCGCGGCGTGGGGGAGAAAGAGTTGCTGTCTTGCCATAGTAATGATACCACGAGGGCATCAAGAACAAGCACAGCATGGATGAAGCAGGCAACAGGCAGTTCGGTAAGTGAAGAAGAGAACAAGGAAAAAGCATAGGGTTCTTATCAGTCATCTTTAAATCGAATCAGTACATGTACACAGCTACGTTGCCACCAAGCTCTTAGACGTAGGCCAATGGTCGGAATTCGACTAGCCTTTCGAAGGGATCCGGTCTCTACGCCGTTGAGTGAGAATAGCCACCACTCGTCGTGGAAAATTATGTCATTTTCACATAGAATGTACATAGATACATTTCACGTAAATACCATGCCATATCTCTACATCAAGAGAAACCCAGCGATATCTATTTCCCTTCTTGTCTTTTTCTTATTACGCCGTATACAGCGAAATGCATTGTAGTATATATATGGTACTCTTGTGCCCGGCGACCCGCCTCCTTCCACTGAACAAGACAGATCTGGCCCCAGCAGCACAAGGCACACTAATCCCTCTTCTTCCCGATCCTGGGCAGACAAAGCCAGACACCGAGCAGCATGGCTAAAAACGCCAGAATAATCGGCTGCAAGATCTGCACCCCCCTAGCCTGAGCAATGGCACCGACAGCAAACGGCAGAACCGCGGCGCCGCTGCCCCCAAACGCCGCCGCGAACCCGATAGTGCTGACGTGGAGATGCCTGGGCAGCAGCTTGGTGATGATGACCACGACGGCCGGGAACAGCGGCCCCAGGAAGAAGCCCTGCAGCGCGACCGCAACGGCCGACACGGTGAACCGCGGCACGAGCCAGAAGACCAGTTCGAGAGCCATGGTGGCGGGGAGGTACATGGCTACGGCGACCTTGACGCCCAGGGTGGGCGTCACGAACCCTAGCACGGCGCGGCCGACCGTCAGACCGAGCCAGAATCCGACAGAGGTCATGCCCGCCGGGAACGCCTCGGCTTTGCGCACGCGCATCATGAACTGCACCACCCAGCCGCCCAGGGACACCTCCACACCCACGTAGCCGAGGAGAAACAGGGCGCTGAGCCAGGTGACGCGCGCGTAGGGCATCCGGAACAGCGCCTCCCTCATGCCCGCGCTGTCCTCGCTGCTGGCCCGCATCTTGCGGCGGTACGCTTCGGGGCTGTCGTGCCAGAAGGCCCATGTGCAGCTCACCAGCTCGACAGCAGACATGCTAATCTGTTGTGTTTTTTTTGTTCATTTTTTGAAGAAAAAAAATGTCAACCCGGGCAAGTCACACAGAGGAGTCGTCAAGGTCAAAGGTGGAAATACCATGATGTAGTAGAACTTGTACCAGGGTAGGCCAGCCCGGGCAATCATGCTCGTCGCAATAAGCGGACTCGTGGTGCCGCCGATGCCGTAGAAGGCGTGTAGTAGGCCGAGAACCTCGTTGGCCCTGTCCAGGCTGCCCACCCACGCGTTCCACGCCGCGTCGGATACGCCGTTCCCAAACCCTGCCAGGGCGTAGGCGATCACCAACGCTGGGTAAGCGGGGTGCTGGGAGATGATGACGTAGGCGACGAAGTGGCAGAGGCCGCACGATACGCCGATGCCGCGCTGTCCGATGCGCACGTGGAGCGTGTTGTTGAGGCTGGCCGCGAGGATGTACCCGACAAATGGGGAGAGGAAGATGAGCGAGACGACGACGTAGCTAAGGTCGTAATACGATTCGAGCTACTGAGTGTTAGCAGGCTCCCGCGGCTCTGACTGGTGGTTGGGATGGCGTACATATGGGACCAATGCCTGTGAAACATCCAATCGTCGGATTGAGATCGATTGCTGCTCCTCATCGAGAAGAAGATGAGAGAAGAGAGGGAGAGGGAGAGAGAAGAGGTGCTGGGCGACTTACACCGTAGGCGGCATCATTGGCCCCGGTAACCAACAGACTCCAAAACGTCGCACCCGTCTTGAATATGTTTTGACGGGGATACTTCCACGTCTCGACTAGGTCGACGGGAGCTGTGTGTTCGGCAATGTCTTTGAGCCCTACAACGCCGATGTTGCTATTGTCGTTGTCGTTGGACCCAAGACGTCGTATTTCGTTACTGAAACGGCGAGACCCTGTTCCCCCGACCACAGCCGCCGGCAGCTGTCGAAGCTCAACGGAGCTGCCAATGGTGGCCGTGGAGGACTGAGCCATGAGTGAATGTTTCGGGAAGTGTCAAGAATATACCATGAGACTCAATGTATTAAATGTACACCAAGAAGGAAGGGTAAGAATAACAAATTACGATGGATCAGATTTCACCAAAAACGAAAAAAAAGAAAGCACGGCCTAGATACAGCTTAACTAGGCTATCCTCTGCGATGCGGACGACGTTCGATTACCTGTAAGCGGGGATGTCGGTAAATCTTCGTCTCAACAGAAGATGCCCGTGGCGTAACAACGTAGTGAGGCTGGTGAAGTTGGTGGGGAGGTCGGGAGATATGGGACATAATACCCCGGGCCGGTAGAAGATTTAACCGACGCATCTCCATGGTTTTTACTTCATTGTATAAAGTACGAGTAACCCTTTAAAGACCGATCCTTGGACATGTCAGGTGTAAGGGTTGTTTGTGCGGGAGGTTGCAGAATGCGGTGTGGCTGATGCTGCCTTGGGGGTGCGGACTAAGGCTTGAAAAGGAGTTTGTAGGATGTGTGTCGCGATGATCGTAGGTTTTGCTTGGTAGGGTTCGTAAGGATGCCCAGGGTGGACCCGGATTGCCAATTGGCAACACCATTTTGAGGAATCAAGTATCTGACTTGTAAGGCCGTAATATGTCGCAAAAAAACATTGCATGCATCACATCAAGGGTCTCGGGTCTAGCCCGTAATAGTCATCTTGTCATTCAGCACCACCTATGAGGGTCCTTCTATAAATAGACAATTTTGTTCCACAGTAGCTCAACCAAGCTGCCCCTCGTCCGAGATCGTTCGACAAAGAAAGGAGGGGTAGGGAGTCGCATGTGTTGGTAACGAAAAGAAATAATAATTTTTAAAAAAAAGAGCGAATGACCAAGTCATATATGACTTGGTACGAAATATGTGTGGTATGTTTTTATTATATTTTGCTGTTATCTTTTTTTTTTCTTTTGACATGTTGTCTCAAAACATGTCGCGCATTGTGCACTTAAGCAGTGATCTTCTGCTTAAGGATAGCCTTGAGGGTCTCGGCGTCGGCAGCGAACTTGCTGATACCCTCACGGAGCTTCTCGACGGCCATCTGGTCCTCGTTGAAGTCGAAGCGGAACAGGGCCTCGTCGTTGATGTACGACTTCCTGGGAATGTCTAGGGAGGCGGCCTGGGAAGCGTCGAGCTTCTTGGGGACGGCCTCGGTGGAGTTGACGAGCTCCTCGAGCAGGTTAGGCTATTGAAAAATAAATATTAGTTTACATTCTAAGAAATTTCACGTTCGTGTACGGTTCATAACCAGGACAAGACACGACAGATGGAATGAGGGAAGTAAACGTACCGAGATGGTCAGGTAGTCGCAGCCGGCGAGCTCGGTGATCTCGCCAATGTTACGGAAAGAGGCACCCATAACAATGGTCTTGTAGCCGTACTTCTTGTAGTAGTTGAAGATGGACTTGACAGAGGACACACCAGGGTCCTCCTCCTTGGAGTACTCCTTCTTGGTCGAGGCCTTGAACCAGTCAAGGATGCGGCCGACGAAGGGAGAGATGAGGTAGGCGCCAGCCTCGGCGGCAGTGATAGCCTGGGTGGGGGAGAACATGAGGGTGAGGTTGGTGTTGATGCCGTGGTCGCGCTGGAGGATCTCGGCAGCCTTGATGCCCTCCCAGGTGGAGGCAATCTTGATCAGGATACGGTCCTTGGAGATGCCCTCATCAGCGTAGAGCTGTTTTGGGGGGGGAATTGATGTCAGTCCTGCGGATGTGCATTATCACGTGATTGATGGGGGGGGGGTAACGCACCTTGATGATGCGGAGAGCCTTGTCGACCGAGGCCTTGGTGTCGAAGGAGAAGCGGGCATCGACCTCAGTAGAGACCTTGCCGGGGATGATCTTGAGGATCTCCTTTCCGAACTCGACGAGGAGACGGTCGAGGGCAGCATCGACCTGGGCGTCGGCGTCGCCACCCTGGGTCTTGGCCCAGGAGGTGGCACCGTCGATGAGCTTGGCGTACTCGGCCTTCTTGGAGGCAGCCAGGATCAGGGAAGGGTTGGTGGTGGCATCCTGGGGCTTGTACTTTCCAATGGCTGTTGCGAGGGGTTAGCTTGGCTGTCAATCAAAGAACAAGTGGTACGCTAGGCTTGGTGAGGTCGAGGGCAGAGGTGAAGAGTAGTGTGGTTGTTATCTTGATTGGGTGGGGGGTACTGACTGGCAAAGTCACCTGTGAGACGGAGCAGGTTAGCAAAATGTCATGAGACGAGTATGAGGGTTGTTGAGGGAATTTACCAGAATCGGCGACGACGGTCTATTCAAGCAGGAAAACCCACGACGTCAGTATCCTCTTCTTCTCAATGAACCAGCTGAAGTCAAGGAGATCCCCCCTCCATCCAAGGGAGTCTACGAGGGTCACGAAGAGTGCGATTCTTGGTGATCCGGAAACGCCGGAACGGGAGGGGAGAGTCCGCGAGAGCTTTCACCACCCCGAGCTCTCCTCTTGCCCCTCCTCTCCCGGGAACCAAGGAGGGGCAGTAGCAGCAGTAGTGGGGGAAGGGGATCATGAACATACCGTGCCGGAGGCCTTGAGCTGGTCAAGAGAAGTCGACATGTTGACTGATGTGGAAGTAATTTTAACGGTATTGGAGAAGAAAAAGTGAGAGAGAGAATTGGAGTTGTGATGATGACGGAGGAGGAAAGGAAGAGGGAAGGGAGACGTATATGGCGTAACAGAAGAGTATTATTTGTCTCGTCATTGCCCCTCCATCGCCGTCACGCTCCCACATGGAGCACTGTATTCCGGTGCGGGGCATCCGAGCCCATTAGGTCATAGTAGTACGTGCTGTGGCGACCGATCAACGCAGACCCGTTGTGCGGTTAATTCGCATAACGGGGTGTAGAAGTTATGTAATCAGCGCTAACAGTTGGTGCTGAAGATATCTAGGAAGTAATATTACTAATAACCTTAAATTGCCATCCCTCTTGTTATAATAACAATCATAGGTACGACTAACTCCCTTTCCAATAACCTATTACTAGAGGCTCTATACGACTCGCGAAAGGCCCTTATATACTGGCGATTAACGAATGAGCTAGGCCTCGGTGCTACGCATTTATAACCAAAGAAGAAAGCGTCCTGTGACTGCTATACGGGAATACGGAAGATCGCCCGGTTTAGAGAGGTACTTGTATGTATACATACATAAAATGCATATAATACATGGCGAAATAGTTGCTCGTTACTTATATAGTCTACACACTCCGTTATGTACATAACCGCATGACGGAGAGTGCGCTAATCGGTCGCCGAGTGCTGCGTGTCTGCTCTACTCTTTCTTTCTCCCTTCTAATTTCACTCCATGTACCTTTTCCTCTCACACTAACAGAGAGTGTCCTCTTCATCCCCATGAATCTCGCCAATGACATGTTCTGACCCCCCCGTCCTCACCCTGTCAGGCACGCGCACTTGTTGAAGCAGACTTTGGCGGCGACTGCGGCTACGGAGTATTCTTGCGGGCCCATGGAAGTAGTAGCAGTAGTAGCAACAGACCACTACTATCACTCTGCATATACATTGAAGCTATTATTATCATCACTACGACTGTTCACCCATCAGCCATGATGTACCACGCCATTGGCGATAATCGCGGTATAATTGACCTCCTCTTCCCTTGTTTTACCGTCTTGTGCCCCTCCCCCGCTTTCACGTCGGTCGGGACTCGCGCCGTATACATGTATTTATATGACACCACTTGGCGCCCTCCCGCCACTCTACGCGTCGCGGAACCTACGGACAACGGGGGAATGACGAGGAAAGAGACATATCACCACAGGTGCTCCAATGCTACCTAATGCTACTACCAGTTACAGACTACAGATTATAGTACTCCATAAAGACCTGTATATGTACGTTGCCCCGCCACCCGACAGTCCCGTAAATGTCGTATAGATGGAATCCCGCGTCCCACACTACGGAGTACCACGGTCCATTGCCACGGTCCACGGCTCACGGTTCTACGAGAATGGAGTAACACTACGGATTACGGCCTACCACTACGGAGTAATGATACTCCGTACTCGTACAGTATCAACAGGATGAGGATATCGTAACAGGTGATATTGCCATGTTGCCATTGTCTCAACTCACCTTGATGACCGCCCTACTAGTCAGGATATCTCCTCTGATCTGTACAGATTACAATACTACTCGTACAAGCATTGTTGTACCCTAAAGCCAGCTTGGCAATCATGCGAGACCAACGTCATTGTCGCATCTCTTCTTGTATCTTCTCTTGCATCCGCGGCACACACATGTAATGATACTACTCAAAGTCACTCAATGTAGTCAGTAATATCGAGATCTCCGGCTACTTGAACTGCAAAGTCTCGCCACTCAGCCTTGCCAACCAAAACCATCAACCTCACTATGATATCAGCCAAGGGAACAAATGTAGCCATTAAAAGAGCTCTATTATCTTAGGCGCGTCTTTTATCGTGTCGCCTCCTAATGCTAGTGATGGTGAATTCAAAAAGGGCGCCGACTCTTATTATATGTATGTATGTTTTTATGCATCCATCTCTGTCCATGCTTTTCTTTTTTTTTCCGTCCCTACCCATTTTGGTACCTCATGCTTTCCCTCGTCCCTTAGTCCTCGGTAATGTCTCCGTACTCCCACATGCCAAGACGATCCTTTTTGGCCTGCGCCTCAACGTCGCGCAGGTGCTTGAGCTGCCCCTCAAACGCCTTGCTGCGCTCCCACGCCTTGAGTTTCTTAGGCACCATGCCGTAGCCGGCGGCGACGACCTCCTTATTGATCGACTCGTTCGGCCCGGGCAGACCGGTGCTGCCGGTGACGTCGAACAGAGTGATGTAGCTCAGGTTCTCCTTGTTGTCGACAAAGTCGAAGCTGCCTACTAGTCGTCTGCCCTCGGTCAGCTCGGCTAGGAAGCTGATGGCGTCGTTGAAGTAGTCGGCCCCCGTGGGGAGTTGGACTAGCGATAGCGACGCGTCGATGGCCTGCGGCTTGAGCCTCTGGATGCCAAATTGGGACTGCTCTAGGCGGCGCAGTTTCGACCAAGCAATCTTCTCGCTGTTACCGTAGTCGACGTACACAACCTCTGACTGCTTAGTCGTGCGGTCGTTTCCACGGACGCGGGCGCGGTACCATTCGCCGTCGAGCGAGAACTGCGCTGACACAAGTTCCCCGGTCTTGGGGGCTTCCTGGAGAGGCTGCTTGTTCTTGGGGTCCAGGTGGAACTTGCGGAACTCACGCATCAGGGTCTCCAGCGAAGCCGTGCCAGCGCCAATCTCCTGTATCTTGAGTCTTCCGTTCCCATCGATATTGGTCACCACAACGTCCCTGTAGTCGACAGGTCTCTTCTCCAGGTTGGCCGCCGTCTCGTCAGCAGTCTCTATAGGCTCCTCCTCGACCTCCTGCTCCTCGTCCTGAGACGGGTCCCAGTCCTTCCACAGGTTTTTGCGTCCCTCCTTGCCACGCTTCTCCGCCGCAAAGAGCTCGGCCGAGTTGCCCGACTTTTCGGCGGAGAAGGCGTGTACCGACGCCAGGCCCTCCTCCACCAGAACCTTGGCAAAGTTGTCACGATTGATGTAGAGGGCGCCGATGAAGCTACCCGTCTTGTCCATGTCGTAGATGTCCACCTCGCAGTCACGCTGGTTGCACCGGCGATTAGCAAGGTCGAGGGCTTCCTTGCCAAAGGGTTCGCCACCCTCACCATCGGCACGGGGGGCGCGGGGAGCACGGATGCCACCTAGAACCATAGTGAGCTTGACATTCTCGCGCGGGATCAGAATGGTGAAGCGGGAGCCGGCCTTGCAGAAGTCAACGATGGCGGGCACCTTCTTCTGGCGCTGGAGGGTGGCGAGCATGATCTTGGCCTTTTGGGCATTCTCCGAGAGGTCGGTGTACTGCCTCGCCTTCTGGGGCTTCCCGGACCAGAACCCCTTCTTCTCTTCCTTGGCCTTCTCCTGGGCCTCCAGGAGCTCGTCGTAATTGGGAGCCCTATCTGTGTCATCCTTCTTGTGGCGGATGACGGTTCCCAAACCAGCCTCGACCAGCATGAGACCCACGTTCTTGCCCTTCTCCGTGACGGTAGCCACCTCCTTGGGCTCAAACCCATCCGAGGCGGGCTTGCTTCCGTCGATAGCCACCTTGACTTGCTTGCCAATGAGCTTCTGACGCACAAATTCCTTGGCCTCGTCACGGAAGGGAGCCTCGGATGGCTCGCCGGCGCGCGGGCCTCTGATACTGCTGAAGCTGATGCGCTTCTCGCCCGTGCCGGCCTTGTTCCTCACAAGAATGGTGTCGGCTCCGATGATTTTGTAGACAACCATGTCGTGCTTGCCAGGGTCAGCCTTGGCGACGTGGCTCTTGTGCAAGCGTAGCTTCTTCGACTGGGCCTCTTTCTCGGCATCTCGGAGAGCTGCCATGCGGCCTCCCAGAAGCCTCGAGTGGAAGTCGTTGCACCTGGCCAGTCCCTCCTGAAGAAGGAAGACGGCAATGTTCTTGTCTCCGATGGGGTGGATGAGGGTCGCTACGAGCTGACCCTGAGGCGTGAGATCGACAATCTCGACCTTGATCTTCCGCTGGAGGAGCCTAGTTTCCACAAATGTCTTGGCCTCATTCGCATGCTCCTCTGCGGGCTGCACAGTACCGTTCGGCAGCGTACGCTCAGTGGTCGGAGTCCTGATGCCGGCAATGACCGTCATGGGGTTGGCGTGCTTCTTCTCCGATAGGAGGAGCCTGATGATCAGCCTGTCACCGGAGATGACGCGCTCAACAATGCCATCGACCGTCTTGCCTTTCCATGTGTTGAGGAACTCGGGGTCGCTGATGTCCTTTTGCACCTCGATGACGCCGCCAACACCGGCCCAGAGACCTTTGGACTCGCTTCTGGCAGCGGCTTCGAGGCTGCGGAGCTTCTCCACCAACTCTACAGACCCCTCCGAGTCCTCCCTGCGGCCGGCATCCTCACGGACCTTGAGCCAGCCAGCCTTGACGAGCTCGTCAGGGAAGCTGGGCCCATCATTGAGCTGGGCGGTGCCGTATTCCCGCCCAGAGGGGACGGTGTACAGCGTGGTGCACTTGACCGGCTTACCAATGACGAGGCTGCGTAGATGCTCGCGCGACTGGAAGGCGAAGGGCTCATCTCCGTCACGCTTCAAGTGCGGACTGTCGACATAGGCGAGCGTAAAGGTCCGTTCGGCAGAGGGGTTAGCGGCGCTCGAGAGGATCAAGGTGTCTCCACTAAGAACGCTCTTGACAATGCCAAAAAACGGCTTCGACATTGTGAATCGTAAACACGTAAGGAGACTATTACAGATCGTTAACCATGTTAGCATACGGCTACACACAGATACACACACCCGTGACCGCTTCTTCTTTGGTGACGGACAGCAGAGTTTCCAAGGGGAGAACCTACCTACCACAACAAGGAAGGGGGATATCCAAAAAGAAAAAAGGGAGAGGGGGCGGGAGGAAGGTCGTTCAAACTTTCCAGAAAGAAAAAGAAATCCAGGCTCTCTAGTCGGCAATTGACATAAAACCAAGGAGAAGTAGGTGATGGATTTGGGTTAAATGAAGATGCAGCGAGTGATCGTGTGTCGATGCCTCGACTGATGCAAGGTGTCCCAAACTGGTTCCCCAGCCAGGGTTAAGCTGTGGAGACCCGGGACCTTGCTTGTGTGGCAGCTGCTTAAGAAACTCGCGGAACCATAGAGGCTTAGAGCTCCCTCCCCCGCCAGGGTCTTTCGTCGGGTTCCAGGGGAGGGGCACCCCTGTCATAGCGCCTCGAGACTCGGGATAGCGTGCTCATACGAGTAATCTGTCCAATTCCACGGATGGAAACCGGGGTTTTGCTGACCTGAAGTGGCAACGTTTAGGACGCCGATGTGGCGGTCAGGAGGGGTAAAGGTACATAAACTTGTAGTGATCAAAACCGTCCAACATCAAATGTCTTGATGGCTCAGTTGGTTAGAGCGTTGGTCTCATATTTTCAGTGTGATTCAATCCTAGATTGGGCTATCCAAAGGTCGTGAGTTCGAACCTCACTCAGGACACTAAACAAGACTTTCTCGTCTTTACCTTTTGATTTTTTGGCCTTTTAATCCTATCCGGGAACTGGTGGTATACGCTATCGTTCATATTTCTCGATGTTATGATCATTCTATTCTTTTATCATTATTCTGTTCTATATATATATATAAATGTACCAACTGCTATGCCGGTCCAAGAAAATAGAGTGACAATGCGTGAAATCGAGGATGCAGCAATCAGGTGTAAGAGACGCTATATAATGCCAACAGTTTATGAAGGGTAAAGGAAAAAGGTATGAAAAGAGCAGTCTGCTCAAATATGCCGTGATAAATCCAACGCTAGCTTAACAACATCAAGGCATGGAACTCATTTCAATTTGTCGTTGCTGCCGTTCTGCCACGTTTCTTCCCAAGACTCCTAGCCGCGCATTGGACAGCAGTGTCCAGATCAGCATGGAAATGCGGCCTGTCCATTCCGATCAATGAGCCAAATTGCCGCGACCTGGGACTTGAGGCCCCCTCCTCGTCACTTCCCAACTCCACGAAGCCATTTCCACTCGTTGCGTGTATGAAATGGCGGATGTAGCCGTTTTCCTGTAGCACAGACTGGCGGTTGTGATGGTGATTATAAACAGGACCAGCTCCGCCACCGCTGCTGCCGAGTTCTGCAATGGTAAATTCGGGGTTCCATCCGTCCAGGGAGGACGGCTGGCCAAAACCACAGGCCGCAAGGGCTTTCCTCGTCCATCGGTTCGTCACATTGGCGAGGTGAAACTCCACTTTTTCAGGCGACGCCCACTGCTCAAGGCGGTGGCGCAGGTCCGTGAGCCCTTGGACGGATGTGACGTCCATGTCATTGACGGCCGACATGTCCAGGACGAGAGCGTGGAGCGGTGGTAGGTGGTTGTCTTCAGATGGGACTGTTTCGCCGGGAGATGTCTCCGGCCCGAGGTCGTTCCACGGCCGGTCGCGGGCCGTCTTGTCGGGGTCGTCGCGGATGGCCCTGCGCGTCCGAGATGTGATGTGGGATACGACCTGCTGGACAATGTGCGCTTGGTTGAGGTAGTGGAGGTTCTCGGTGAGCTTGAAGATGAAGACGCCCGGGTAAGGGTTTTCGACCTTGACATGGGGGTTGGTGCCGTCATCTCGTTCATGGGAGAGGTACACATCCCTCCAGCGAGGGGCACCGCCGACAGCAGCGCTCCTGTCGGTGGGCCCAATCTGCTGGCGCGGCTCCGCGACGTACCGGCTCACGGATGCGCGTCCCATAAACTTGCCCTCGGCGCGAGCGACCCTGTAGAGCAGGAATACGAGCGAGAGTCCTGCAGTGGCGTATATTCCAGTCTCCAGGTTGCCAAAGACGGAAACGGAAACGCCGACGACGTAGATGAACAAATCAGGAGGAGATATCAGCCAGAAGAGGCGCAGCTCGCCGGGCGACGTAACGAGGTTGCTGACGGCATGGACGATCAGACCCGAAAGAGCCGCCATGGGGATGTAGTAGAAGACCGAGGTAAGCCAGTAAAGGGCCATCATGACGATGGCGGCCTTGAAGGTGCCCGCCAGCGGCGTGCGCACGCCGGCCTTGGACAGGATAGCGGTGCCCGTGAAGCTGCCCGTGGACGAGTAGGCGCCAAACATGCCCCCGACTAGGTTGGTTATGCCCGTGGCTATCATCTCCTGGGACGGGACGACGACGTAGTTGTTGATCTTGCCAAACGACTTTGCAATGGCAATGTGTTCGACGATGAGGACCAAAATCACGGCCGGGACGTGGGGGCTGATGCTTAGTAGAAGCGTTCTGTCCACGACGGGGAAGCCTAGATCTGTTAAGCCTAGATTTAACGCCAACGTCAGCACCACGGTGTGCAAGGCGACACAGACATCACAGCTAACTCACCCGAGGGGACGGGGCCCAGGAGCCTAAAGGCAGCCTCCTGCTGCGACTGGCCGTAGTTCACAACGGCACTCATGATAGTGTAGGCACACATGACGAGCGTCATCCTCAGCGACGCCACCGTAGACCACAGCCGGTCGTTTGCGCGTGGCCGAGCCAGCATGCGCGCCGAGTACCACTTGATAGATTCGAGAAAGACGAGAGCGCTCAGCCCAACGGCAGCATCGCCGGCTCGGGCGTTTCCAATGTTATGCACAAGCTGTAAAAACACGCTGACGGCCGATTCCTTGGCACGAATACCCGTTATGCCCAGGACGCCGGGCAGCTGGCTGAGGGTGATCGTGATGGACGCGCCGGTGACAAAGGCGGAGATGGCGACGAGGGGGATCAGCTCGATGATCCAGTCGAGACGCAAGAGGCCAAAGATGAGCAGGCACAAGCCGGAGACGAGGGAGATGCACTCAGCTACGTCTTGGTTGCGGTACTCGGGGTGTTCGGCTGTCACGGTGTTGACGACACGGCCAACGAGGAGAGATAGGACGGCGGTTGCCTAAGGGGGTCAGTCAGTGAGCTGTTTCTCCCCTCACCCCCTTCCTCTCTTTTTCTTCTCTGCTAAAGGAGGGAGTATTGAGCATACGCTGATTGCAACGTCCTTGGATGTACCGAATAGCCAGTACAGCGATGTGCCAACAAACGAAGTGTACAGGCCATACTGCGGTGGCAGGCCGGCCAGTAACGCGTAGGCCATGGTCTGGGGGACGACTACGAAGCCCAGCGTGATGCCTACCAGGCGGTCAGTTGTCCCTTCATCTTTGCAGGCGTGAGGCGCATGTCATGGCGACAAACCTCCGATAGCATCCCCGATAAACCACTTTGTATTGTACCGAGGGAGCCAGCCGAGAAAGGGAAACAAGCTCCTGACATATCGTACTGCCGAGCGCCTCGTGGGACGGTGTCGTAGCAGCCACTCCCCCACGGTCGGGTCCGTCTCGATGTATGCGCCAAGCGGGACAAGCGGCGCGTCGTCGTCGTCATCGTTCCGGTCATCGTCGTCGTCGCCGTCATCCTTGAATCGGTCGTCGCGGCCACCATCTTGCGCACTCTTACCAACGACACTGGAAGGCAGAAGGGGATCCGTCTCTGTTGCGGGCAGCTGCTGGAAGTTGCGGTATCCTGTCAGCCTGGGCAGTCGGCGTGGTCGGAAGCCGCCGGGGAACGGAACGGACCTGGTCAGATGCTGTCGCCATGGCGGGCGCACTTCGAAGGAGACAGGGGTCCTTGTCTATTTCTCACCCAGCGCTGCCCGACGAAATATATCTGTCTGGGAGAAGGGGAGAGCAAAAGGGGAACGGGAGTTATTTTTGTGCATTGAAGAAAATAATACTCGGTCCATGACACCGCATTTCACATAGTATATATATGGTGATCACTTTTTTCTTTTTTTTTTCCCCTTCTTTTTTCTTCTCTGTCCTTCCTACTTTATCGTGTAAGACGTTATTACAATTAAAAAATGGATACTATGACCCCGTCGAGGCGGGTGCACATGGGCGAGCACGTCACTTCTAACCGCAGCTACTCGACGAGCTTGGCACACATGATGTGACCGGGGTGTTGAGCCGAGCCATGCCATTTGCCTGTATTCAGGATGAAAGTGGGCCGGTAGGAGAGTGCGAGAAAAGAGCAGACGACTCACTCTCGTAATCATAGTGATAAGTGTAACTCGTACGTATGCGCCTAGTTTACTAGAAAGAGAAGAGACCCCTGCTCTCATCTAGTCATATAGGCCAAGTGCAGCCGTTTATTTGTCTCGAACCCCCAAGGGCACGTTCTTTACTAAATTGGCTCGATAGGTAGATTCGAAGTAGCCCATATACGGTTAACATTTCGTGCGGGAATTAGTAATCGCACCTGTTAGCCGCCAGGTCGTCTTGTATCGGATTACCGGTCTATTACTGAGTAAGCCTGGCTGTCTGGGCCGTCTGCGACTCTAACAGGCTCTAACAGAGGCTGGATTGCGGGGTCGTTGACGTAGTGAGTTCGAAAGCTCCTGGCAGCTTTCATGCAGCTTTCCCTCCCGAACCCCTCAATGTCGCAAAAACATGGGAACCAAGATACCACAGCATTTATATTGTATGCACGACATCCAAACACCCACACGCAAATCCGCACACACGACATGGTAATTTGTAGTCAAGACGTTCAGTTAATCATCAAAATTGCCCTTGATATCTACAAAGACATGGCACGACGTTCTGCCGACGGGCCTGATTTAGTGACGCGTCTACAGAGCCGTGTAGTGGCTACATACCCCGCTGCATGCCAGCTTAGGCAGAGATACCAATGACGCCTATGAACAATCAGTATAATGCCATGGATATAGTAAATAACGGGTCTAAGAAGGGTAACCATACCACAGGCAGGGCGGGGACCAGCGTTACCAGTCTTGAGGGACTCTTCGTTGGCGCCCTTGCCGAGGTCGTCAGTGCCACCGTGGACAACGACGGTACGCTATTGAGGTCAGGTCAGTATATAACACTCTTCTGTATGCTGAGACGTCTGGAACAAGAATAATAGGGGGGGGGGACATACGCCGACAACGCTCTCGGGGCCGATGAGCTTGACGAACTTGTCAGTGACGGAGCCCTTGGCGTTGCCCTGGGCGTCGGTGTCGATGTTGCCGAGGTCACCGACGTGGCGGTTCTCGTCGGAGGGAGCACCGTGGGTCTTTCCGAAGGGGTTGACTTTCAATCATGTCAGCTTTGATTGTGTCCTTCACCTTTCTCGCCTCTGCTCTCTTTTGGGGGACTGACAGTGAGGACCGGCAGAGGTGCAGCCGTTGGTGTTGTCGCCAAAGGTGTGGATGTGGAAGCCGCGCTTGGCGTTGGCGTCATTGCCGGTGATATCCCAGGTAATGGTGGTGGGAGCCGACTCGGACTCCTGCTCAAAGGTGACGGTGCCGGAGACCTTGGCGTCACCGCGGAGGACGGACACTGTTAGGCGGCGGCGGACGGATCAGCATTTGATACATCTCCTCTCTTGGGATTTTTCCCCTTGCAGTGAAAGACAGTAAAGGAATGGTAGCTATTGGGCAAGAGACGGAGCAGATTGAGGACAACAAGGTAAAGCGGGTGGCCATCAAGGTAGGAGGTGCATTTGGTAGAAAAAGAGAGCACAACCCGGCCAACCCACGACGTCAGAAAACTCGCGCAAACGCGCTCATCTCTCCCCCCTTCTGCCGAATACGCCCATGGGTATAAAGAGGAGCGGCTCTGCCCTCTTTCTAGAGGTGTGTTGCAGAGAAGGTGATCTTCCTTACCTGCTTTGACCATTTTGACGGTTGTATGTGCTTTTGGTTTTTGGTGTTGGGGTTTTTTTTGGTTTTTTATTGACACAGCAGTCGTTTGACTAGAGAGAATCAAGAGGAGGAGGGGAAAGAGTGAGGGGAAGGGAAGCAAGAGCATGAAGGAGTGGAGAGGTGACGGGCAAGCTTTTTGAATGGGCAAAGGCGGAGTTACGAGGCGAATCGGCATCAGAGCTTCTCCTCCCCTCCTCCCGGAGCTGCTCTTGGCTACGAGGGCCGACTAGGAGTGTGTTACTGCTACATGTACCTAGGAGCCAATATCGACTGCTCTGACCCCCTCCTCCTCTTCGTTTGCCTTCTGTCAAGCTCTCTCTATTTCTCCCTCCCTCCCTCGCGCTCGCGACTCTCGCCCCGCTTCAACATGGCCCGCAGCTGATGACAAACCACCCGAACGACAGATCCACGTTCCGAAGTCGGGGGCATCCACGACCCGAGGACCGAACGAAGCGTCGTGATGGGTATCTGTGCAGTACGATGTGCGATATGAAGATGAGAGGGACGTCGGTTCCTTGACAATTGGATTAATGGGATATTACCACGATGGTTGGAGGTGCCGGGCGCTGTGTTTGCTTTCTTCCGTTTACGTCGACAAGGCCGATGAGGTGAGGGGGAGGGGTAGAGCGAGCACAGCGTCTGAGGTCGGAATGACGTATTATTTGCAAGGCGGCATCCCTCAATGCCAATGACGACGTCTAACGCAATCATGTTGTAATGGTGAGCCGGTTAACGTTGCAGGGGAAGAAAAATATAAAAAAGAGAAAAAAGGACATTTCCATCTTCCTTGGCTTCTTCTCTCCGCCTTCCTTTTGCTTCCTCTATGCATCCGCTGAGGGGCGATAGCTGATCGGAGAAGTGTGGAATTCTGGTGCAGCAAACGTCGGGTCCTGGCAGGGGAATATAGCCGGGAATGCCCTGGTGAGAGGGGTGAGGGGCACGCTACGTGTATTACCCAGTACCGTACGTCGTGTTCCCTATACTCGGAGGATTTTCTCATCCTGAAGCATCGGCATCAGGTCGTCCTGTTTTGGTCGGGAGACAGAATCTCAACAGGAGGGGTAAGGGGAGAAGGAAAGGGGGCGGGCAGCCGTCCGTATATCCGCAACTCTTCGAGACAGCCGATGAGACGGGTGAGCTTGGCACGTATCCTTGGCGCCAGCCACTGAGTGAACGCTGAACAGTGAGGTGAGACTTGTGATTGACCGTAGGTGAGAGCCGGAGTTCACGCGGGTGAAAGAAAATGATAGATGCTGAACGAGTGGCACTATTACGATGGATCCGATGGCCGTTTGCTGCGTCGACCATGGCTACCGTAGCCTCTTTTCTTCTCCTTCTCGGCGGGGATTGCAATTTGACAATACCCAAATTCGGCTTTTGGCTGATGCACGCTACGGAGGAATTATCACCACGCTTCGTAACGGTCTTGTCTGGTCTAGGAACGTTGGTTGGCTGATTGCTCTGCATTAAATGACCTGTAGGCCGTAGCCGCCACGCCTCGCCAGCGCTGATCAATTGATCAAGAAAAGCAGCAAATGAGTGGTGGTGGTGCCATTTTGGGGAGGGCCCGTGTGAATGCAAGTACGAGTGCGTACATATACTATCCCCACTGGTTCTGGTCTGGTTGAATGGGGTGCATAGTACCAATATGTACGACTATCACAGTACTCGCAAAGGAATACCGCGTAAGGCATCCGTCTTTCCCCTCATCCCTCCCCTGCGGTCAGGCGAGGGCCGGACCTGGACAATGCTAGACTGCCGCCATGTCGTAGTATCAGTATTGATCTGGCTGGCTATCTGGGTACGATCCATCAATAGCCACAACGTGCGACAATGGAACGTATGGGCAACTGGCGATATGTCGTAATCGTTGATACAAAAGTGCTTGTGAACACCACCGTATCGCCCGCAGTGCTGGATATCGCATGTGGCTCTAGAAGATGGTGTCCGTAACGTTCTGGTTGATACGTGGGAATTCGTCTCAGTATCGTACGAGCACACAGTCTTGATGAAGAGGCCAGGCTGGTGGTCATGGATGGCTGTTACAGGCTCTTACAGGCTTACAACTGCGGTATCTCCGCTTGCCGCACAGGGCCTGTACGGAGCATTGCAACCTCACTGTCTCGGACTTGCTGACACTTACATATCCTGGATGGCGGGCATAACATTGCTCAGGCTTCAATGATATGAGTACTAATGCAGCCGACATCCAATTGCGGTATTCATCAACGACAGCTCCTACCAATATACTGCCAATAGTCCAGGATCTCTCGAATCTCTCCTACCAGGTCCTAGCATCAGTGCTAGTGCTCGTAGCTGTAGCATCACGTCCAGTAGACTTACCCCTAATGCTAGTACGTGCATGGCACCAAAACGAGTTGACTGGCTCCTTCCTCTCTCCCCTGATTGCCCTGTTATCGCGGGACGCACACACACACACACACGCAACTCACATCTCTCCTCTCCACTCTCCCTTCTCAGCTTGGCCTGTGCTGTGCGCTCGCTTGCTCTGCCATCTTCTTGTTTCTGTTTCTCTCTCTTGCTTCTCTCCTCTACCATTTTCCAAAACAATCTTGTTGTGCTTGCGACTCTTCCCTGAACCCCTTGGAACTCGTTCGTCGGAGGCCCTCTTTCCCGCCCCTTGCCCTCTTCTCTCTGTCTTTCTCTGCTGTCGCTTTTTTGGAGGATCCACATCCGACCACCACCAGCCCAGTGCCAACCCCCGCCGCCCATCCTCACCGTCAGTTCCATCATCATCGCCTTGGGCCCTTCTCTCTTCCCTGACCTCTGGCTTCAGCCTCGTTATCATCGGCAAACCATCACCTACGCCATTTCGTCTCTCCAACCACAATCACAACCACACCACAACCACCACCGATCAACTCCCCACCGCATCCATACTCAACTATTCTCCGTCGCTTCTCTCTCGCGTCGACCTACCATCCATCGATTTCTCCCACTCTAGTTTCAATTCCGACCCCACGACATTCCACAGAAATGGCTCAGCCCGGCGTTCAGTCCCTCAAGGCATGCTGTGCCCATCCATCATCTTTTTCTTTCGCTGCTCTGGTCATCATCAGTTCAACCTGCTAACCTCGTCTGCTGCAGTGTGTCGTGACCGGTGATGGTGCTGTCGGCAAGGTTCGTCTATTCCCCGTTGGAGAAAGTGGCCACCCTGAAAAAAATGCAGCATTGGCGGATAAGAAGAAGAGAATGCTGACTTTCCTGCCACGCAGACATGTCTCCTCATCTCGTACACGACCAATGCCTTCCCCGGCGAATACATCCCCACAGTGTCCGTATAACCGCCTCCCCCCTCTTTCGCCACGCTCAGTGTTGAGAGAAGAATTCACGAAGCTGACTTGTGCGCGTGTGCTACAGCTTTGACAACTACTCGGCTAGTGTAATGGTTGATGGCAAGCCCATCAGCCTCGGTCTTTGGGACACCGCCGGTCAGGAGGATTATGACCGTCTGAGGCCTCTGTCCTACCCCCAGACCGACGTCTTCCTTATTTGCTTTTCCATTGTCAGCCCTCCGTCGTTTGACAACGTCAAGGCCAAGGTACGGCACATTGAACCCCGTGGATACACAAGCACATGACGATATCTGACCCCCCCTCTAGTGGTTTCCCGAAATCGATCATCATGCCCCCAACGTCCCCATCATCCTGGTCGGCACTAAGCTCGACCTGCGTGAAGATAGCGCCACTCTCGACTCCCTCCGTCAGAAGCGCATGGAGCCCGTCACATACGAGCAGGCTCTGGCCTGTGCCAAGGATGTCAGGGCCTACAAGTACCTCGAGTGTTCTGCCCTGACACAGCGCAACCTCAAGAGTGTCTTTGATGAGGCTATTCGGTTAGACCCCCTTTCTCCATCTCTCCCCTGCCCCCATCTGTCCCACCTAGCTAAGAATTGATACCAGCGCCGTCTTGAACCCGCGTCCCCAGCAGTCGCAGAAGAAGCGCTCCAAGTGCTCCATCCTGTAGACTTGTTCTTCTACCGAATCGTATCGAATTGGAAGACCTTTGCCCCCCCCCCACTATCGGGGGCGCACACATACATACACGCACACCCAAGTGGCATCCAGGACCTTGACCGGGACGATTATACCCTAGACGATATTTCCGACACCCCCTTTTGTGGAATATGCTTATTTTCCTCGTTTTACTTTTGCCGTCTCTTTTTTCTACCACTCCTATTTTTTTATTTTATTTTTCACGAAGAGGAAATCCCGGTATCTAGACCATGTGGTGGGGACAAGAAGAAAGAAGAAGCAGGGAGCAGAAAAGACTCGGATCCGTTCCTGATACGCCACCAAAACTGCTAGGCTGTCCGTTGCCGAAACCGCCTGCAACGGCTAAAGTCTATCAAAGGGACACGCTCATATGTGATATCAGGATCTTTTGATTTTGGACTCTGGTTAAGTTTTGACAGAATCGTCTGGGATTGAAGGCTTCACACTCGCCTATCTTTAGTCTCTGGTGTCGTAGCCTGCGACGGCCAGCAGATCGAGTACTCTGCTCTCTAGGTCTTTCTCCGTTCTGCCCTTCTTTCACGTTCGTTCTACTACATGGGGCTTCTTTTTCTGAATTTTTTTGCTTCTTTGCTTTTATTTTCGGCGTCTGGCAACGTGGATTTCTTGTCTCTTGTTTTGCGTGTGTTTCATTCTATGCCTGTTTGCTCATCCTAGCCTATCCATCCGTGCTGTTGCTTAGACGTTGGCTCCAACAGCAGATTCTTCTTTTTGTGCTTTTTGACTCTTGGTTTACCTCGCCGCTTGCATATGAACGATGCATTGCGTTGCGTTGATTTTGGTTGTTCCGTCATCCCTTTTCTTGAAGAGTTCATTCAGACCGGGAATGGGGGGGGGGGGGGGGGGGCGGGTTATTCTGTCGTCCGGTCACTGTAATGGAGGTGGGGAGTGAATGTGTTTGATTCATTTTCAGCACATACCATTTTGTCTATATATATATTCAAAGAACGTGACTCTTCTTTAATATTCTCCCGCCCCCCCCTCAAATAACCGTTCACATGCGTACCCTTGTAGAAGATAAAATGAAAAGAAAAAAAAAAGGATCAGAAACATAACAAAGTGTAGTGGTAGTAAAGACGTTATACAAATGCCAGAGGTGAATATTCCTAGCACTTAGTAGTGCTAGTACCTAGAACATACCGGGTACCCTACCCCTTCGGCTAGGATGTATGCTATCCTCCATGTTGGTCTGGGACTCAGACTGGGGCTGCGATTTCTGACCCTTTCCTTCAACCTTTGCATTCTTCTCCTTCTCGATGCGCTTGGCCCGGTTCTCATCCAGCTTCTGATTCTTCTCGCGAATCTTTTCCTGACGCTGCTTTGTCTTGCCACCACCTCCAGCGCTGTACCATTGTGTGTTAGCATTGTGAGGGTTGAGGGGGGAGGGAATGGACTTTTTTCTTTTTTAAAAAAAAAGAAGGGAAGGGGAGGGGAGGAAGAGAATGACGGAGAAAGAAGATGACCTACGTGAGTTCAATGTTTATCTTGCGAGGAGCAGACTTTCCATCGTCAAACATGGAGTGGTGGAACTTGTCTAGGCAGGTACGCTGGTGCCAGACCTTGGCGAACTCGACAAAGGCGATACCGCGGCAGGGTTTGTCGTCATCTCGGTTCTTGAGGCAGCGGACGGCGATGGGCGAGAGGGACGAGAAGTGGGCGGATATGCTGGCTGCCGTGGCCGTGAAGGGGAGGTTGCCGACGAAGACGATGTGGCGGTCGGCCTTTTCGGCCGTGGACTGGTCAAGATCGATTGCGTCGTTGCCGACGGTGGCGGGGGCAGCAGCAACATCATTCGTCGACCCCTCCTCCTTGGCCTCTCCCTCCTTGGTTCCACCCTCTACCTTTTCCTTCTTGTCCTTCTTGTCCTTCTTCTCCTTCTTGTCCTTCTTCTCCTTCTTGTCCCCCTCGTTCTTGGACTCCTCCTTGGCGGAATTCTTCTTCTTCTTCTTCTTCTTCTCTACCCCCTCCTCCTCCTCCTTCTTCTTCATCTTCTTCTTCTCGTCGTCGATGGCAGCGGCGGCAGAAGCAGCATATCTCGATTCCTCATCCTCTTCATCCTTCTCCTCTTCGGGAAGATCCTGGAGATCCTTCATCTTGTCCTTCTTCTCTTTGCGGCTCTCCTTGTTCTTCTTGTCCTTCTTGGACTTCTTGGGCTTCTTGGGCTCACCGGCCGCGGCGCCGTTCACGTCATCGTCGCGCTTGCGCTTCTTGGCGGGAACCTCGTCGACGGCCGTTTCGAAGGGCTTCTCCTCGACGGCTTCTCTCGCTCTCTTACTCTTCATCTTGCGCTTCTGTGTGTGTGTATATGGGTATTGAAAGAAAGAAAAAGAGAAATGCAATTGTTGAAGGTCGAGAATAGAGAGAGAGCCCAAAAAAAAACCCGTCGTAATATTTGGTGATGCGCTGGATGCAGAGTTTGTCATTTTGATTTTTTTTCGATTTTTTTTTTTGGCCCGCATTGTTGCTGGTCCCAGTATCCACTCACCGCCTGCGGAATCAAAATCCACCCGGCCTCATGCGGGGGAGGGGCTAGAGCAAGTTTTATCAGGTAGCAATATGGGAGGATCGTATTTCATCTTGTAGGTAATTAAGGGTAATGTGAAATGCTTGGATCGTATTCATCAAAATGGTGTCCTATGTGTGCACTGCAGCCACGTTTATCCTGGGGCGCATATCGACCTGCATTGGCTCAGCGGACCATTTCCGCTCATCAGAAACGATGCTAGATTTGGCCCAAATCACGACGGGCACGACTCTTTGCCATAATTCAATGCTTAAACTCCTCTTATTATCTGGCAAGGGATTTCTCTGCCTAAAACTCTTCAATGATGTAGCACCGTTACCGAGAAAAGACACGCGATCGCGATGACGGCTAATAGAATATCAGGGAGATGGGCTTCTCATCAGCCACATACCTCTCCTTGAACTCCTTGCGCGACAGGAACCGCGCCAACGGCAACATGGTATCCTTCATGTCCAGGATTCCCCTCTTCTTCTGGTCAATGTGCGAGGCGTCGACAATGATGTTCTCCAGGTATTCCAAGGACAGGGCGCCTGGGCAGTTCAGTCAGTACATACGACAAACAACACTCGTCCGATATACCGAACAGGCAGTGAACTCTCATCCAGGTTTCTCACCATTGTCAATCAGCTCTATCAGTCTAGCGGGTGTTCCAATTCCGATGCCAGTCTTCTTGTTCTTGAGGAACTCGACTTGCTCGGCGACCTTCATGTGCTTGGCGAACTAGAAGCAGTTGAAAGTCAGTATCTTTCCCACGTCTCCTCGGGGAGCCTTTCTTCTCTTACCAGCTTTGCAACGGCATTATCCTTGCCCTGAAACTTTCTCACACCCCTTTTGTATTGTCGTGTGTCAGCGATCTCTGAAGAGTAGCACACATGGGGAAGGAATACCGGTGAACGAGATATGAAGAGAAAGAAGGAGAGGGGAAAACTCACCTCACGAGATCGGCGGCTCTGAGCCCTGCGCCGGCCACGATGAGCGTATGCGGTGACCCCTTCTTCTTAGGCGGCTTGGTGAGCGACTCTGGCTTCTGGCAGAACTTTTCCATGAATGTCGCCAACTTCTCCTGTGTCCTATCCGACCTCCAGGCGCTGGTGTCCTGGATAGAGCCGGCTACAGACCATACGCAAAAGTCAGTCCTTGTCTGATCTCAATTCCTCATCGCATGTGTGTGCCTCACACACACACGCACACACACACACACAGAGAGAGAGAGAGGAATGGAAGGAGAGAGAGAGGCATACCGGAGATGGTGAGGTCCGACACCTCAACAGGACTGAGATCAGTGCCGAACCGAGTCGTCCTCTGCGCCAGATGGTCCGCCAGAAGCTGGTTGTCCATGCGTCCAAAGAGGGTGTTGACACCCAGATCGGTGTTTAGCGAGTCATCCTCGTGGGAATCTACGCCGCTGGCCTTTCTCTTCTTCTTGGTCTTTTTCGAGGTGGTGTCTACATCCTCTGCCGCACGTTTCTTTGAATTCGACATGGCTGTGGTTGTGTGGGTGTTGTGTGTATGCGCGCGTGAAGAAGTACTATGTCGTCTTTTTTTTTTATCTTAGAATAAACTTTGGACTTTTTTTTTTTTTTCGTCCAGTCGTGTACAGTGTTACTCAGAGGCGATATTGAGTGGGTCTACCGCTGTTGTGTCCGATTAGCACTGTATATACACTGTGGATTGCCTTTGGCCGTTGTCCCACGGCTGCGTCTACACTCATATATCTTCAATTCCATATATTATTGCCTGTTAAAAGTACAGCAACACAATCGATAGATTCTAACTAGGAACGAATTGCCTACTACAGTATTGCTTCTCCCAATTAGAGGGAGGAAAAAAGAACAAGAAAAAAAAGGGAGGGAAGGGGGGGTTGGGTTGTTCCAAAAAAAAAAAAAGGAGGAAAAAGAAAAAGAAAAGAAAACGCCTCGCAAGTATAAACCCAGGGTTAGAAGATGCTGTTCACAATGTTACCACCAATGGTAGCACCGGCACCGAAGATGGCCGCGTTACCGAGCTTCTTGCCAAACTTCTTGCCCATCTCCTGCTTCTTGCTGGGCTCCCCGTTACTTGGCTGACCGCTACCGTTGGCGACAGCCATGGGCGGCACGCTGGAGTCGTAGGGGTTCTGGTAGGGTTGGTTCTGGGGGTATCCGTACTGGGGCTGGCTCTGGGGCGCGTACGCGGAGGACGCATGTGCGGCCTCTTGGGGGACGGGGGCCTTGCTCTCGTTCTCTACTAGGACGTAGTTACGTGGGAAGATGCCCTCGAGGCCGGTGCGCTGGTTGGTACCCATCCACCAGTCCTGGTTCATGTACTCGTGCACCGAGACCTTGTCGTCCTTCTCCATGGCCAGGTCCCGCCCGTCGCTGGCGTTGTACTGGTACAGGGCGCGCGCGTGGGCGATGACGGGCTTGCTGGGAGGGGGGCCGGGCGGAGGTGCGGCAGCGGCGGGGTTGTTGCGGGACGGCAGGTTGGGCGGCGGGGTGTCCTCGTAGGACGGCGGGGCGGGGGAGGGTGACTTGCCGGCGCCGCCGGCAATATCGAGGTTGGCCATCGCCGCCGCGGGGGGCGAAGTAGGCCCGTTGCTGCGAACGGTGCTGGCCGGCGTGGCGTTGCGGGATGCCGCCGTGCGGAGGGGCCCAGAGAGCGGTGACTCCTCGGGGAGCGTGGAGTGGATCTCATCGTAGACTTGCTCGTCAATCACGCCCTTTTCAAGGAGATTCTCAAGTTCCTATCATGCATTCTGTCAGAAGAATTTCCCACTACGCCCCCCCCCCCCCCCCCCCCCCCAAAAAAAAAAAAAAAAAAAGGGGGGGGGGGGGGGAGGAGAGGGGGGGCCAACGCGTTGGAAGATGAACTCACATTCTTGATGGTACGAAGCGACCGGTTCACCTCCATTATCGTCTGACGGTCTGCCGACACCATGGTGGGCGAGAATGAATAGCGCGGGTTGCTCTTAGTCTTTCCGATTTTCTGTAGGGTATAGGGAGGACCGGGGGAGGGAGTGTATAATAGGAACACAGGGTTGGAACGTGGAGTTGCGGCGGGATGAAAGAGAGAGATGGTAGGAGAGAGAAGTACGGTGGGCGGTTTCCAAGGGAGAATACGAGCAACGAGTGTAACGGAACAGACATCCACGGGGTGCTGCTGACTGTCACTGTCATCCCATTGTTGCTGACTAGGCGCGGGGAGCGGGTGCTGGTATGACCCGTCCGTCCCACTGACACTGCGAAACACACATCATGCTGATCACAGGCTCTGCACTGCCCCCTATCGCAGTAAGTACATACAGCAGCTACCTGTAGGTACCTGTAGTAATACGTAATCCTCACCCTCACCCCGAGTCGATGGGTCCGGGGGCACGAACAGCATCGTGGTCTGATCCTTCGAGTCTTCTTGACCCTGTATCACGTCGTATTGTGAATCGTACTATATATAATAGCGCGCTCGCCGAGTCACTTATTTCGTCGCAAGGTCCTCGCTTCTCTTGCTTTTCGTCTTCTTTCTTCTCTTCTCTTCTCTTCTTTTCTTTCCTTCTTTTCTTTCCTTCTTTTCTTTCCTTCTTTTCTTTCCTTCTTTTTTTCGTCGTGTTTCTGTGACTACAATTAGACAGACGAATATAGCCTCGGTGCGAGCTAGCCAACACCAGCCGTGGTGACGAATCTTCTGTCGGTCGTCATATTTCGAAAGAAAAACATAGAGTAAAGAAGAAAAAAAGAAGAAGAATTGTCTCTAGGTCCAGGAGAATACAACTTGCAATGTCTTCTACATCTCAGTAGTAACTCTAGATTGCCTTTCTACTCTCGAGCCCCTTTACTATCTAGCCCGTCCAGCCAATAGATGGCCATCTGACGCCTTGCCAAGCGTCTCTCTCTAGTTGAGAAACTTGCTCTCCTTGACAGTGTACAGGTCAACGTACTCGTCCACGGCGGTGCTTTCGAGCTTCTTAGGGTCGAGACCAAGGTCGATGAGCTCCTTGACGCGGGACTCGCTCAGGTGAGGGCCGAGGTGACGCTTGTATTTCTCGAGGATGAAGGGCTTGGCCTCCTCACGGCGGAGACGGTGGCCCAGGGGTGCCTCGACAGCCACCTCGTCCAGGACGGTGCCGTCGTTCAGCTCGACGGTGAGGGCGTTGGAGATCGTGCGCAGGGCCGGGTCGTGGTAGTCCTTGGTGTACTGGGGGTCCTCGACGCACTTGATCTTCCGGCGCAGGGACTCGACCAGCTCTGACGTGGCAGCCTCGCCGCCGTCGGTATAGTCGCTGGCCTCGAGGCGGCCAAAGGTCAGCATCACGGCGCACATGTACTGGATGCAGTGGTCACGGTCGGCAAAGTTTTCCAAGGGCTTGAACTGTTTGTCGATGATGCGCACGCAGGCCTCGTGCGTGCGGCAGGTGACGCCCTTGATGTCGGCGGCGGACTTGCCCATCTTCTTGAGCTGGTGGTAGATACGCTCCGAAGCCTCAACAGCCGTCTGGGAGTGGAACTCGGCTGCACAACGCACACGAGAAGTGGTCAGCATCCAAGCCTGGTACCATGCTGGGAGTGGTGTCTGGAAATCGGGTGGCTTGAGACTTACCTGGGTAGGACACCTTGAAGAGGACATTCTCCATGACGTAGCTTCCGTAGGGACGCTGGTACTCAAACTTCTTTCCCTTGAACAAGACATCGTAGAAACCCCAACCGGGGGCGGACAGAACCGTGGGCACGCCCTGCTCGCCCTTGAGAACCTTGAGGGCGAGGTTGACGGCGCGTTGGCAGGCGTCACCAGCGGCCCAGGACTTGCGGGACATGGTGTTGGGCGAGTGGCGGTAGGTACGCAGGCTCTGGCCGTCAACCCAGGCTTGACTGACGGCAGCGGCGATGCCCTGGGAGTCGAGGCCAAGCATCTTGGCGACAACGGCGGAGCTGGCCACCTTGACGAGAACGACGTGGTCGAGGCCGACCCTGTTGAACGAGTTGAGAAGCGCCAGGCAGCCCTGGATCTCGTGGGCCTTGATCATTCCCTCCAAGACGTCCCTGACAGTGAAGATCTTGCCGCCGGCCAAGTTGCCACCGGCCTTGTTGGTGCGGTTGACCCAGTCGGCTACGGCCAGAATCGCGCCCAGGTTGTCCGAGGGGTGACCCCACTCAGCGGCCAGCCAGCAGTCGTTGAAGTCGAGCCAGCGGATCATGGCACCAATATTGAAGGCTCCGTTGATCGGGTCCAGCACATAGGGAGTTCCGGGGACCCTGGTACCGTTGGGCACAATGGTGCCGGGAACCGTGGGGCCGAGGAGCTTGGTGCACTCGGCGAAACGCAGGCCCTCCAGGCCGCAGCCGAGAGTGTCTAGGAGAATCCATCGAGCCGTGTCGAACTGCGTAGAGGATATTTTTCCTCTGGTCAGCTTGAGCCTTGTACTTGTTTTCACTTCACTTATCGGGAGGAAGGAATTGCCAATGCCGGCAGTAATCACGTTCATTCAGGGCGGGGTAAGAAGGACGATGAAAAAAAAAAAGGAAGCTAAACGGAACAGCACCGCCGATCGGCAACCGATACTCACAGCGAGGTCAGAGTCAATGGACGTGTTGGCGACATAGTCGGCAATGTCCTTAATCTCGGGATCGTATTCTCTAGTAGGAGGCATGGCGGGCGCTCCAGACTTGCGTGCTGTGGTTGTGGAAAGGTAGGAGGGAGTTGAGCATGTGCGGGCAGCAGCGACTGATGTCGAGCGGACAGCGGCGGCACTTGCAAGAGGTAGGACACCACCACCAAGCCGAGGTGTTCGTAGCTGCTTGGAGGCGGACCGCAAGCTTCGACTGACGGCAGACATGGCTTCTCCCGGCCAAGAGTATACGCAGGTTTAAAGGTGGGGAGGAGGAGGAGGAGGAGGAGGAGGAGGAGGAGGATCGTTCAGTTGTATCAATGAAACTCGAATGGGTGAATATATAAAGAGAAGGTAGGGTAGTAGAGGAGCGGTTATGTCTCTGGAAGCCCTTTCCGATTGAATCACTTACTAGTTATCATCTTGGCCTACGTACTAATAGTAGGTACGCACACTCTCTGCCGTGTGCCGTCAATGTTCATGGTTACCCTCGGCTAAGACGTACAACGACTCTAGATTCCCCCCCCTCACTCCCCCGGAATTTGGTGGATCCCAACCTCCTCTATAGCACCCTGGACGCTGATGCCAGCGCTGTTACTGGTTCCCCCAGCCATAAATCCCCCGCAATACGGATGGGCACCCCGTGAATTGCCTGCTACAATGGCAGCTTCTTGTTTCTGCTTATTACCAGCTGAGCTCTCTTGTTGTTCCAAGACTGTATAGTGTGATACGTCCCGTACCAGCAAGCAATGCCCATGTTGAGATACGCATACGTGTTGATGATGAATCAAGCTAGGCCCTTGTCTTCCCGCCGTACATGTTCGGCCACCGAGCTCCCAGCACCTTTATCATGCGCTCTCTTTCTTTCTTCTTTCTCTTTGCATGACGTAATATCACCCGCGTTGTTGTACCGGTTAAACATCATAGATTGTCCACACACCATAGGGGATAATGAATGAAGTCTGTGTGACGTACTGGGGGCACAACTTTTATATACATGTATTGCCGCCGGTATATTGCGCCGTCTCGTCTTCATTCATCGACCATGCCGGATAGTATGGTAAATGTGAGGTTTAAGTGAAGACTTAACAGGTACTAGTAGTATTGCTACTGGTGGCAATGGTTGGAAGATTGGAACAATTGGACGAAGCAGTTACGCCATTTACGCTCATTACGCCCTCGGTTGAGTTATGCCATCGACATCTGTGCGCCTGACTCCGTGGATGGCTTCTGCACAGCGCACCCACCCCCAGTTGTCGGCGCGGGTTTTTGCATAGGCATGTCAGGAGAGTCATATAACAACTATAGCGAAAGGAAATGATGGTACCTACACCACAATGCATACTAACGGAGAGGAAACCAAGAGGTTACTCCATCACCACTGAGGAGGCGACGTCACGTGGCTCCCGAAAGTGCTGGAATAAGCAGCTGAGTCATCATCCGGAACAGGCTGTTCCGGCCCGATCAGCAGCCCCGAGCATGAAAGGCCACGTTTACAGTCACAATTTACCCCTGTGTGGTAATCATCATCAACATCGTCAAAATAACACACAAAGATAACCCCAATCTCTACAATTACAAAGTGTGATCTGCTTATGTAATCATCCAATCCATTCCACTGGATAATCCCTGTTCCGACCCGACAATTCAGACGAGCATTTTACCGACGTTATTCCGCCGCTCCGTCTGACAGAAACGTCATTCCTTCGGAACCACACCGAACACGTGAGAAGAGGCCCCCAACTTGATGCAGTACAGAACATCGACTCGTCGCTGTTACCTTGTTATCCTTTTCTTTTCTTTTTTTTTAAAAAAAAAATACAGGAGCATTTTGGCCTTCTCATATCCATTTTTTTCATCCTGAACAACCTATTGTTAAACAGACCACGGCGCGACGATCGGACGTGGTAACCATCACATGAGTGGTCCTCGAGCGTCATGTGATCGCAGGGTGGATACCCTTCACGTGCGCCATGTGCTCAGGGGGAACAGGGTAGAAACGTGGAAAGGCGTTATAGTAATATGTGCTTGCAAAACAACAGCAGGAGGGTAGCATGAAGGAACAGGAAAAGAAGGCAGATGGAACAAAGCATACTACTTTAGTAGGAGTCGCGACTTTTTCTCCATCTACCATTATGTCATGGTTCATGGCATATCTATATACTGCACGTAATCACTTAGTGGTATCATTCTGCCCGTGCTTGGCGACCCCTAGACTCCACCCCCAGCATAGTACTATGAGTCTATGACTGCCTATTGAGAAGGAATACTAATCAATATCGTCGTCCATGGCGCGGATATCTCCTCCAAGGGCCACTCAGGCTCGATCTCGATGCGCTATAGGACAGTTTATCTGAAATTACCAAACTAGGCAATTACGAGATTTTCGATGCTGGATTCAGCCAGGGAAGCCGATCTAGTTTCATTTTGCCGGCATTTTAAGCTTCTACGGCAGTAATAGATACCCCATGGGTTACGGAAACAGAATTACTCGGAATAGTTCAGAACGGCATATCGATACAGGTATCGATATGCAGCCACGAGTGTTATTATCAGACGTCAATAAGGGGGATTCATCAGACTGTATAGACTGTATACTCACAGAGAATGCACGTGTACTCACAGAACCCAGCTCCCCTCCCCTTTTCCCCCAACCGTCGGTCTCCCCAGGCCAAAAGACTTGATCCATCAAGGCTAACATACGGGATATTACGGTGTAGACTGTCGATCCAAGGGGGGGGGGGGGGGAAGCACTAACGCACAACCCGTCATCTTATCACAGCAAAATACACCTCAGTGGCAAAAAAACAAATGAGAGGGAATTGCTCATCGGGAGGGTTGAACAACCCCATTCCGGGCCGAATGCAGATCGATACCTTATGAGTGAAGAGAGGAGAATAATACAGGCTGGTAAACAAGGCAGAAAGAAATAAGGTAACTGATCAACAGGCATTGTATGGACGGAGAGAGCTCCCCCAGCAGATACCATAGAGAACCCCCACTCCATTGACGAGCCAAGTACAGATTACAGCCGTACGGAGTAGTTGTGCCATTTTCCCTCGAGTAAAACTACAACTGCGCTACATCGCCCCGCCGCCACATATTAGGGAGCTCCATACGACCGTACGGCAGACTGTACATGTGGTAAGTAACGTGGAGGAGATATAGTGATAGCATTGCTCCCTCTATCCATGTGGTCGACTCACTGTGAAGCCTCTTGGAGGGCTAACTAAGTTACACCCCCACCCCCCCCTTTTTTTTTTCTTTGCCGGGCCCAGTATAATGCAATTATTACACAGCAATTGCAAAGCATAAGAAGAAAGGAAAGAAGAAAAAAAAAGGGGCAATAAGGCGGAAAGAGAGAAACAGGGACGGGACAGTCTAGGTAGCCGATCAAGGGGGTAACAAGTTACATCGCTGGTACCGAGGGAAGAATGGTGTAGGGCGGCGGCGCTATTTGTCCACCCAGAGCCGCCGTAGTCCGATGGAGTTTTTTTTTTTTTTTTTTTTTTTTTGGTATAGTGCTGGTAGAGTGGGTCCCGTAGGAAGGAAGACAAGAGAGAAATGGTACTATACCCTTTTTAGAACCTTCGATCTTCAAGACCTGCATGGGCTTTCAGCATCGTCACCCAAATATACCTTCATCTGCGTGGGTATATCTCTTTCCACCATAACCTACGTACCAACCCTGCGGTGTTCGCACAAGTTTCACTCATTTTCCCTTCCTCGGGTGCCACACACATGCTCAGGAGGGTCCTTTTTTCTTTTTCTTTTGTTTTTTTAAAAAAAAAGAAAACCGGAGCGGCGCTTAGTACACCGGCTCCTGCCCAGGATATAGCCATGCGAGTTGGAAGGGGGGGGGGGCGGCCAAGACTCAGGAATAGAAGTTGGGGCTGAATGAGGGTCAAAGGGACATGGCTGCTTCTTTCCCCTTCCTACAACCCACTTGGGGTCGATTCGAAAATTCAACCTGCTACCCTCTTTTACATTGTATCATCGTCCTCTTCTAAACTGACTCCTCTTCCCACATCCCCCACGGTTAGACCCAAGACTTGAGAACCAGTTAGCCCTTGTTGTCGGCTGCGGAATCGCTCCTCATACCCATCTTGCCCCTCCTTCTCGCGCTCTCTCTCTCTCTTCCTTCCCTCTATCCTCTTCCTCATTGGCCTCGTATTCCGTTATATAACATATACGGCGTATCTTTTTCCGCTGTGTTACGCCTTCTCATTTGTCTTGTGCCGTGTTTCTCCTTTTTGCGGTGCGTTGGCATGGCCCTTCTGTAGCATACTTCAACAGCAGCAGTTACACCGGCAGCTTGCACCCGGCCATCGTCAACCATGGACGGAGACAAAGTCCTGATCTACCTGCTTCGTCGCGATCTGCGCACATCAGACAATCCCATCCTGCATCACCTAGAAACTTCCTCCCCCTCCTCGTCCTCTCCCTCCTCCCCAGCCGCCGCGGATGACGAGCGTCATCATCGCGGTTTCACCCACCTCCTACCCGTCTACGTCTTTCTGCCCAACCAGATCGAAGTCTCGGGCCTAGTCCGGCCTGGCAAGCAATCACCCTACCCTCCTGCTGTAAGCGCTATTGCCAAGTTCTGGCGTTGTGGCCCGCATAGAGCTCGGTTCCTTGCCCAGTCGGTTTGGGATCTCAAGGACAACCTCGAGGAACTGGGGAGCGGCCTTGCCATCCGGACCGGTGACTTCGGCACCGTCGTCAAGAGCATCCTGGGTGCCCTCGGTGGAGCGACTGCCGAAGTCTGGATGACCGAGGAGTTATCCCACGAGGAGAAGCTGGACCAAGACGCTGTCGCATCCGCATGTCAGGCTGCGGGTATTACCTTTAAGCTCTGGCCTGATGAGAAGTACTTTGTCGATGAGTGAGTTTTACCCTCTGTTGCATTTGCTACCATCGTTATTCCTCTGTAGCCCCTAGTACCTACACCATCATGCTCCTGCTCCTGTCCCTTACGCTGGCCCTTCCTCCCGTTGATCATAGCCGTCTGCCCACCGCTGCCCTGTACGACGACAATCTTCCTAGACTGTCCGGTTTCGCTCCAGTTCACACTCCGGTTCCCACCCTCATGCTTCGCGCCCGTTGCCTTTACCCCCATCGCCATCATTAATGCCGCCGGCTCTCCTACCCAATAACACAAAACACACCCATGGAGGGACAGAGAGAGAAATAAATAAAAACTCCATGCTTCCCCTTTCTCTTCCCCCCCCCTTTTATCCCCCTTTTTCCCACTGACTTCCCTCTCCCCCAGTCGCGACACTGGCCTCCAGACCCCATCGGAACTTCCAGACGTGTATACGAGCTACCGAAAATCTCAAGAGCCGCTGCGCAAACGACCGCGCTCGGCGCTCCCCCGACCCGAAAAGTCCTCTCTACCGCCCTTTCCAGATTCGTTGTCAGCCGACTCCGAATCGCCCTTTGTCGAACCCCGAAGTCTCGAGGATCTCAGGGCGCGCCTGCTCACGCCGCTCCGCAACCCTCCTCCTAACACACCACCGATCCCGGAAACAGAACCAGAAGAAGATGGCGGTGACGCTGCCCCGGACCGGATCCTACAAGGCGGAGAGACCAGAGCGCTGAACCGCCTTGAGTACCTGATCAACTCGGGGGCCATAAAGACATACAAGGACACGCGTAACGGACTCCTAGGACCGACCTTCAGCACCAAGTTGTCGGCTTTCCTGGCCTTCGGCTGCATCTCGGCGCGCCAGATCCACCACCACCTCGTCGGGTACGAAGACGGCACCGACGCGCGCTATGAATCGGCCGACGGATACGGGCAGGGGGAGAACGAAGGGTCGGAGGCGGTGCGCCTCGAACTCCTCTGGCGCGACTACATGAGGCTCTGCACCGCGAAATTCGGACGCCGGCTGTTCCGGCGGTCCGGCTTCCGTCACAAGGGGGCAGCATCGCTGGACAAGGAGTGGAAGACGGCTGACGCCTCGACCGCGCAGATCGGCCAGGTGCCGAACCCGGACGAAGTCGGAAAGATCGTTGCCAGGATCCTCGCGGGGACCACGGGAATCGGGCTCATCGACGCCTCGCAGCGCGAACTCCTCCACACGGGATACACCTCCAATCGGGCGAGGCAGAACGTGGCAAGCTTCCTCGCCAAGCACCTGGGGATCGACTGGCGGTACGGCGCGGAGTGGTACGAGATGATGCTCGTCGACTACGACGTCTCGTCCAACTGGTCCAACTGGCAGTACGTCGCGGGCGTGGGTAACGACCCGCGGGGTGACGCGCGTATCTTCAACCCGATCAAGCAGGCGTTCGACTACGACAAAGACGGAACGTACGTGCGGACCTGGGTGCCCGAGGTCAAGGGCCTTGACAAGCTCGAGAACGTCTTCCAGCTGTGCACCGCCAGCGCCGCCGACCTCGAGAGGTGCGGGCTCACCGACAGCGTCATGGCCACCGACCCCGTCTTCCGAATCGAATTCACCGTCGACAGAAAACCCAAGACGTCCAACAAGATGTCCACGAGGCGTCGCGGCGGCCGAGGAGGAGGAGGAGGAGGAAGCTTGAACAGTAACGGCGGCAACGGTCGTGGCGCCACTACAGGTCACGGCAGGACAGAACTGGCGGCAGCGTATGGGCGGCCGGGAGGCGTGGTGGCAGACGGCAACCGACGGTCCATGCCCCCGCTGGAACAGCCATCGGTATACCGTCCTACCATACAGGCGACTAGCGGGCCCCCTCCGCCGATCCATCCCGCAGCCGCGATCCCACCGGGCGCCGCCTTTGCCATGCCGGCATTCAGTCCCGGACCGGCAAGCCCGTACCATGCCCCCCAGCAGTACGGCCACCACCCCCCATGGTACGGCCATCACGCGGCGTACCAGCCGAACCCTACCCCGAACCCGGGATGGGGCGTTTACGGGGACTACCGGGCTGCGAGGACGGGCGGACCCGTCCTCCCCGGCGGCGAAATGGTCAACGTGGCCGTCAATCATGGTGGGATGCACCGGGGTCCTCTCCCGGGATATCCCCTTTCGCCACCGCCATATTACTACTCTCACCATAACATGGGCTCGGGCATCTAGTTCAGTGCGTGAGTGCGTGGCGGTATGCGATGTGGACCTGAAAGAAAGAAAAAAAGGGTCGGGGCTATTTTCGAGTTGAATAAGACAGGGGGGGGGGGGCGAACTTGATGTCGTGCGTCATGAGAAAGAAAGGGGTCGAGAGTCATGACGGAAGGGAGGGACTTAGAGTTTATGACAGTCATTTTCACACATGCAAGTATACGAGACACTTGTAGATCTTAGCACAATGACCAACGAGATTGCAAATTAACAAAACGACAACAGAAACTGTGAATGAACAAAAGAAGCACAACGAAACTGCAGATGGGGAGCCAAAGAGGAACAGAATGATGTTTACGGAAACAGGCTCAAAGAAATGTATTACGCACACGTCTCGGCCTTGATAGTTTGAGGGGAAAAAAACATGATGCAATATCACACGATACAGTACTGCGATGACAGGAAGCCAGCGTGACAGGTCATGGTACGATTGTTATATTACACAATACTACGATGAGGGGAAGCCAATTTGACAGGTTAAAATACAAATGTCTTTCTTTTATTTAATTCATTATCGTCTGTGCCTCGCCCTCGACTAGGTTGCAAGGACCGGGGGGGGGGGCGGTATAGATGGTATATTGTTGATGGTGATGACATGTCATGCTGATATACTTAGAGGCCGTACGACTTCTTCTTGTCCTCGATGGGGAACTCGTTTCCGGTAGCCTCCTTGTACTTGTTGCGGATGGCGTCGGCAATCATCTCGTCCTTGGCCTGCTCGGCGGCAGACTCGTTGTCCTGAGCGCCCGACTTCATGACCTTCTCCTGAAACATGTCGATGGCTGTGAGGGGGGGGTTAGAATTGAGATCCGTCTTCTCTCCGGTCATTCCTTTCTTGATCACGAGTGACTCGAATGGATGGGCAGAACGAGGAGGAGGGGGAGGTGAGGGAGAACATACCCTTGTCGAGGCCATCCTCGTTCTTCTCGCCCTGGGCACCACCGCCGGCGGCGTTGTTGAGCTTGTCCATGAAGCCGCCACCGCCGCTAGACTTGTTGCTGTCCTTGCTGTCATTGCTGTCGTTGTTTCCGCTGAAGCTCTCGGCGGCCTTGTTGATGAAGTCCATTTTGACCGTCGGTGGTTCTGATGTGTTGTGTGGATGTGGGAAGATGGGTTGTGGGGCGGGGGGTAGGCCAGAGAGAGGATGATGGAAAGAAGGAGAAGAGTAATAACGGTTGCTGGAGGGGTCGAAGCAGATATTTATTGGATCGAAGAGACTGACTACCTGTACCTACAGACTAATAATACAGCTTCCCCCTCCTCTTCTCTTCCCTCGTGAAGCTAATCTACAACTTACCGCTTTAACTCAGCTGTCGGGGCCAGATTCTTGGGCAACGCAGCCAGTTTTGCTAGTAATCCTCCCCCCCCCACCCCGATCACCTGGGAACTGCTACGTACGACGCACGGGCATAGTACAAGAAGGCGGGCCGTTCGTCATCCAATTGGCTGTCAGGTCGCGGATCGTCAGATCGTGGAGGGGCGCGGCTCGAGGCTTGATCGCTGTAGACTTCAGCTGGGCTGGGATCGTAGTAGCGCTACCTGACAGTGGTGACACTAAATGGCGGCAGTGGAGGTAGCAGCTACAGACGATAATAATACACATCAATGCACTTGCATTGCTTACCACTACTCTTGCTCAGTCGTTACGTGGCTCCATTAGCTGGGCTTTCTTTCCTCTTGGAGCTGAAGTGCTACGGACTGCCAAGGCTCGAAGGGCATCTTTTAACCGCTTCGCTACCAAACCAATGTAGGCTTCTTTTGCTTTTCTTGTAATCTTATCAGCAGCAATACAGATTATGGTTGAGCTGTGAGTTGCATTGTGGGCCATGACGTTGCTTGCGTGTCCAGTTCGATTACCCTAGGCAACACTTACGCTGGTCCCAGGCGTCGGGTTTGCCACTGTCTTCTTGCCTTCGACGGGAGAAACATGATGGTCCCATGATGTCTGGGATACGTAAAGGAATAGAGCATGTCATGAGAAATAATATCGCCGTACTGCTCTCTGGCACAGAATCAATACCGTGGATAGAATAGTAGGCATCACCCTCGTCATTCAGTACCCGTGTACGTCTTATCCCGGTGGTGGGGCTCGCTGCCCCTCCAGTTGCCGTTTGACTCAGCATCATGGAATCACCACCATCTTTCATCGTACAGGAAGAGAAACGACCGCGAACGTATTCCGACCATCTCGAAGAGGTCATACCACCGGGGTCCTCTTGTCCGTCATTCACTCCGACCTTGGCGGAAAAGGTGTGCAGCACCATGGCAAAACCTCTGGATGACTTTCTGCGGAAGCCACTATACGGTACGTTGCTACTGCTTCTTTTTATTTTTTTGCCCCTGCTCCTCCACATGACTCAACCTAACACTGCAATGCAGTCTACGATCTCCCCCCAAAGGTACTCGACAACATCTCCCTAAAGTCCGGCGATCGAGACACCCCCGACATACCAGATGACCAACTCGAACCCCACCCTGTCGACCGGGATGACGGTCTCGTCGGCGCACAGAGCTGCTCCCTCTGCAGTCTGACATTCAGCTCGCTCGAGGACCAGCGCAGCCACCAGAGATCTGACCTGCACCGCTACAACCTCAAGCAGAAGCTGCGGGGGCTCAAGCCCGTGACGGAGACGGATTTCGAGAAGCTCATTGGCGACCTGGACGAGTCCCTGTCCGGTTCTGACACGTCCGAAGATGACGATGGCTCCGACGACGGTGGCAAGCCAGAATCTACCCTGACCTTGCTGCTCAAGAGGCAGGCCCGCCTGGCCGACAAGACGGCCGCCGCCGACGACGACGATGGTGGAGACGACACCAACGGCAACCCAGAGCGATCGGCGCGCAGAAACAAGTCCAAGGCGCCGCTTATCTGGTTCGGCTCGCCGCTACTACCGGACAAGACCTACTTTGGCCTATACAGGTCCATCCTGACGGGAGAGGAGCAGCGGCTCACGGATCTGGTCGAGGTACTACGGAAGAAGCAGATCGAGCCCATCGTGATGCCCCGACCGGCCAAGGACGGTTCCATCCCCGACGTCGCCTACAAGGGCCCTCACATGTTCCTGTGCATGATCGGCGGCGGCCACTTCGCCGCCATGGTGGTGTCGCTGGCCCCGCGGCCGACCAAGAGCGGCGCCACCACCATGAACCGCGAGGCCACGGTGCTGGCGCACAAGACGTTCCACCGATATACGACGCGCCGTAAACAGGGAGGCTCGCAGTCAGCCAACGACAACGCCAAGGGCAATGCGCACTCGGCAGGATCCGACCTGCGTCGATACAACGAGCAGGCCCTGGTGCAGGACGTGCGGTCCCTGCTGACTGAGTGGAAGGGGCTGATCGACACGTCGGAGCTGCTCTTTGTACGCGCTACGGGGTCCACCAACCGCCGGACCCTCTTCGGTCCCTACGACGGACAGGTTCTCCGGCACAATGACTCCAGACTGCGAAGCTTCCCGTTCAGCACGAGGCGTGCAACGCAAAACGAGCTGATGCGCTCCTTTATCGAGCTCACACGCCTCAAGGTGCGAGAGATTGACCAGGCCAAGGCGGCGCCCCCGCCGTCCACTACAAAGGAGACATCCAAGCCTGCGTCGCAGAAGCCTGCGACCAAGCCCAAGCTCAGCGAAGAGGAGGAGACGGCCCTGCTACACACGTCACAGCTACAGGCCTTTGTGCGGCGCTCCAAGGTCCCGGCCCTGCTCTCGTATCTCAAGAGCAACGGCGTAAGCCCCGACTTTACGTTCCACCCTCCCGAAGGAAATCACCATGCTCCGACGCCTCTACACCTGGCGGCATCGCATAACTCTGCCCCCCTGGTCCTCGGCCTTCTCGTCCGCGCCGGGGCGTCTCCGCTCGTACGCAACCGCGAGTCCAGAACAGCCTTTGACCTAGCCGGTGACCGAGCGACGCGCGACGCCTTCCGCGTAGCCCGTCATGAGCTCGGCGAGTCGAAATGGAACTGGGACGAGGCCAATATCCCGCCGGCCATGAGCAAGGCCGATGCCGATGTCAGGGAAGAGCGTGACAAGGCCGAGGCTACCCGGAAGGAGGTCGATAGACGGAAGGCTGAGGAGCAGAAGTTGCGGGAGCAGGAAAAGGAACAGCCTTCTGGTGCTGCGTCAACAGGCAAAAAGAAACATAACGCCCTGGCTGCCGGGCTGGCGAAGACGCCTCAGGAGAAGAGGGAGGAGGAGGCCCGTGGGTTGACGCCTGAGATGCGTATGAAGCTAGAAAGGGAGAGGAGAGCTAGAGCTGCCGAGGCACGGATGCGGAGTATGCAAGGGCGTTGACCCCCCTCCTCTCTCTCTCTATTATCTTTATCACTACTTATAAATAATACCCTGTATTCACTTTTACAATCAGTGGAACAATCATCTTCTCTACAGATATCAATTTGCACCTGGTTGGCTATCGTAGACATACTGCCTCGAAGATGACCATCTGAGACGTTCACTCCCATGGGTCTATCTACTGTTGATAGATGTGAGATGCGTGATGAGTAGCATAGGGGTGGTGGTTCATGTGACTTGGGAAGGTGATTCTTCTTCTTCACCCGTACCCGTACACTATACCACACCGCATTGCTGGAAGAAGAGAAGAGAGAAGGAGAGAAGCGAACCCGGCTCGTCCCATCTACTCACACGAGTACACGAGTAGAGACTGGATCCTGATAATATTCGGTATCGTGCGGCATAACCCCGATGGGCCGTACCTGAAAATGGAAATAAGCCAACATCAACAACCCTTCTCTCGCCTAAAAAAAGAACAAGGAATATTACGTGGAAACCCATCGGATAGGTTACGAGTCTACGAGTTAGAGGGTGGTTTTCAGCTCTTCTCTGATCAGCCGTGATATGATCAACACGAGGCTGGTATCGATACATGATTCTGCTTTTTCTTCTTCTCCCCCCCCTGGAATAGTGCAACGGTTCATGGCCTGAAACAATAGGGTGAGGTAGATTTGGTGCGGTTAACCTTGTGTACTGCACACATGTACGTCCTGAAGAGGGAATGAAATCACTCCGTATTATTGACTCCGTATTGCTTGTAGTGGGAGATAAGTCGAGAGAAAGAGAGAGAAAGACGAGGAAACAGTAAAAAAGCTGTGTTAGTAGGCAATGTAGTAAGTATTACTCCGTAGTGGTGCCATGACTGTCAACTACCCCTGTCGTCTTCAGGTGAGAGAGAAAAAAAAACAAAGGGCTCGTGACCGAGGAGCCGACGTGTTGGTGTAGTGGTAAACGGAGTTGGGGCCAAGACTATTGCTTTTCATTTTAAATTGCATATTGATTTTTTCCCTTCCGATCACCTTCCCTCTCACCGCATCATATACTCGTAGAGCTATTGTATGAGGTGAAGGAAGATGAGATTATTTCCTTCTTGGGGGGAACTGTTGGTTTACACCTACGTGCAGCTCCGTTGTTCACCACAGCTGGCCACGGGGTCACCTTTGTATCCGAGGCCACAGCCAGCCTAGATAGATGGACGTAACAACAGAGGGCAGCAGCAGCTCATCCAACACCGGCAGAGGCTCCTCAACCAAGGAGCCGATGCCTCGCTGTGATCTGGTAGGTAATCCCCGTGTTGGCTAGATGCATGCCTGAGGCCCAAACATCCGGCGCCGGAACGACCTTTCTTCCATGTGGCATTTGGCGAGCGGTGTCACGAACAGGAACGACAATCTGGTTAATAATGATTTTGAACGGCAGAGGCGAGGAGCCGACCAGAAGTGGGATGATAATGGACAGACAGAGAGGGCTGTATCAGCCAGAGCACGAGCATACTGAAACAAAGCTAATAGGTGACCCCTGGCTTGGCAAGGTGCAAACTCCGCCACTAGAAGGAAGGAAGAAGCATTGAGGGGTGAGGAGGTTAGGTGAAGTAAACAAAGACTCGCGCAAAGGTTCAAACGATGATTCATGATTGTTCACCTGAGAATGCTGAATATGGATCGGGGGATACCTGTACCAGTAGAGAGAGAGAGATGATGTGTTGTGTGTGTGTGTGTGTGCGCCTGGGATGCAATTATCGACGACATGTACGGGTACCAGATAATACAGAGAAATACCACCGTCGTAATCTACGAGTATCACTGTATACTCGTGCAAGGTATTGATTATTATTAGCACCAAAACGGAGTACAGTAGCAGCAACGGTCGACCGGCGACGGGTGGACCTTCGGTTAGGGAGCCCGCACCTGTACATGTAGTTCTCGTCCTCGTGGCCCGTGTGATGAGCGTTGCCAATCTGTACATGGTGTTGAGCGGATACAGCTAGAAAAAAGGAAAAAGACTCCGTAATTGCACTCGATATAGAAAAGCTGGGAAACCGACAAGTCATTGGCGTCCTTGAAGCCAACAAGCTCCCCAAGACTCAATACGCTAGGGCCCCTGCCTCGACGCTCTCACGGAAAAGGCCCGGAATAGCAAAAAGGAAATCACATCTAGATAGCCGACCAGATTGTCATCTCCATCAGTCAAAGGTCAACAATATGCTTCGCACTCGCATGGGTGGCCGAAGAGCGCCACGCCTGGATGTCTAAGATTGCTCTTACGACCGTCCCCATACGGTATCTCTTGTGGATCGCGGTATCATACGGCTACAGGTACTCGTCCATTGGCGTCCTGACCTGTACAGCATCCTCGCAGCATATAGCGCCTCATTCACCGGGCCATGGTTGGGTCTTGGTCTTACCTGCCATGTGTCACCGAGAGCATCACCCGTAGCCTGTAGGGGTGACAACAGAACTAGGTGGTACCGATATCAGTTGATAAGCATAAGCGATGTGATTATCAGGAACGAGTCGTTATATCGACCCGTTTAACCTCTTGAAAGGGGGGCGGGGGGGAGGCAGACCTACGGGCTTGTCGAATGGAGAGCATCATCGGCAGTCTACAGACAAACATACGTCGTACTCCGTATGTTTATCAGCAAACAGCTGCGCCTTCTCTGGCGCCAGTCATGGCCTAAACTGGGGGAGGCTATGTTCGGCCTGCTGAGCCTTCTATAAACCTTTTCTCTCACACCCGTCGTCTCAACTGTCCTCTTTTAGCGGCCATTGGCTATACGTCGTAGAGCCCACCCCTTTGGGATACGCGGGTATTCATTCGCTTGCTGAAGCTGTGCTGCTGCCATCCAGCATTGGAGCATATTCGCTCATACCGTACTCTGTAGGGACGGATCTGATGCTTGGGATGGCGCCAAGGACAAACCCAACCAGCGAGAGGGAGTGGGAGTAGACCACGTTGAGGCATGGTGCGTTTCCGATTGCGGTGTGGATGCAGTAGGAAAAGGGCTAGACTCTCTCTACTGGGCCGTTGACGGGGAAGGAAGTGACCGGGGTGTGTATGAGAACGGCCTCTCTCGTGGCCGGAGACAGTAGAGAGAGACCTGACGAGAGAAGAAAGAGGAACAAGGGGCGGGCGCCAAAGCGAGAAGAGAGATGCAGGGGTCGAGGTCCAGGAAGGGGCGGGGGTCCAGCGTCCAGGGGCGGGTGAGTCGTTGTTCCTGCATAAGGATGGCCCATCGACGATAGTGGTTCGCACAGGCCGACTGCTGGCGTCAGGCACCTGGCGCCACTCTTTAGGGCAGTTCCAGTTACCGCCTAGTGCCCTCCCAGGCCCTACCAGGGTCGTGGAGCACTGTAAGACAACGGCCGGGGTCGCCCGGGGCCCGACCTGTACGATTGCCCGTCGATGGTATCACTGCAGGCTACAGGGCTACCAGCGGTTACCCTCGATTCTACACTGGTCTACTTGCCCCATTTGGCAATTCTCTCCCCCAGTAGCCAGACATACTTCGTACGGCGACGGTGCGCACCCGCGTGAGTCGTGAGTCCTGAGTCGTTCCTGCCTGGGCGACAGACATCATCGCTCCTCCCAACTGCGCATTCCATTCTTTGATGGAAGGAGCCTCCCCCAGAACGTACAACCCCATGTTCCACTGCATTCTCCCGAATTCCTAACTAGAGGAGCATCTGCCAACCTGCCGTCGTTCTACACCGCGACCACCTTCTCAGCCTCCATGCCTCGTGAAGCAGAACAAAACAGAACAAGAAATCTCACCGTGCTCGTATACGCTGCAGCCACTCGCATCGCTTGCACAGATAATACTCACCCATCGTCAACATATCAGCCCACCAACCTGACCGTGTACTAGTACCTGTACACCCTCTCCATGACGGTGTTAGCGGGCCTGCGACCACGGGCTCATACGGTTATTGGTAGTGGTATCCAGCACCTTGCTCATCCCGGGAGCCACCCATACAATCATTGGACGCCATGGCCTCACCTGAATGCTACATTTAATACCCCGTACTAAGGAGAAGAAGAAGAAGTGCCATATTTAGCAACCCCTGCAGTTGGTATTACCAAGCGTCACGTACCTGAGAGCATGCACCACCGTCGACGTACGGTACGAGCGAACCCGTCGACTTTCCCACCAGCCAGAGCCTATGCCAACTTTTCCCCTCGGTATCCTCGTTCGTATTACTACTACTCACTGCTACTGCCACCACGGCCGTCTCTCATGCCATCAATGCTCGTACATTATATGCAGACCCCGGCAACTACAATTACAGCCGCTGTCACTGCTGCGGAGCCGGGTGAGGTAATATTCCCCGATGTCCAACACCATCATATGTCTGGTACGATTCTATTTACAGGGCCAACGATTGATCCGTGGCATCGGGGCATGAGGCATGGGAAAGGTGTGATATCCCTGCTCGGAGAACCGGAGGCGCCAGGCTTGCTGTCAGCAGTCTCATATTATTACGCAGGTAATAGTCTACGAAGAGCCAAGTCTACCGCACTCTAGTCTCTCTTGCCGCGCCCCCGCTCTCTCAGGATACCCCTGACCGAGAGACCAAAGCGCATGGGTCAAGGCTCGGCGCTACCCCGCCAGCTGTCGATTGGACTCTTCCCACCAGTATTGCACTTCTGCCCCTCTACAAACCGATCGAGGTAGCCCAAAGAGCCTGACGGCAGACTGCCTGTCACTCTGCGCCCCTTACAGCCGCCCTCAGGTACCCTTCCGGATCGACAGGGCATTACCTCTGGTCTCTGGTGCATGGATCCACTACAAACCGTTCGACTGAAACGTAGGCTCACAATGGCCATGAAGCCGTGGAAGCACTGCCACGTTTCGACGTTTTTACTTTTGTCATGTTTTCGATCAACAGGGGCTTGCCCCCCCCCTTCTCTCTCTGCTATCTCCGGCATTACTGGATAATACAGCCAAATGGTCACTCACAAGTCACTCCTTCGCCCCTCTCTAGGAGTTTGGCCCAACTGACGTGGGTTGCATGGGCCCCCATCACTCTCCAAAGCTTTTGAGCAGGTACTATGATAGTACATATAGTATACTGCTGGTATTGATATACTATAATATTACATATAGACTATTTTACAGAGTAGTACGATACGAGCATGGGTGGGGAGGGACAAACGGTGGACAGACCCTATGCTGACCAGGGTACGTTTACGCATGGGAACAAGCCAAGAAGGAATACGATACGCGAACCAAGTTGTAGGCCATGAGGAGGAGCCATGGGACTATGGAGTAGTACGGAGCACGTTCACACGGAGTATGCAGCTCAGCATCAACCGGCACCTGAGGCCTAGACAGTGGGATAATGGGCCTTGGCCCTGTCACCCCCCCCCCCTCCCCGGTCTTGGTCGACTCTCACGCAGTTGGAAGATGGTATATAGATGGCATAGCCCGCTTCAACATCTTGACCTTTTTCTTGAAGAGCACTCTACAACAGTCGTTTCTCATTCTTCCTTCGTTCCATAACATCCTCACCAGGATAATATTCTTCCCGGTCTCAGAGTCATTCGTTTCCTCTGAGCCAACTTGTCTTTTTCTTTGAATATTCTTCCTTTCATTCTTTGAAATAATTTTTATTTTCTTCTCAACCGACGGAGAGCCAGTCTTTTCATCATGAAGAACTCCTTCGCCCTCTTGGCGGTGGCCACCGCTGTTGCCCCCGCTGCTGCTACTGTAAGTTGCCATCTTGTTAACGGGGCTTTTTCATGACATCTGCTAACAGTTTCGTGTAGTACGGTAGCTTCGGCTCCAGCTTCTACAACGCTGAGTCGTTCTCCATCCCCAGCAACTCCGACAACAAGTGCGATAGCAAGTGGAAGAGCGGTTTCGACTGGTCGGACCTCTCCACCGGTTCTTTCTCCAGCTACGGTGGCTTCGATTTCAGCGGCTGGTCCTGCGGCTCCGCTAGCTCCGGTCTCTCCGGAAAGTTTTCCCGTACCTCCAGCAAGTTCATCAGCGGAGAGTGCGGCAGCGACATCTCGACTGCCCCCTCTTTCGGCTGCAGCTCTGACAGCGAGGTCGACAAGTTCACCGTGAAGGAGTTCCAGGTCAACGTCGAGTTCGACTGCCGTCTCGAGTTCCACTACTCCATGCCCGACGGCTCCACCTGCAAGCAATCCTCCGACTGCTTCAAGGACTCGACCAACACCATCTCCAACTCCCAGTGCGGCGGTGCCAAGAAGGTCCACGTCGTCTACCCTTCTCAGCCCGATAAGCCCAAGGACAAGTGCAACGTCGAGATCCCCAAGATCGACTTTGACTGTGACGACAACACCCCCTCCACCACCGCATCTGTCTTCGTCCCTACCCCCACCACCTTCCCCGGTGTCCCTGCCACATCTCCCGATGTTCCTGCCACATCTCCCGAGGTCCCTGCTACCTCTCCCGATGTTCCTGCCACCTCTCCTGAGGTCCCTGCTACCTCTCCCGATGTTCCTGCCACCTCTCCTGAGGTCCCTGCTACCTCTCCTGAGGTCCCTGCCACCACCCCCGGCGTCCCTGCCACCACCGCTCCCGGCACCAGCGCCCCCGGCACCACTCCCGGCGGCTCCCGCCCCTCTGTTTCTCTGCCCAACAACTCCCCCGGTGTTCCCACCCCTGGTGTCCCCACCCCTGGTGTTCCCGGCACCACCACCGGCGAGACTCAGCCTGCAACCACTCCTCAGACTACTGTCCGCTTGACCACCTCGACCGTCTTCACCTCTTCCATCAAGACCATCACCTCNCCACCTCGACCGTCTTCACCTCTTCCATCAAGACCATCACCTCGTGCGCCCCCGACGTCACCAACTGCCCTGCCAGCAGCGGTACCCCCGTCGTTGTGACCGAGACCATCCCCGTCAGCACCACCGTCTGCCCCGTCACCGAGGTCATCACTCCCTCTGCCACCGCCACCGCTGGCTCCGGCTCCCCCGGCTCCGGCTCTGGTACCCCCAGCTCTGGCTCGCCCAGCTCTCCCGATGAGGAGCTCCCCTGCCCCTCTGTCGTCCCCAAGTGCCTGAACACCTGGCTCCAGGTTGTCAAGGACTGCAAGGACAACTCTGACGCCGCCTGCTACTGCCCTAACTCGGACTTTGTCGAGAAGACCTACACTTGCCTGTACGCCCACGGCGAGTCCGACGACGTCATCTCCGAGGCCGTCCAGTTCTTCCAGGGTGTCTGCGCCCCTTACGTTGAGGAGAACCCTGCCATTGTCACTGGCATTGAGACCGTCACCAGCGTCCTGACCGTCACCGGCACCCCCGTCATCTCGTCCGTGCCCTACACCACCGTCGTCCTCGAGACCACGGTGACCGAGCCTGCCGTCACCGAGGGTTCCACCATTGTTGGCAGCACCACCACCCGCGTCATCTCAACCGAGGTGACCGTCCCCCAGGTCTCCATCCCCAACCCCACCCAGGCCCAGGGCACTGCCATCCCTGTTATCGGCTCCTCGACCGCCCCCAACGGCGTCGTCGTCCCTGTCACCTCGGCAGCCTACTTCACCCCCAACGGCCCTGCCGCCACCTCCATCGGCACCATCGGTCTGCCCGCCGCCACGAACAGCAACCTCCCCGTCCCTACGGCCGGTGCTGCCCAGGTCCGCGCCGGTATGGGTCTCGGTGCCGTCGTCATGATCGCCATGGCTGCTCTCTAAGCGACTATGAAGCTTTGTTTTATCAAACGAACCTTTTCTTCAATATTTATTTCTTTACACAGTTATATACTCACGCTCATTTCCTTGTTAGTTTTTGTTCTTACAAAAAGAGACCCGACTGTCTTTGTTTTGCTCTTTATTAGATAATACTCGGAGAGAAAAGAAAAGCCAAGTTTACCACACATAATTTCGCTATTTTGGACACCCACCTTCACATCAGTTTCTGTCTTGAGTCCCTTTTTAACCCCTAGTGGGTAAAGAGGTTCTTTCAAGGACAAAGAAACTTGCATACCTTTCTTACGATCCTTACGAAACATAATTTGGTGACAAAGTCGATGGACTCGGGTTGTGGTAGATTGTTAAGGAAATTCATGGCTCTTTCCATGTCTTACTCCCTCTACCACCGGTCTTGTAATATTAATATCCAAAGTGGGAAAACACGTCCTTATAGCGCGATTTTTGTGGAAGGATTCTTTAGGAGTAGTAAAGAGAACTTTGTTATTCATCTCATTTTCATTGAAGTTGTACGGTATATTTGTCGTGGACAGCATTCATACATGCTTTACCAATCGTGCCCTTCGTTCTATAATCCAACATTTGTGTGTTCGTCTTCGTGCGGTGTAAAAAGGAAGCTTGTCAAACGATGAACACGTAGTCTACAGCTTAGCTCCCTGCTCCTTCCTCTTGGCCTTTTCTTTCTCGCGCAGCATCCTCCTCAGAATCTTACCGGAGGGACTCTTGGGGATGGCATCGATGAACTCGACCCCGCCACGGAGCCACTTGTGGTTCGCCTTGTGGTCCTCGACATGCTTCGTGATGGACTTGATGAGATCAGCATCGGGAACAGACGATGCAGAGGGATCCCGAACGACGAACGCCTTGGGCACCTCGCCGGAGCGGTCGTCGGCGACGGGGATGACGGTGCAGTCCTGCACGTGCGGGTGAGACAGCAGGTGAGCCTCGAGCTCGGCAGGGGCAACCTGGTGGCCTTTGCACTTGATGAGCTCTTTTATGCGGTCGACGATGAAGAAGTGCTCGTTGCCCTGCGAGGAGTTGCGCACGAGTACCTCGTCGCCCGTGCGGAGCCAGCGGCCGTCGTCGTGCCACACAAATGTCTCAGCGTTGGCTTTTTCGTTGTGGAGATAGCCCAGCACGACGGAAGGGGACTGCACCAGCAGCTCGCCGCGGGTCTCGTGGGTCGTCACTTCGTTGCCGTCCGTGTCGATGATCTTAGCGACGCAGCCTGGGATCAGGGAGCCAGAGGAACCGATGGAGATGTCCAGCTCGCTCGACGTGACTACCACGGGGGAGGCTTCCGTCATGCCTAAGGTTTGTCAGCGGTCGTCAATTCGATCTGAGATTTGCATTGCGAGCAAAGTGAGACCAGCCCCTGGTAGGGCCGCCGGGGGACAAACTTTTTTTTTGGGGGGGGTGTTTTGTTTTGTTTTTTTATGTATGAGAAATGATGTGTACTTACCATATCCCTGACTAACGGTCCAGCTTGGATACCGCTTCAAGACCTCCGCGACAACCTCGCTCCCCAGCGGGGCTGCGCCGCTCATGACGTGTCGCACGCTGCTCATGTCCGTCTTGTCGCACTTGTCCTTGTTGGAGAGCATGCTGATGAGGATGGGGGGTACAATGAACAGAGCCTCGATGCGGAAGCGCTGTATCGACGAGAGGAACGAGCTCAACTCGAAGCGGGGGAGGATGACAGCCTCATCTCCCCGGTACTGGCCTAACAGGCCCACGAGGGTCAGGCCATAGATATGGCTCAACGGGAGGAGACCCAGGTGGACCTGGGTTTTGATGCCCTTCTGTTTCCGTCCCACCCCGTCATAAATGCCGACCTGTATGATGTTGGCTATGACGTTGCGGTGGGACACCATGACTGCTTTCTGCGAGTAAGTCAGTATCCATTTTGCCTTACAGAGAAAGCGAGGGTGAGATTTGTAGAGAGAAGGGGGCGAGCGTGCGAGGGGAGGTATAGAATGCATACGGGAAGTCCAGATGTACCGCTCGAGTAAGAGAGAAAGGCAGTCTGACGCGCTCCCTGACCTTTTATCCACCTCAGCGGCTTGACAGGCGGGAGACTCTTTCCCTGGGCAATGAGGTCGTCGAGAGTAGAGAAGGGAACCTTGGAATCGTCAAATCCGGGGAGGGAGAGGAGAAAGACGGACGCCTCGGGGATGCCGACTGCGTTGGCGGCCTGGAGAGCCGTGTCAAGGAGCGGTAAGCAGGTGAAGACGGCCCTTGCGCCAGAAGACCTAAGCTGGTGCTCTAGCTCGGGGGCGGAGTAGGCGGCACTGGCGGGGGTGACGATGCCATTGAGACGATGGATGGCATTTGTGAATGGGATGTAGTCGATCTTGGGAAGGTTGTCAGTAAACCAATCGAAGACTTCTGCTCGCGTGTGCGGGTGTGCGCGCGTGTGTATAGTCTGCTCACCGTGTTGAGAGAAAACAGACAGACAACCCTATCCCATTCGGTGCCGTCCTCGGAGTCGATAGACAGCCGCTTTCCCAGGGCGCGCGAAAGGTAATCGACGCGTTGGACGACTTGCTGGGCGGTGTACGTCTTTCCTGTCAGACCGCAGGTGAAGGGATTCCGGGAGGACGAGAGGGCATGGCGACCGTAATTCTCAGTGTTGAGGAATTGGTCGAGGGTGATGTCGTCAGGGATGTGGGGGAGCGGGGGAACCCATGAAGGGGGGTGGAAGACCATGATGAAGGGGTGATTCAGTTTCCCGGTATCTCTGAAGATGAACAGAATAACAAAGGGATGAGATGGGACGAGAGCAATAAATAGGCAAATAACGCAGGAAGAGAAAAGGGGGGAGTGGTGGTTTGCGCACGAAGCAAGACGAGACAATCGCTTAGCAGTATTAGTACTAGGGTGAAGGAGGGCAAGTACAGCCTTCTTAAAGGGATGAGCAGAGAAGAGAGGAAGCGGTGGGACACTGTATTTACACTCGGTGCATCTTTCGATTGAGCCGAGGTGGAAAGAAATAGTAGATTGGGGTATCATATTCCATGAGCAGTCAGTGTGATTAGGTAAAGAGTGCCTCTTACTCGTTGATAGCCGACCCTGCAGTCTCTGTGCCTCGGATACCCCAGATAGATGCCATGAGGAGTCTGGGTGCCATAAGTACAGACAATACAGATAATACCCCAAGTTGGTGCCGGCGTCGGGGACTCGGATTGGATTAGGCCCAACCATGATGACCAATATTGTGGGACGCATTACACTAGCTCCGGGACTCCAGGGTGGACAAGAAAGCGGGGGTGGGGGGGAGGCTGGAAGGGCTCAGCCACTGACTCACTGGCAATCAGTGCTCTAGGGGGGCTCTTGCCTGCTCGTACCCACCTACTGTAGTGCCTGAAGAAGCTCGCCCGTTGACCCCCGTCATCGTCATTGTGCCACTGGACCCTCTCAGTGCTCGCCTCGCCTTCTCAGTGAGGAGAAAGATATGGAGACACAGCAACGCGTCTTCCCCACTTTCATACTGGGCCCAGCTTGACCAGTAAACCCGTCTATTTCCTTTTTTTAATCATCCTCTTCCCCCTCACATACACTCCCTCCAGCCCCCCCCCCCCAATAAAGAAAAAGAAAAAAAAACAAGTTCGTTGCGTCATCGAGGGGATCCAGTCACCCTCTTCAGTTCATAACGTTGTACATGCATATAGCCAAAATGCCGATGCCGAATGCCGTGAGGTTAGGAACGGTCCTGCCCACACCCAAGCTCTCACCATCGTTTTCGTTATTACTGTCCGAATCAGATGTTGCCGTCACTGTCGCCGTTGCCGCCGCTGCATCTAGAGTCTGTGTCGTCAACACACCCGTTTGACAGGCTGCATTTGATGGATCACACGATGAGACGGTGAATGTTGTCGTAACGGAACTAGTCGCCTGGGTACTGCTTGCCGTAGTAGCCGTGGTCTGCAGGGAGTCTAGAGTCAGTTTTTCTTGCTGATTCCTTGCTACAATCATTATCTTGCGGATAGCACTTACCACCGGACCTCCGGCAAAAAGACCGTCGTCCTCCTTGCAGTTGCCCGTCACACTCGGCACAGCGTCGGTCCCGGAACCCACGGCCACAATGTCTGCATCCCCACAGTTGGCCGCCTGCGCCACGTGTACCTCCTCATTGTCCCAGTCGAAGACGAAGAAGCCAGCGCGGAGAACTGTGTCCCCGAGAATCTGCTGACCCGTGGTTACTGCGATGCCAACGGCACACACGTCGGGCTGGCCGAGGTCGAGGATGAAGTCGCTCAGCGGCACGCGCACAGTCTTGCCGTTGAAGCCAAAGTCGACGCTGCCGGCGGCCTCGCGCGTCGAGCACGGCACGTAGTAGTAGCCCTGGCCGTCCTCGACGGCCCTGAGCATGGAGAGGATGGGGCGCGCCACGGCGAAGCGCAGTCGCGTGAGAGTGGTGCCCGAGTCGAGCAGGACGTTTCCGTCGGTGCCCTCAAGCTCGTAGCTCAGAGGCGTGCTGCCGTCCGCGTCGTCGGCCCCGAGCGTCATACCCAGCGTGTTCAGCCTGACGGCCAGACGACTCTCGCCGCCGAGACCCTTGATGATGGGCGTGCGCTGCAGCGATCCGATAAACTTGCTGCGGTCGATGCCGCCATACGTCACGGCGCCCTCCTGATCTACGGCGTGGCGCAGGTCCAGCGTGAAAACACGGCTCGCGATGACGCCCTGCGCCGCCATGGTGCTCAATACCAGGCTGTAGGGCAGGTCGCTGTCGAAACCCGAATTCAGGTCCGGCGCCAGGCCGAATATCCCTTGTGACTGGCCGTTGGAGCTGACCGCCACGCCAAACGTCTGATTCGTGATGGAAGCGTCCCCTATCGACAGCGTGTCGCGGTAGTATTGTATCGACACGGATGTCTGCGTCTTTGGGTCCGTCGAGTCGCCATAGTTGAGCTGCTCGCTTCCAAACGGCCCCACGGGCGGCGTCGTCGACTTGTCCGGGTCGTACTGCCCGAATGTCCTGCACTCCCTGGCCTGCGACTCGGATGGTGCTGTGCTGCAGTTGGGGTTGATCCAGAGCTCGCTGGATCCCGTGTCGACCAGGACTGTGATTGTCTGTCCGGGGGTACCGATATCGACTGCGATACGTACAAAAGTGTTAGGTATGAAGCAGGCACCACACCGTCGCTCTCGCCTCCTCCCTCCCCCCCTTCCAACCTCGACTGGACTGTGAAAAGGGAAGAACTCACGATCCATGGCGTAGAAGAATTCCTTGTTCTCCAGTACTGTCTCGACAGTGCCTCCGTCTCTCTTCGTCTTCCTGGGCCGATCCACCGTCCCCACGGGCACCTTCAGATAGCCGTTGCCGCTCACGGCTCTGGGGAAGCTGGCCGCCTCCGTAGTGGCGGGCAGCAGCGCCAAGAGTGCCGCACCCATCGACAATACCACTGTTTTCATCTCGGACGTAGATTATGCGTGTCTGTAGAGCTTTCCCTCTAGGCAGGACATGATGCAGGCACCGCGAGGGGTTTTTAAATATTCTACGGAACTGAAAATAGCAGGAGGCAACACTTGTGCCAAGAGTTTTGGTCGCCAGGGTCCAAGGAGCTAGGATGGGATCTTGTCTACTCCGTATGGGTCTTTTGGCTGAGAGAGTGTGTGTGTGGGAAAGAGGAGTACCCCTGTCGCGGCTGGGCGCTTGTTTGGAGCACCCCCCCGACTTGTCTCATCCATCCGAGGCATTGCTGATGCTCATACACGAACGGGGCAGGGCCAGGGTGTCAGAGGTCACAGGATTTGAGAAGGATGCTTAAGAACTTGTGGGTTTGCAGGGGAGAAGTCTCCAACTTTCGAGTTGCCGACCCGAGAATAACGTGTATCGTGAGAGGAAAAAAACGAATCTCCTTGTTTTGATTTTCTATTTTTACCCACCACTTCTACGATCTAGTTCAGGTAGCATCACTAGGCAAAGGGGAAGAGGAGTCTCCGACAATGTATTCGCTCCTTAGCTTTGACTGGTGGGCCGCAGGGCTTGCCAAGTCATACACCAGCAGACTCCTCTCAGCTTCTCGACTAGCAGGCCGAGCTTCAGTCCTGCGCACCTCTCTTGGACGTATAAAACGAGGGAATGACGTTTCGGCGGGAGGTTGAACGTGCGTCTCCCCATCATACATGTAGATAGACCCTTCCACTACTGTATAATACATGTACATATATACGGAGTAATTGATACCAGATGTCTGCCCTGTGCTGGCAAGACCTGGCACGCTCGATAAAGTCAATCGGTAGAGAGAAACGCTGATATTCAGATAAAGAACCGTGCATCAGATGCCATCACCATCAAATACAGGTTGCATCCAGTCCGTACCCGAACAGGTAAGCTTTTATTTTTTTCTCAAAGAAAAAACAATACAACATGGTCATCCATAGAACATACACTCTATTATAGCTTCTATAGTACATAGCACCTCCTCTCCTTTTCTTCTTCTTTATTTTCCCTTCCCAAAGGTGAGGGGAGAGAAGATCGACCGTTAGCGCTTGGCGGTCCCGGAAACCAGGAGCACGACGCTGGCCAGCTGGCGCAGGACATCCTCCCTGTTGACGTCGTGGGTGTCTTCGACCTCACCCCAGTGGCCCGACTGCCAGTCAACCTCGAGCCCGGTGGCCTTGGCGGCATCCTCGGCGCTGAAGGGCTTGGCGTCGACGGGGAAGGAGCAGGCGTTGGCGGAACCCTCGCTCCACTCGGCGATGAGCCTGACGGCGGCGATGAGGCTCTTGCCGGCGAGGACGGCCCTCTCGAGGCCGGCCACCTCCCAGGCGTCGAGGCCGGTGATCCAGCCGTGCACGACGTCGCGCACGCCCTCGGGCTGATCCCTCGGCATGAGCGAGTGGCCGTCGAGGATGGGCTCGATGCGGATGCCGGGCCACACGTTAGTCGTCAGGTACGACACCACCTCGTCGGCCGTCTGCTTCTGCACGTCGCGCAGGGACTCGCCGGCGTCGTTGCGCACGTCAAAGGGCCCCGCGGGGGGCACCCAGCACAGGATCGAGTCCGTCTCGAGGTGCCTGAGCACCATGTGGGCTACGTCGGTGCGCAGCTTGGACGACTCGGGCTTACTAGCATCGGCGTCGTCGGCCTCGATATCCAGTGCGCGGCAGACCAGGCTGGTCAGCGGGATGAGGTGCTGCTTCGTCGCCTCCTGGGCTGACGTCAGGTGGTCCCATTCCAGGGCCAGGGCCGTGGCCAGGTGCGTCTTGGTCAGGGGCAGCTTGATGATGGCCTTGGTCGACGGGTGTCGTAGCGGTCGCTGGTCCAGGAATACCTGTAGGCTGTCTGGACGGAATGCGTCAGTATGTGAGGTTACATTGTATCCCCTGCGATATGTGACGTGTCGTGTAGAAAAGAAAAAAGGGTGTTTTTTTTTTTTTCATCAGGAAAGTTGTTAAGAACAGAAGAAGATAACGTACCATCGACCTGGCGCACGTCCACGTTTGTCCAGAACCTCGGCTTCAACCCACCGCTCGCCTTGCCGTCCTTTACGTTGCGAATCTCCCGTGCCGTCTTGAGCATCTCGGCTTGTCGCCGCCGTCGCTCAACACGCTGGTACGAGTCGGCCGAGGGCGTGACCGGTGCCTCTGGGGGCGGCCCCGTGCCGACAACGGAGGCGACATTGGCCGCTCTGACACACGTCGAGTGCAGAGGGCGCATGGTGGACGCGCCGCCGCCGCCGCCATTGTGAACCAGACGCGGCAGGGTGCGTAGGGGTACACGCGCGGGGAGCTTCATTGTGCCGTTGAGGGAGGGAGCTCTTTCTTCTCTGTATGTGCTGTAGATGTGTTGATGTTCGGGCCGGGGTTGTGGCGGAGAAAACGTCTAGGAGAAGACGGGTAACAGATGTTAGCAAGGTTCGTAGGTTTTTTTCTGGCTGGGGCGGGTCTAATTTCTGGCTTGGGGGACAGGAAGGGCGAGTGACATCAATCGTGGGGGACGGACACGTCGACTGGCTCTAGAGAAGGCGGCAGAGGAGAATCACCTCGAACCAATGCTTTTACTCCTGGCTGGCGAGACAAAGGGTTCACGGCCTGGATACGCCATGGCATCATAGGACATGCCACTTACGACGACGTTGCAATAACACGTTGACTCATCTGAGCTTTTCGTATTCTCTTTCCTGTCCCTGTCAATTCTTGGGCGAGTATGGAGTATGATAGTAGCCCAGTATTATCAGTACGTAGTATTGATTAGTATTGAATTGGCTCCTAACGATATTGTCCCCGGTTCCTCTAGGCGGCCTCGTCAGTGGATGCGCAGCACAGGCGCTGTAGCTTCAATCATTTCTAGCATTGAAGCAAAGCAGCAAGCCTCAGCTTATCATTCTGGACCACCGCGAACACACGATACTCTTCCTCTCTTCCGCTGATTCAATTGACCAGATAAAAACTTAAACTGACCGGATCCAGGCACGCTCTTTTTCTTAGCATCGATCATCGGAATCCTGAGCTTTACTCGCGTATCCGAGTACCTATGTCGTTGGTGGGGCCAAGCTTCTCCTCTCAATCACGTGATGGACAGCGAGCCACTTCCAGCCAGTTGTTCCCATCCCTGAACCCGCTAAGGCGACGTGGTGATATCCTGGGCCAGGTCTCCGAACTCATTACATCGTCCACTCCCCAACGCGCCCTCGGACCTAGCTGCCCATCATGAGCTACGGCAAAAAGGACGAAGATGGCGATCTGGGCCTGGTCAAGGTAGATCGCACCCAGGTCTTCCAGGAAGGTTAGTGAATGGCACGACATACGCCGCCGCCCGTCGCCTTCAAACTTCAATCACCATCACCCCCCCACACACACACACACCCAACTAACAGACCGACTCGACAGCCCGACTCTTCAACAGCTCTCCGATCCAGCCGCGACGATGCCGCATTCTTCTGACCAAGATTGCTCTCCTCCTCTACACCGGCGAGAAGTTTCCCACCAACGAAGCCACCACCCTCTTCTTTGGCATCTCCAAGCTCTTCCAGAACAAGGATGCCAGCCTCCGCCAGATGGTCCACCTTGTCATCAAGGAGCTGGCCAACTCGGCTGAAGACATCATCATGGTCACGAGCACAATCATGAAGGACACCGGTGGCAGTACAGATGCTATCTTCCGTCCCAATGCCATCAGGGCGCTGTGCCGCATCATCGACGTTCGTTTCCCGACTGGCCCCCTTTACCCTCCGCCGCCTCCTCTCTCCGGAGAGAGAGAAAGGAGGTGAACACCGCAACTTGACCGGCTGCTGACCTGGTGATGCATGTGCGCTAGGCTACCACCGTACAATCGATCGAACGCGTCATGAAGACGGCTATTGTCGACAAGAACCCCTCGGTCTCTTCCGCCGCCCTCGTGTCCTCGTACCACCTGCTCCCCATAGCGAAGGATGTCGTCCGCCGCTGGCAGAGCGAGACGCAGGAGGCCGCCGCCTCGTCTAAGTCGTCGGGCGGATTCTCCCTCGGGTTCTCGACGTCGAGCGGCCAGATGCCCGTCAACAACTCCAACATGTCCCAGTACCATGCTATCGGTCTCCTCTATCAGATGCGCATGCACGACCGCATGGCCCTGGTCAAGATGGTCCAGCAGTTCGGAGCCGCCGGCGCCGTCAAGAGCCCCGCCGCCCTGATCATGCTCGTCCGTCTCGCCGCCCAGCTGGCCGAGGAGGACGCCTCGCTCAGGAAGCCCATGATGCAGCTGCTCGATGGTTGGTTGCGCCATAAGAGTGAGATGGTCAACTTCGAAGCTGCCAAGGCCATCTGCGACATGAGGGACGTGACCGATGAGGAGGTCAACCAGGCCGTCCACGTCCTGCAGCTGTTTCTCACCTCGCCCCGCGCCGTCACCAAGTTTGCCGCCCTGCGCATCCTGCACAACTTTGCCTCGTTCAAGCCCCACGCTGTCCTCGTCTGCAACCCGGACATTGAGCTGCTCATCTCCAACACGAATCGGTCGATTGCCACATTCGCCATCACAACGCTGCTCAAGACGGGTAACGAGGCCAGCGTTGACCGCTTGATGAAGCAGGTTTCGGGCTTCATGTCCGAGATCACGGACGAGTTCAAGATCACCATTGTCGAGGCCATCCGCACCCTGTGCCTGAAGTTCCCGAGCAAGCAGGCCGGCATGCTCACCTTCCTCAGTGGCATCCTGCGCGACGAGGGCGGCTACGACTTCAAGTGTGCCGTCGTCGAGAGCATGTTTGACCTCATCAAGTTCGTGCCCGACTCCAAGGAGGACGCCCTCGCCCATCTGTGCGAGTTCATCGAGGACTGCGAGTTCACCAAGCTGGCCGTCCGCATCCTCCACCTCATCGGTCTCGAGGGTCCCAAAACGGCCCAGCCCACAAAGTACATCCGCTACATCTACAACCGTGTGGTTCTCGAGAACGCCATTGTCCGTGCCGCCGCTGTCACCGCCCTCGCCAAATTCGGTGTCGGCCAGAAGGACGCAGAGGTCAAGAGCAGCGTCAAGGTGCTCCTCACCCGCTGCCTGGATGATGTCGACGACGAGGTCAGGGACCGTGCTGCTCTCAACCTCAAGCTCATGGCAGAGGAGGACGACGAGATGGCTCGCAACTTTGTGAAGAATGGTAAGATAAGCGTCACACATTCCTCTCCCCTCTCCTCCCCCCCCCCCCCCCCCCCCCCTCTCTCTCTCTCTCTCTCTCTCTCTCTCCCCCCCCCCCCCCCCTCCCTCCCTCTCTTTCTTCCCGTCTGTCGAGAGATTTCTTTTTATTGACCCATAACAGAATCCATGTTCTCTCTCCCCACCTTTGAGCAGGAGCTCGTCATGTACGTGACGGCCGACGACAAGTCCCTGTTCGACAAGCCCTTCGACATCAGCAAAATCCCTGTCGTTACGCGCGAGCAGGCCGACGCCGAAGACCGCACCAAGAAGCTCACGGCTACGGCCCCCACGCTCAAGGCCCCGAAGGTCGGCCCGACCAAGTCCGCCGCTACGGGCGCGGAGGCGGCGGCCTCGGCGTCGGCTCAGGCCCAGCGCTTTGCCCAGGAGCTGTCGCAGATTCCCGAGATCCACGAATTTGGCGCGGTTCTCAAGTCGTCGCCCGTCATCGAGCTGACCGAGGCCGAGACGGAGTATGTCGTGACACTGGTCAAACACATCTTCAAGAGCCACATCGTGCTGCAGTTCGAGGTCAAGAACACGCTGCCCGACACGGTCCTGGAGAATGTTTCAATCGTGGCCACGCCCTCGGAAGAGGACGAGCTCGAGGAGGCCTTCATCATGCAGGCCGACCGTCTGCCTACGGACGAGCCCGGCAAGGTGTACGTCGCGTTCCAAAAGGTCAATGGCGAGGGCTCCCTGCCCGTCAGCACCTTCTCCAACGTGCTCAAGTTCACGAGCAAGGAGATTGACCCATCGACGGGCGAACCCGAGGACACTGGCTACGACGACGAGTACGAGGTGTCCGAGTTCGACCTCTCGGGCAGCGACTACATTATCCCCACGTTTGCCAGCAACTTCAACCACCTCTGGGAGCAGGTTGGCGCTGCCGGCGAGGAGGCCGAGGAGACTCTGCAGCTCAGCGGCATGAAGAGTATTGCGGGTACGTTCTCATACCCACCCACCCCTCCTGCATTCCCCTTCAACCCTTGGTCTTGACCCCGTATACTGATTGTGGCAATGTAGATGCTACCGAGCAACTCGCCAAAGCGCTCTCCCTCCAGCCCGTCGATGGAACCGACGTCCCTATCAACCAGAACACACACACTCTCAAGCTCATGGGCAAGAGCGTGCTGGGCGGCCGCGTGGTGGCTACGGTGAGGATGGCTTTCTCGTCCAAGTCTGGCGTTACGACCAAGATCACGGCGAGGAGTGAGGAGGAGAATGTCGCTGCGTTGGTGATTGCGGCTGTGGCATAGAGAGGTAGAGAGAGAAAATAGGCAATAACCGGGCGTTGATGTTTTTTATAATGGTTGAATTGCAACACGGCTGGGTGATGAAGAAAAGAAGAAGAAAGAGTGAGGAGTGTGGTGTGAAAATGGTTCCGATACTAGTATTCATATTCGTGATGGGACGTTTCTCTAGAGATCTTGCTGCTGCCATCAACTATACGGAGCTCAAGATGGGGAAAGGAGAGACTGGGAATGCATATATTTTCTAACCTTTTTCTCAGCATAATGCGAAGAAAAGATGGGTGCCGTGAGAGAAGAGAGCAAGGTGAGGAGAGACAAAGGAAGAAGAATAATCATCAAAACTCATCCTCAATCTTGGTGACAAAATACACCGGCTCCTCATAGGGATGTACCCTTTTGTGTGCTTGTGCGTCAGTACGGGTAGGAGGAGGAGTGTTGCGATGAAGCAAGACAGAGACAAAAGTAACGCACTTCTTCAGAGCATCGACAGCCTTCCGAGCCGTGTCGCGACCAAGACACAACGTCTCGACCCGCACCTCGGGAGTCTCCTCAGCAACCCCTCGGGACCCGATGTACGGGTTGGCTCCCTCCCCGGGACGGAACTGACCCGTGCCGAGGGCGGACCAGCAGCACTCGGTGTAACCGCCTGAGCCGGGGTAGCGGCCGGCGCCGGCGGCGAAGACGGCCGTCTTGCAGGCTGCCACGGAGGCTGGGGGGGCGTAGAAGGTCAGGGTGAAGCGGGCAATGGTCGAAGCCATGGTCTGTTCTCTCTGGCGGAGTAGAGTATACTTCCTTCCCGGGCTGTTGCGATGGTGGAATGGAGGAAAGCAACTCGTAGAGTCTGAGAGAGATCTACCAAATTGTGCGGGGTCTGTTGGCGGAAACCAAAGATTTTGCGTGACTCGGCAGGTTTACGCGCGGTACAGTAGTTGGACAAGGGGAGTATACTTCATATCTTTGTGGCCAGGATACTTCGTGGTTACATAGAGTTGTATATCATGTTACGATACCACTCGCACAGTACATGTCAAGGCTCGTCGTCGTTGTTGTTTTGTTGTCAACACTGCAGATTACAGATTACTAGCAGTCATCTCATATCTGGACCAGTATACTCCGTATAGGGTTAGACAAACTAATAGCTGTCCGTAGATACTCGTAATAGTAGGCAATAGTATCATTACGTCATCATCTGCATGGGACCGTGAGTACCTGTACAGGTTGCTCCGTACAGATTACAGATTTAACATGTACCTGATTCTATACTTGTATTACTGCAATATTGCTTGACCTGCCCGGCAGCGGCTGGTAGAGACAGGATACAAGTATATGGAACCGGTCTTCTGTCTGAAGCAGCACCGTCCTTCCACCAGATAGATTCCCCATGAAGCGAGGGGGGCAAAGCTGTCGATGATGTTTGTGGGACCCAGACTGAGGCCCAATTCCAATTCCAGAATTCTTTGCAGCACCTTGCCTTCCTGCTACTGTGGATTAGCTTTGCGACGACAACGACAGCTACCATGCATCTGGTGCTAATATGAGCATGCAGAGCAGGCGGGGAAAGGGCGGGGCGAAGATGATGGCGATGCTGCAGTTGATCGGCGACGCAGTGTGTGTGCCTATGTACAGACTACAGGTAGACGACGTCTAGACCAATGATTAATGTGCTCATCCGCTCTTACCGAACCCCTCAACATACTTGGTTAGACGACACGAACATCTGAAATACCACCCAGATTTATTCAATGGCCGGGAGGGAGCGAGTAAAAAATGCTAGCAGGTAAAAAAGCTTCTCGTCCCACGATTGATTGCATCCAAGTACAGGTACAGTTCCGCAAATCCAGGTAGCACCGACAGGTACAGGTTAAGTGGAAATTGCCTAAACAGGAGGTGGCTGATGACACATCCGCCCAATCCCACACGACATTCCGTTACCCCCGGTGCTAATAAATCCATCGTAGTAGTTCCATATACCGCGCCCGCTATCGACACCGAGCCCAACCATCGGCCTCGTCTTTCCTCTCCTCTCCCCGCCCCTCTTCTCCGACCCTCGCTGCTTCCGGCCGCCAGCTCTAGTGTATATATCGCCTCTCATGTGCTAGTGGCATTCGAAACAGAACTCATATGGCTTTGCCCTTTGGCTAGGGCGTCTCCTGAATCCATCATCCCCCCACGCAGACAGCAGAGCCTTTTCCATCGGCGCGCGGAGCCTGAAGCCCACCATCACCTGCCAAAGGGGGGGGGGTCTGAAGACCGCAACGTCCTCCGATTGACTGCCGCAGCGCGCCGCGACCATCATGAACGCCATACAGCAAAAGTGCCGTCCTAAGCACCAGGTCTTGGTCCTCAAGTGCTACCCACGTGCTTCCAAGACCGCCGTCGACGTGAAGCCGAACAGTAGCGAATTGAGCTATCTGCTCTTTTACGCCACCAGCCGACGCTCCAAGATAGTCAAGGTCGGCGCTTTTCTAGAGAAGAAGACTGCCAGCGATGTCTGGCGTATGCGTATCGGGTACCTCAACCCCCTCCCCTCTTTGCCTTTTCTCCTTCCTCCTTCCTCCTCTGCCCACGTACTGACTCTCGAGCGTTGTGCAGCAATGTCCAGGTCACCCTCGGTATCCTGGCCGCACTCCTGGAGAAATCACACAAGGATGCCACCCTCATTGCACCCTGCGTCCTCAAGATCCTCGACCTTATCCTCCACTCCAAAGATATCACCATGATCGAGTCGTCCTTACTCACCTTTGAGGCCTTCTGCCGCCACCACGACAGCTCGCCCCTTTTTGGTGAACGCGAGTATTCTCGCCAGTACGAGGCCATCGTCCGGTCCTATGCGGCGTTGGCGTCCACGTCTGCGAATCCGCCAACCACCGGCGCACCCGTCAGCCGGCCCATGCACGTTCGGTGGAGGAGCGTCGGCCTCAAGGCTATCAGGAGCGTGGCCTCCTCCGAGGCCCTGGCTACCGTCACTGGCCGTCAGATCGACGTCATCATCCCCGCCATCGTCGAGAACATCTGGAACGAGAATATCGACGATGCCGGCCGCCAGCACTGGATCGAGTCCGTCCTGCACCATATGGAATCCGACGACAAGGCCGACTTGGAGAAGCAGCAGTCGCGCCGCCGCCAGAGCGCAGCCACAGCCGGCACCGTCGACGAGGGTGACGAGTCGCGCCTCGCCGACCTTTCCAGCACCGCAAACGACCTTGACAAGCACGCCGAGGAGGAGATTGGCGTCTTGGCCGCGCACTGCCTCAAGAACATCTTTGAGGTGCCGAACCGGTCGCAGATCCAGGGTGCCACCGCCTCGCTGCTCAAGTTTGTCCTCGAAAAGGTCCACATGGGCAAGTCCGTCCTTGACCTCGGAGAGCCTGGGACCCACGACAGTGGCTGGGCCATCACCCTGCTCAACACTGTCGCCAAATGGGCGCCCGTGCAGGACCGGTTCGTCATCCTTGTCGTGGCTTTGGAGACGCTGATCCGCTGCCCCGTCAGCGACGAAGGCATGGGAAAGCAGATGGTCCTGGTCGCCATGGTTGGAGCGCTCCTCAGGTCCAAGGTCAACCTCATCGGCCTGAGTGTCATGGACATCCTTCTCGGCCTCGTGAGGCAGTTGAAGAAGGTGCTCTTCCCAGCGGCCAACTCGCAACCGACCGGCGCAGCAGCCATGTCCGAAAAGAGGCCCGGTAGCGATGACAGCCTCCCTCCGCTGTCGCCGGCTTCCCTCGAGTTTCTTCGGCGCCTGGAGCAGTGTCTGGGAGACCTGGCCACGCACGTCTACTATGCTGATCAGATAACGGACATGATCGAAGCCATCATCGCTCGCATCACTCCCAGCCACTCGTCCAGCATGACGTCGACACCGCTGGGCGGGCAAGGCGAAAAGGCCGAGGCCAACGACGACTCCACTCCGGCACCCGGCACATCCGCACAGAACTTGGGTGGCGAGAAGCGCACCAGCATCGACGCCTACTTCTCCCATACCAGGGGACGCGCCTGCGGCCTGAGGGTCATCAAGGCCATCCTGCTGGTTGCTAACCCCGAGACCAAGATCAGTGGGAACCTCAAGATCTCGCGCAACCGCGTTCCGTTGGAGGTCTGGGAGGGAACGCAATGGCTCTTGCGGGACCCCGAAGGTGCGGTCCGCAAGGCGTATGTCGACGCCATCTCCACCTGGCTGGATCGCGAGACCACACCGGGTGACATGAAGGCAAAGGACGACGGTTCAAGCCGAAGTCGGGCTACGGGTGGCGGCGCCGAGCACGCCGGTGGTCGCCGCGTCGTGTCTGCTACGTCAAACCGAGACCGCATCGTCAGGAATGCGCGCACGTCGCAGTTCCTGCCTCTGCTACACATCTCCGTGTACGACAACGCCCTCCAGTTTGTCGACTACGAGGCCGACATTGCGCTCCTGCACGCCCTCCTCGCAAGGCTGGTCCTCCGCCTGGGCGTCAATGCCGCGCGCTACGGCATCCCCATGATGTACCAGCTCCAGGAAGATATCCAGGAGGTCGAGGAGCCCGCTAACAAGGTCCGTATTGCTGCCATGTGCCATGGCTACTTTTGGGTCCTCTCGGAGAAGTTCGACTTTGAATCCTCGGTCGTCGGCCGGGCTATCCTGAACGAGGTGTCGAGGAGGCGCTCCAAGGGGTTCTGGGTCGAAGGTATCGAGGTGCCGCCGCCCCCCGTCCAGACGCTGAGCCTGCCGGGACAGACGACGGCGTCGAGCCAGACGTGGGATCTGGAGACGCTGGAGAGGGAGGAGCTCTTGCCGTTTGATGACAGGATCTCCCTGGTCGAGTGCATCGCCACGCACTACTCGGAGATGAGCCTCTCGCCGCCCGGGAGCCCATCCCTGGCGCCCTCGCGGACCGCATCGGGGCCCACCCTCGGGGCTTCGATGGGCGGCGACCACGGGCAGAGCCACCAGCAGGATCTCCCCACCAGCTACCGCGAGGACATGCTCACAGAGTGGTCGCGAGACGAGACGGCCGCGACGCTGGCTTCGGCGGCCAAGGCCGAATCGCTCAACGGCTCGCGGAGCATCACCGCGGGCACCAACCGCAACAGGCTGACGATCAGCACGGCCGCCGGCGTCAACGGCAACGGCCAGGGCCTCATGGTGCCCTACGGCAGCCCGCGCAACTTCCGTCCCACGTCGGCCCGGGTGCCCGGTGAGCGCGACCGGTTCGCGTCGCCATCGTCGCGCGGCCAGGGCAAGTCGAGCATCCGCAGCGGCATAACCCCGTCCGACTCGGGGGTGACCGGAGCAGCCATCGCGTCTGTGGACCAGCTCAAGATGATTCTGTCGGGTAGCCTGTCGACGCAATCGCTAGCTATGAATGCGGGCGCGTCCGACGACAGTGACGACAGCGTCGTGAGCTACGACTACAGCCCATCCGAGGCCAGCTTCAACCCGCCCCGCAGGCCGCACACGATGGACCAGCAGCCGCAGCCGTACGTACCCACGGACGGGGATGCGGACCCAGTCTCGCCCACGACGACGACGACGACGACGGCTGGCGCCCCCGGACCCACTCCTCAGAGATCCGCATCCATGTCTCGCCAGGGACCCTTATCGTCCAACCCGCCTCACCGGCGCACGCCCACCTGGGATAACGACAATGACGAGCTCGGGAACGGAGGTGCTCCGCCGCCCGTGCCGGTCCTCCCCTCGGGTGTTGCCGGCGCTGACACGTCGGCCGCGCACGACTTTGCCCACGCAGCACCATCAGGCAAGGTGCCTCAGCGCAGGGTGAGCAGCCGCGGACGCAGCAGCGTCAGCTCGCGGCACGGAGGGGATGCGCCGTCCATTCTCATGGGCACGGAGCAGTCCGGACATGTGAGGTCCATGGACCTCCAGGATCTGCTGAGGGGTCTCGATAGCCATTCTGGTGAGGGGAGCTTGGGCAACGTTACTAAACCGCCCTATTGATCTTTCTTGCGCTCTCCTCTTCTCGACCACCTCCTCTTTCTCTCCTCTCTTCTTGACTTGTTCTGTCCATCTCTCTGCCTTTTTTATTTTGATTTTCCCCCCCAATTTTCTTTGTGTGTCTTCTGTCAAAATCTCTTGTTGAACATTCTTTTCAATGTTTTTCATTTGTTCATTCACACATACAGATGTCCCATAGGACTCTTACTCTTCCCCCCTCAAAAATATTCTTGGTACGGTTTTTTTTCTTTCGTTTTCCTATTTAGATAGAACAATAGTCTCCTCTTTTGCTTTCGTCAAATCTCCGAGAGTCTTATACGCAAAAACACACACACACACACACACACACATATATATATATATATATACACAGATAAACACCCCTTGAAGGATCAAGCCCGACGGGTACAAATATATACATGTGGTTGCTGTTGTTTGCAGGCCAGCACCCTTTCTTTTGTTCTTTATTTCTATGCTTCCATTGTCAATTCAATATGTGGTTCATCAATTTTTAGGGTGAAAAAGAGACGGGACCTTGATTGTTCCATATCATTCTCCTCCGAGGCAATGTTTAGTACATATATAACTGTACTCCGTAGTGTGGAGGTGGGTGGAACGCGTAGGAATAGACGATAAAAGTGATGATATTCATGATGCTATGCTAACTACGGAATAGCTAACAAGGTGAAGGCTGACCTGCTGGTACTGACGTAGTCCTATCTTACAAATATAACCATGATTGCTTCCTCTGAACGAAAACAGACAGCTTAAAGTCTTGTTTATGGCAACTCTGAAGGACGAAGACGTTACAGAACCTTACGCGTAGTATATAAACACGTTGGAGAGTCGATAGACACTTGGATGTAATGATACTCTCCAGGCGCAATCGATCGATTCGAAACAATGCATGTGCTGATGCTACCACTCCACACTGTAACCGTAAGGATACTGTTCCCGTCGTTTCCGAGATGTCCGCCTAATGTCAGCGTGAGCCTTGTACGGGGGGTTATATTACTCGTAGCATCCCCGAAACAGTTGCCGATAGTTCTGGCAGATCTGAAGATCTGTAAACCGCGATGCCTCCCTTACAATGGTCTAATGGTCTGATCCATGTACCCGGCAACAGGCTGCAGCCGTCCGTTCGGTCTCGTCCTACAGACAGCCTCGGCACCGTCACTGCCGCACTCGAAGCAAACGCCCTCAAGGTCCGCCCATGGGACATCGCCCCGGAAGAAGCTCGGGTGAGCTCGAGATCGTCAATCAGCCGTTGATCGACGCACGGGATGCGGTCCTTGAGGAGAAGGCCAAGGCGGTCCCGGTCGGGAAGAAGGTGGACGACCTCATCTACCCTCTGAGCGAGATCAGAAGACGAGACAGGGGCGAGGGGTCCGAGACCACCAACCGGATCGACCAAAGAGCGGTCGGGTTGAAGAAGGAGGCTGCCGAGAGCGAGGCGATCGGATCTCGGAGGACGATTGCCAGGCTCAAGGCAGATGTCACCGCCGCAGAGGAATCCGTCAGCTCTCTCCTCGAGGGAGCTTCACGAGTTTGGCTGACATTGCATCACAGACCTGGGCATCTTCCTTTCCTTCTGCCTCCTGAACTGTATGATGGTGCATCACTTCATCTGCATCGTCCGGGTTCGGCACGGTGTTTAGCAGCCTGGGAAAGCTCGTGGGCCTGGTGAGGAGGCTCTTTCAGCGCAAGTGAGATGGCACAGACGGTCATGGTTAGAAGCGCATGGAGGACTACAGCTGAGCGCTTGCCAATCATCATTACACTGCTAGAGAAGCGAAGACCGGAGAGAAACAAACGGATAGATGGAGTCTGGCCAATGGCAACAATGAAAGCCTCGATGCATACCAATCGACAGCACAGCAGCGGATGTAGCCGCCCTGACATGTTGCATGCTTCTCCAGACCGGACGGGTCTTTCCATTCGCCTCTCCTGTTTCCCGTCTCCCTCGCTCTCGCATTCTACCCCAGTGACGATATGATACCTACAGTCCAAAGACTACGGGGTCACGTTCGTATGCCACGCGGGCGCTCAACCTTTGACGGACATCTATGCATGGAAAGCCTTACAAGAACAGGTGGGAAGGTGGAACCTGGCTCTTAGTGAACCCATGATCCGACCGCGGCGCTGCTATGTTTTTTATTTTACTTACTCGTACATACTCCATAGTCCTCAGCCTACGTGCTATTAGCCCGCAGATTCACCATCGTTGCAGAAGTGCGGCCCATTGCCAGATGGTTTACAACCCCATTCACCTCGTGAATTGGCGCGGTATGGTATGGGTAATAGGTGCAGGGATTCTGCCACGCGTAGTAATCGCAAGCATCTGGAAATACAAGCTCTGTCTGTAAACCCCGGGGAAGTCGGGGTAATCGAAATTACGACATCAAAGCCAAGCTCCCGGCTGTCGCGAGTTGTTTCTATTAGGACCGACGTACCGTCATACATGCAAATGGCAGTAATACTTACTGCACTGATACTCCCGTACTCCGTACTCCGTACTCCGCATCTGTATCGGTGTCCACGCAGACTGCTCGGCTCGGCGGCATCTCGGTAGCTCAGCCCTCCCGCCAAGATGTTGATGGGAGAAAGTATCTCTGCAAACAGTGACTCGAGCTAGGATATGTAAGTCTAAGGATCCATTCTTACTAGGCTTTGAGGATACCTTGACTGCCGCCGGGCGTCCGCCCAACGCATAGTCCCTGTACTTCCCCGCGCTTTTCCTCCCCCCGTTTTCCGGGTGTTTCTCTTCTTCGTTTCCTTTCGTTTCTCTTCCCTCTCTTCCTGCAGCAGAACATGCTACTGCATGCGTAGAAGAAGACAATAAAAAAACAATGAAAACCATTACATGTATCCCCAGATCACGGGACTCCAATCTAGTCGGCATCACACCATATGTGGCTTCGCCATATGTGGCTTAGCCTTACGGACACATGGAGTGGGTATCGGTATCTGGCACGGATTTTCGTTCGGTCTTTCGTCCTGTACGCGATCCATCGCACTCCACTACCGCAGTATCGCGGAGAAGAAAAACTTGATTTAGTTTATATTTCATATTACGATGTACCGTCATATTTTTTTCTCTCTCGTCTCTCCGCGGTGGTCATCGTACAGGTAATAATATCTATCCCAATCCAATTTACCAGGTGGACCTGGAGAATGGGGTAGGGTGGATATCATCGCACCATGTGGAGGCTGCTAGAACTGGAGAAGCGGGATTTTAAGTTGAATTTAAGCTGGATGCTCGTGATACTCCGTAATGATACTCTCTGTACATGCTCGTGCATGTATCATCCCATCAGAGTGCACGGGCAATAGGCAACATTACTGTGAATCTACTCGTATATAAAAGCCAACCTACACGCGATGGCCACTTTCGCAACCAACCTTCGCCCCTTCGTGTTATCGCACACCTTCCCCCCTTCTGCCTCCCCGTGGGTCAGTTCATCATGAAGCTCTCCTCAGTTGCTGCCGCCGCCGGTCCGTTGCTGGCCAGGACCACCGTCGACTACAATTCGGCGCCGCCCAACCTGTCATCGCTGTCCAATGGCAGCCTGTACGACACCTGGAGGCCTCGTGCCCATGTGCTCCCCCCCAACGGAAAAGTCGGTGACGCTGCTGCCGGATACACGGATCCGTCAACGGGGCTCTTCCACGTGGGCTACCTGTACAGCAATGGCACGTCCGGCGCCACCACGGGTGACTTGGTGACCTACAAGGACCTCAACCCTGACGGGCAGCCCTTCATCACCGCCGGCGGCCTCAACGACCCCCTGGCTGTATTCGACGGCTGCGTGATCCCCGAGGGTCTGGGCGGACTGCCTACCCTGTTCTACACGTCCGTCAAGTTCCTACCCATCCACTGGACCATCAACTACACGCGCGGCAGCGAGACCCAGTCCCTGGCAGTCTCGTCCGACGGTGGCCGCAACTTTGACCGGGTGCCTTCGGGACCGGTGATCTCCGACCCCCCCTTCGGACTGAACGTCACCGGCTTCCGCGACCCGTACGTGTTCAAGAGCAGCAGGCTGGACGATGTCACCAACACGACCACGCCCGACTCTTGGTACACCGTCATCTCGGGCGGTGTGCACGACCAAGGTCCGGCCCTGTTCCTGTACCGCCAGACCGACCCGGAATTCCAGTACTGGGACTACCTCGGCGAATGGTGGCACGAGGCCAGCAACTCCACCTGGAACGAGGAGATTCCCTGGGCCGGCCGCTGGGGCTACAACTTTGAGGTGGCCAACATCTTTGGCCTGGATAGCAACGGTTTCAACTCGAAGGACGGTGACATATTCGTCACGCTCGGTGCCGAAGGTACGCAGGCGCCCATCCAGGAGCAGGTGTCCCAGATACGTTCCCAGCTGTGGGCCACGGGCGACATTTCGCTGGACGAGGCCACCGGCAAACCCGTGTTCACGCCCACCGCCGCTGGCTATCTCGATGCCGGGCTCTCGTCGTATGCGGCTGCCGGCAAGGATCTGCCGGCTTCGTCGGTCGCGTCCAAGAAGAGCGGGACGGTACACGACCGCTTCATCTCGTACATCTGGCTGACGGGCGATGACTTTGGAAATGCCGTCGACTTCCCCAGCGCGCAACAGAACTGGACGGGCACGCTGCTGCTGCCGCGCGAGCTGAGCGTCGGCCACATCACCAATGTTGTCGACAACGAGCTGTCCCGTGCCAAGAACACCACGTGGACGGTCAGCTCGGAGGGCAAGAACGGCCTCCTCGAGCTCTCGACGTTGGGCCAGCAGATTGCTCGCGAGCCGCTGGCCGCACTCACGTCGCCCAACACGACCAAGCATGTGACCGAGCCCGGCCGCACGGTCGAGAAGTCGGACGTCATCCCGTTCGCCAACCCCCCCGCCTCCAAGTACTACGTTCTGTCCGCCAACCTCACCTTCCCCTCGTCTGCCCGCGACACCGACCTCAAGGCCGGCTTCCAGATCCTCGCCTCGGACAAGGAATCGACCACCATCTACTACACCTTCGGCAACGAGTCCATCAGCATCGATCGTAGCAACACCAGCGCTGCAGCCCTTCCTACGGGAGGCATCTCCACCGCGACCGAGTCAGGTTACCTGCGTCTCTTCGACGTCATCCCGAACGGCGCCAAGGAGCAGCAGGTCGAGACGCTGAGACTCACCGTCGTCGTGGACGGCGGTGTGCTTGAGGTGCACGCCAATGAGCGATTTGGCCTGAGCACCTGGGCCCGCTCATGGTACGCCAACTCGACCGACATCCGTTTCTTCCAGGACGGATCCGGCTCGGTGACCTTCAGCGACGTCGAGGTCTACGAGGGCCTCTATGATGCTTGGCCCGACCGCAAGGCATAAGTGTGCGTTTCATAGCCGTGCGCTTAGTCGCGAGACGAACCCGTCATGTGTCAGGACATAATATCGGTGGAGGAGGCCATAGGAAGTGGGACACACGGGACTGATGAGGTTATATAAGTAGCCGCCTTCCTCTACGGAGGTCGAGGAAGGGGGCCAGCCATCAATACACATCCCTGACTATTAGCACCTTCACCGCTGTATCGCCATTGCTTTCTCTGTCACCTAGCAGACCATGTCACTCATCTCACCCGCTCCTGTCCCACGCAGACTCGTTGTCTGGCAAGTATCGGCTGAATATCCCATGCGCCACCAACGGTTTCCTGTGGCTGGCCATACGCGCGTAAAGAAGAGAGTTCCTCAGATAGACGCAAGGGAGAGCTGGAGATGGAAAGACCGCAACATCGGCCATCGTGACGAAGGAATAAAATGGCGCCTCATGAAAAGAATAAGGGGTAGGTGTCTTCCCGCCTGGGGAATTGGAAGCTTTCGATGCAGAGTTCCGCATTCAAGCTTAATGCGTTACCTCTCGGTGGCCCTCACCACCACCTCACGTGGGTTTTCCCATCAACTTTTCATCAACTCGCATGACCTATTTATTTCCGTCTACATGGGAAGGGCGCTCACAATGATACAGAGAAATCTATAGAACATTTAAGAGGAAAAGAGAAAAGACTTCAGGCCTTCATCTACCTGTCAAACTGTAGGCGTCGTCTCCTCATCGATCTTGATATTCCACTGCTTGACGGCATTGGTGTAGCTGGTTTTGACGGCCTCGCTGGCATACACCCTCATCTGCTTCTCATATTCGGCCGTGATTCCTGGCTTGTACCCTCCGGCATCGCGCAGCAGTTTGCCGAGCAGAGCCGAATCTCGCACGGCCGTATTGGCCCCAATACCGGCTGCGGGTGTCATCGAGTGCACCGCATCACCGATGACGGTGACACGGGGCTGGTTCTTCCACTCCGGAACACCGCTGGGCGTGGAGCATGTAATCTTCCAGAAGGCGGCCTCGTTGACAGCCATGTTCTCAAAGAGCGGCCTGAACCGAGGGTTCCAGTTCTTTGTGAGATCCTTGGCGATTTTGGCCGCCGGCTCGCCCAGAAGCGAGTAGTCGTCGTTGGGCGCACGTATCGCACCCGGATGCCCTCCCATGGTCCAGCCAAACATGAGGTTGGGATCATCTATGTCGCCCGGGCGGACGTTTGTGATGGCAAAGACGACGTTGCCGCTGCCGCGAGACTCGTCACGCAGGGAGTGTACGCCCTCGCCAAGGCCCTTGAACGCCGTCGTGGGCGCCTGGCCGTGGATGCCGCGGGCCCCCGTGTCGAAGACCTTGAGCTTGCCGTCCGAGAGCTGCCTGGCCACGCGCGAGTAGATTCCCTCACCGCCGACAAGCAACGAGCCCTCGACGGACTTGGAGCCGTCGGCAAAGATGGCAGCCACGCCGTCGTCAAGCAGCTCATAGCCCGTAACCTGCTTTGACCACTCAATGTAGTCCTCGCATCCCGAGGCAAATATCCTGCGCATGTCGCCGCGCGCGATGCCGACGACCTTGCCGTCGCGCGACCCTAGCGAACCCCCGGTGGATGGGAGCTCCGTCTGCTCTCCCGTGACGGCGTTCCACGCCGCGACGCCGACGCCGGCCGTCTTGCCGCATGCATCCCAGAACTTGTCCCAGATGGATGGTTCCAGCGTCGACTCGATGGCGTCGAGCCCCTCGGCTGACAGACGCAGACGGTACCCTTGAGCGCGGAAGACAAAGGACGCGTCGCGCTCAAAGATGCGGAAGGGGATGTTGGAGCGACGCAGGCTTTGGGCAAGCAGCAGCGACGCAATGCCAGCCCCTGAGATCAGGACCGGCTTTGTGCTTGACGTGGCCATCTGTGAAACGTGTAGAATGCGCAGAGATAGATGACAGAACTGATGATGTTGATGATCCTATGCTAACTAGCTAGGAAGCTGAAGACTCAGATGTACGCAACGGTTTGGTGCCGGACACAGCTGTGCAGGGAATGAGCTCAGTTTGAGGTGCGTCTGAGCTGAGTAGGATTCCCGGTAGAGGAACTGAGTGAATGTCCCAGGCCAGGAGAGAGAGAAATACCGATGACAGCGTTATTGAGGGCTTTGGATATATATCTAGTTGTTCTATGAGAGATTATTCATTGCTAATCACTGTCGTATTGAATTCCTGAGTCCTTGACTCCTCTCCGACCGGAACAACGTTCCTTCCGACTTCTATGTGCGTCATGTGATCTTATATGTGGGTCTAGCACTATATCTCGTGTCATCTTCAACTTGGCGCTTTTCCGACGTTGATAAGAATTAGTAAAGCAGCTTGAGCTTTTCGCGCTCCTCTCTCACTTGCGGGCAATACGATTGTGAAGTCTTGCGAGAATGACCCCGCCCCCGAGAATGGCGACATCCAGCGCGACTCAGTCAGCAGCAAACAAGGTAACTTTCCATTTACGCGGCTGTCTACGTATTACTAATACATCATGTAAGCCATGCCGTCATAGGACGGACCCGCCTATGGAACGGACCCGCCTATTGGAGCAAACAGGGTAACGGACGACGGGCATGAGGTCAGCATGAAACCGGCATCCCCTTATTCTTTATGATAATCCTGCGAAAGTGGTCCTCCATGAGCTGGGAAACATTACCAATATCCTTATGAGACCCGCTGCCGGGACCCGCTGCCGGGCGTGAAATGAGACGGCGAAGGGCGAAGATGCGGATGCCTTACGCCGTGCCTTATCATGCTCGATGGCGGCAAGAGAAGACATGACACACAAATTGATCTTGCGGTGCTCGTAGATCTCTTGCCACGGTACAGGCCCGGCCCATCTTGCCACCCGTTACTCCGTACAAGGAGGTTGCAATCACCGCAAGACCGTAAAGTTCTCATCTTCGTGAAAAAGGTCCTTTTGCCGACCCACGCATTCCTGTAGCATGGGACTGAGCCCGAATGGCAATGTGAAGGCAATGCGCAGTTGCCAGTTACATATGCACTCGTGAAGCCTTCGGGGTCAACAGCCAGTCCGACATCCGAGCTTGCTAGGAAGTCTCGCAGCTCGATAGACCAGCCATGATCATCGGAAAACCGGTCAGGGTTTCAGCTGACACCACCCGACAACTGCTCCGGTCTTCTCCCTATATGCGTCTATATCTGTATGAGAAACTTCAGTTCCGAGGATACGAGATGCGAGTAACGCTTGGCAGCCGGATGGGATAAATCAACAGGATAAAGCACCTCGCATGCAACCAACCATGGTGTACAATACCATGGTCGGCGGTGGACACGTCCGGCATGGCTCTGACGGGGGATCAGGGTGGTGCCGTTCTTCATATCGATCTCGCCGTTGTTGATGTGGAGACATGCGAGCCTATCCCAGGGAAGCGGCTGGAGATCTGGGGTATATCATCAGATACCGCTTCTCCATAGAACATGTGTGTCCTGACCTGCTGTCTAGGCTGTAACGCTGCCCGGCATTTATTCTGATGTGGCCTCCGGCGGCAACTATTATACCGACGCCCCGGAGAACACTGGCAACATCTTTCTCCGTAGTCCGCAGCTCACCGACCTGGATGGTTCAGTTGAAGGACGATATCCCCAGACCATTACAGGTATGTCCCGAGGGGCAGAGAAGTGTTTCTCAAAAAATATCGGTCGCCCCTAATCTTCTCCTAGTAGCCGCACCCAGCACATCCACACCACGCTGCGGAGAGGACAGACCGCACCATGTTCGATGTCACTGCCTCGTACGTTGGCCAGGTGTACTCTGATCAGGACTTCATTTACCAGGTTGAGACGCAATACAGCCCGTACATTTGCAACCAGCAGCCCTTCACCCTCAGCGCCGATGACTCCCTTCTTGCTGGTGGCATCGCGATCAGGGACCTTGTCGTTCAGTACACTTTCCAGGGCGAGGAGGTATCTGGCGGTATCCTTGCCTGGCTGCCCTCTGGTGTCAATGCCGCCCATGCTGCTGACGCCAGGGCTGCAGCCATCTGCCACGCCGGCGGCGGACAGAACAATGACGTGGTGGTCGTGGTGGTCGTGGTGGTCCTCGTCCGAGCTAAGTCTAGTCTCCGTTTATCCACATTGATATTCCGCAATTACCTCCGAGGATACGTCGTCACTGGACTCGGTATAAATGTTGGGTAACAGTCCCTGGACAGATATGTTTAGTTGCACCTGCATGTTGCCGATTGGTGGAAACGGACACGTATATGCAGTGTCGTAAACTTGCACAGAAGGGAGCCGACGATGCAGCATGTTTCATCTTCCTCAGCCCAGAGGCCAACTTCAAATGTAATCTCTTCTTGATGAGTTGACAGCTATGCCTCTAACTCAAGTATCAAGTTAGGAAGTCCCACGAAATCCTTGGGCATCGTGTAAGTAAAGTTCCAGAATTCGAAATCCCGTACCGTGGAGTCGGCGCCACCATATTGTCCACCATAACTCAAGCTATAGTTCTTGTCGATGTTTCCGTCGATGTCCACCGTCAGCCGCGGGATGTCACCCCACCCTGCGATGGTGGGCTTTTCTCGAAAGGTCCCGACAAGGAGGGAAAAGATTGAAGTTGCGTTGCCATAGGGGTATGTGAGGTTAAGCTTTCCAGGTGTGACGACGACGTCCAGGGCCATCTCGGTCGGATAAAGCTTGAAGAGACGTTAGCACCTCGGTCAGGAAGAGAAGAGAGGGAGGGGGGGACAGTAGAGCGTACCGAGATGAAGGAGATTTCGCGGCCAGTATCCCACTGCACGACGACGGGGTTGAAGGCCTCCTGATTCTGACCGGGACCGCCTATAACGATCTCATCATAGGATTCCGCACCGATCGTCAGGTTCTCGGATACCCAGGTGGTGATGTTCCGCGGAGTCGTATCGAACGGAGGGTAGTAGGCGCTGGCGGTAAAGGTGTGGTCCCCCTGGAACTTGCCGAGGCCAGTGGAGATATTCTTGGGGATCAATTCCTCATGCTCCTCAGCCAAGACTGCAAGAAGCGGAGCCCAGGCATAATCTGCCATGTGCGACATGACTTGGGGCTGTCGGGTTTACCTCGACACGTCAGCATCCGTCGACCTTGTCTCCACCGGCCTGTGGCAACTTACATATTTGATGAGCGATGAGTTTTCCTTCCCGACAAGCGTCCAAAACCAGAGACCCATGAGGCTGACATAACGGTTCATGTCGTAGCCGTAGGCACGATCCCAAGGGCCGGCCATGTTCTTCATACCGGGATGCCACAGCTGCGCCACCGACTCCCAGGTGTGCTGGATCATCCGCGGCCCTGCCGAGGACATGACAGATTCCTTGGGCAGGTACCTGCTCCACAGGACCAGTCCGAAAAGCGAGACTCCAGTGTAGGTTCCGGAATTGAATTCCGGGAGGGTGTTCCCACGATCAAAGAGCTCAATGATCTCCTCGGCATACTTTTCGCCGCTCTCGGTCATGTTCTCCTCATTCAGGCGGCGACCTGTCCAGCCAGAAACAAATGCTCGCATGATAGCCTTGGAGAAAAATTCACGTTAATGAGGCTTCCCAAGCTGAAGGATCCGAATCCTGCACTCACAGGGTTGCTATAAGAAGGGTAAAGGTTGTCCTCGTCGGGATCAAGATGGCCAAATCGGTATTCATCTCCTTTAGTCGAGTTATGCAGGGACTCTAGGATGAGCCCCTGGGTTCCGTTCTTGATGAGGTGGGGGAATTTCTCCATGGCCAGGATCAGGGTCGTCGCCACAAAGCCTCTCCAATTGGGATCCCATGAGCCGTAAATCTTGGGAGGGTACGCAGGCGATCCGACCAGAGGCTCCTCTGGCTCTTGCTGGTAGGTGGCATACCTGCGATTACGGTCAATTTCCATGAGTTCCATGCAGCTTCGGTCCTTCTCGTGCTGTTCCGACGTACCATTCATCTGCCGGGTTCTTGTATTGGGCTTTGATGACGTTCGTGATTATGCTTTCGGCGTTGTCTACGTCGTCGCCTTGGTTCCGTGCCAATAGACCGAGTGCGTACCAGACCGAGCTGCGGGTCTCATGTCGTAGGGCAGCGGCGCCGCTGAAATCATACAGATATGCAGCCTCGGGGTCGTAGTATTGGTCCATCCACCCCATGCTCTCCGAGAACAGCGATTGGGCATTCTCGGGAAGTGACTCTACATAGGAGGAAGCGAGGACAGTGCCGGCAAGAGGCATGAGAGCCAATGCCAATTGAGTGAAACTCGGCATCATAAGTGAGATGGCGAGCTGTTCTGTAGTAGAGTGAGCGTGAACATGGATCTAGAGTCAGATGAAATGAAAGAGTGATAGTATCTGGATCAATGGGGCGCGCAGAAAGCGGCATTATAAATGGCCCGGCTAGAAATTGGCTCCCCTCATCAGCCGGGTGTCCTACCAGTGCTCGCTTTCAATCGTGGGTACTCGTATGTATGTACTCCATCTACTACTACGCGATATTATATGCAACTAGAGTAGACAATTGAAGAAGAAGAAAAAAAGACGCTTGAGCCGGTGTAAGCGGGGTTCGGTACTACGAAACAACTCGTTCATTCAATCCCTGGATACTGGATATCAGGGCATGTAGATGGATGTACGTATCGTCAAGTCGAGGAGAATACGTACATTTCCAAAATAGCAGTACAGCACAGAAGATTGAATGGTGACAAACATGATAGCATAATCGTAAAACCACAGCAAAGGATACCATATATCTGATCCCCAGAGATACCAAGATGCCAAAGATGGATAAAAGCCCCGCGATTCATACGACATTAGGCATGGGGTAATAGATAATACGAGTTGGGTCCAGCTCAGACCGCACGTTTATACCCCTCCCGAATGGCCGTACTCAGGATAGAACAGCCGACGGACGACATGAGCTACATACGAGTTCCTTGCAACGGTGATAACCAACATGCGGGAATTGCCGCTGCCTAGATGTGGTTGCCGTCATGAGAGTCGCCCTACTCGGTAATATTATTACTTATACACCGACAAGGAAGTCCTTCCCCTTATCGAGAAATTCGGTCGCGAGATCCACCGATTCCCCGCTGTGGGCACAATCAACACACGAAGAAGATACCAGTCTTCTCATACGAGCATGACTATACGAGTAATAATATATAGCATTGAGCTGCTGAGCACGTGCAGTTATCGGCAACAATTACACGAATGTGGGGATGCAGGACAATATAGGGACCGCGCCGATGCACAGGGAGGCAGAGACACTTATCTATACCCCGTGCCGTGGTGCTCCAATGTTGCATTCTATGCGCCCATGTAACATGGACCGGATCTTGAAGCTTATCAGGTTACATCCAGGCCTTCCCACCACCTTGGAGGTCGACCGCGTCGCCAGACCTTGACTCACTTCTCATGCTCGATACTCGTTCAGTGTCGTGGAACCAGGAGGCTCTTCAACTTCTATCCTGCTTGTCGACAGGGAAGATTGGTCTCGACAGCTTCTGTTCCTTAGCTCTACTGCCTTGTACACGCCATGGACGCCTCACATGGAGTTTCCATGTCGATTCGGCAGGAGAAGTCCGACGATGTTGACCTGAAGGTGTCCGCGGATCGCGACGAGATTCGCCTGGCTGAGATGGGTAGGTTGAGATCGAGCACACGAGGAGAGAATATAGCATGCTGATGGGAGGGATGCAAACAAGGCCACACCCAGGAGCTGAAACGACATTTTAGCACCATAAGCCTCATCGGTCTGGCCTCGACGACCACCATTTCGTGGACCGGCCTGGGCCTCGGACTCATCACAGAGATCGGCGCAGGCGGTCCCGGCGCTGTCATCTACGGCTTCATCCTGGTCACCATCCTCCAATGTTTCCTGGGTGCTTCCCTGGCCGAGTTCGTCTCATCTTACCCTACGGAAGGCGGCATGTACCACTGGATTGCCGCCGTCGCACCCAAGAAGACTACCGGGATACTGAGCTTCTTCACCGGATGGTTCAGCGTTCTGGGATGTGAGTTGCCACCCACGCCCAGTCCTCCTCGACGCACATGGCAGACGGGGGCTTGCGGCTGACCATATCCATCTGCAGGGATCTTCACGACTGCCTCCACGAACCTGATCTTCGCCCAGATCGTCATGGCTCTGGTCGCAATCTACCACCAGTCGCTCGAGATCAAGGCTTGGCAGACTTTCATCGTCTACCAGGGACTCAACCTCATCACGGCGGCGGTTGTCATGTTCGGGAACAGGATCATCCCGGGCCTCAACAAATTCTCTCTCTTCTATCTCCAGATTGGCTGGCTGGTAGTCCTGGTCACGGTGGTGGCCTGCGCTCCTTCGTATCAGAGCGCCGACTTTGTCTTCAAGACCTGGATCAACAGCACCGGATGGGAAAACCAGGTGATCTGCTTCATCACCGGCCTGGTGAACCCCCTATACAGTCTGGGGGGGCTTGACGGCATCACTCACATCACTGAGGAAATGCCCAATGTAAGGAGGACCTCGCGTCAATCTGATGGGATATGTTTCTGACGCACGCCACAGCCCTCCCGCAATGCCCCAATCGCGATCGCCATCACTCTGAGCATTGCCTTCTGCACCGGTCTCTCGTACCTCGTCGCTCTCATGTTCTCAATTCAAGATTTCGACGCACTGTCCGGCACCAACACTGGGCTTCCATTGGCAGAGCTGTTTCGACAAGTCACCGGTCTAGCCGGGGGTGCCTTCGGGTTGACATTCATCCTCCTGGTGGCTCTTGGTCCCTGCGTTGTCAGCTCTCAGCTGAGCACCGGCCGCATCTTCTGGGCATTTTCACGGGACGGTGCCGTGCCCTTCTCACGCCTGTAAGTATACGCCGATATCTCCCCCCTCCTCCCCTCCCCTCTTGAGAATGTGCGAGGCTAAGGATGGATGCTACAAAGCTGGTGCCAAGTCCACCCGACGCTGAAAATCCCCCTGAACGCGCAGCTCATAGTGACGGCCATCATTGCCGCTCTCGGATGCCTGTATCTCGGGTCATCCACAGCATTCAACTCGCTCCTGGGAACGGCAGTCACGATCAACAACATCTCCTACCTGATCCCGATCCTGACCAACCTGCTAACGGGGCGGAGAAACATGCACCATGGCCACTTTCACATGAACAACACACTGGGATCGGTCATCAACACAGTTACGGTGTGCTGGCTGGTGTTTGCAGTCGTCTTCTTCTCTTTCCCATATGTCATGCCTGTAGAGCCCGACAATATGAACTACACCTGTGTCGTTGTTGGAGGACTCACAGTCCTGGTCTCAGGCTGGTGGCTCAAGGTTGGCTCAAAGTTTACAGATGTGATCCTGAAGGCCAAGGAGGAATGAGACCTGCAGGCCTTGTTTCCTGTTATCTTCATCATCTCCGGAACTCTATAATCTATGCAATTCCAGAAATGCCTAATCCAGACTGTTCGACTCTCATCTCTCTCATCTCTCTTCTTCCTTTCCAATGTTACATATCTCAACACGCTGGCATCATACATCTTGCAAAGTACCCAAAGATCATTTTCTAACAGTCGTCCTGAGGTTCTTTCCGTTGATGAAGAACGCCGAGACGAGGGCCACCGAGGCGACCGCCGATGAGGCAATGAAGGAATACCGAAAACCGTCGTAGTAGACCAACCGGGCCTTGAGCTGGACGTCAGGGGGGAGGTTGCGGAGCTCTTCGACCGAGTGCCGCACCGCGTCGATGATCTATCTGACGGTGATGAGTACGTCTTCCGAAAGCCGCCATCAGTAGGTCTTTGGGCGGATGGCCTCACCTTCCATTTATCAGGTACCCCGTCCAGAGCATCCGGAAGTCGAAGATTGAGCGTGGTTTGCACAATCGCCGAGGTAACAGAGACACCCCAGACTGTACCCAAAGATCGAATGAGATACACGGTCGAGGTAGTCGCAGCGTGCTCTGGAGGTCCAAATCATCAGTGCGTATTCTAAACCCCGCCCTGTCAGGGACGTTTCGGGCTTACCTGAGTGCTCAAAGGTGGCAAGAGAAGTGAAGAGAAGACCAGGATAGACGATTCCCTGGCCCAGGTTTGGCACGAAGATGTACGTAAAGTACTTCCAGTGGGAGTCAACAAAGCTCAAAGAAGCAACGAGCCCGATTCCCACAGCCATCAGGAAACAGCCGGTCCTGACGAGAGTGGGAAGCTTTCCCCAGCGCGACATGACGACACCAGAAATGACCCCGCCAATAGGTGTGGCAATGGAGGGGATAACCAGACGGACCCCAGCCTTGGTGGCAGAGTCCAGCAGGACAACCTGGAAGAATAGGGGAAGCATAAAGATGTACTGAATCAACTCGTCAGTATCAATCATGCGTGCCCTCAAACTGAAGAGCAGGGTCAAGGGACAAGCTTACGCCATAGACCGCGAGACCAACACAGGCATTGGAGATCTGCGTAGCGATGGGAACCTTTCCGCGCAGCAGGCGGAACGGGATGATGGGGACAGCCTTGGTCGTAACCTCGACTATCAGGAACGTGACCAAGATGATGACGCTTCCGACCAGAGACCCAACCACCCAGGGGCTGCTCCAGGGCAGCTCGTTGCCTCCGAGGCTCAGACCGAGAAGTTGGATGGAAATACCAGTGACGAGAAGCAGCGATCCCGATATGTCCACCTTCTTGTATGCGTCGAGCCAGGTCCACTGTCCGCCATTGCTACTTCCGATGAGAGAGTGAGACGGGTTCTTGATGACCGTGTAACCGAGGAACAGAGCAAAGGCAGACATTGGGACCTGAAGAAGGAAACACCACCTCCAGCCGATGGAGTCGGCAATAGAGCCGCCAAGCGATGCGCCGCAGATGGCTCCAAGGCCGTACGTTGAGTTCTGGAGGGCCTGATACATGCCCCTGTTGCGAAAGGGGATCATGTCCGAGTTGATGATTGTGGCTTTACGCTCGTTGTCAGACGCATAGGAAAGCAATGATGGAATATATCGGACGTACCCATTGTCATCAGACCGCCTCCACCAAAGCCGGTGAGAGCGCGCATGCAGTAGAGAAGGATGATGTCATTCGATAGACTGCATCCCAGGCAGCCAAGGGCAAAGGCCACGGTCGCGACGAAGAAGCAGATGCGACGGCCAAAAATGTCGGAGACACGGCCATATAGGGGTTGAAAAGCCGTGTTGGTGACGAGGTACGACGTCGTCAGCCACGAGGCCGTGTTCGTCGCGCCAAACTCGGAGCTGATGACGGCATAGGTAGAGGCGGTGATGGTGCCGTCGAAGCCTGAGAGGAAGACGTTGGACATGATGCCGAATTGGATCCAGACAAAGTGCCGGGGTAGCTTCCACTCCTCTTCTCCTCCTTCCACGTGTTGCCGATCCTCTGCACCCTCCTCCTCATCCTCCCCACGTGGGACAATCTCTCGATCCCTTTGCTGAGCCGTCAACTTGCTGCCGAGGAGGGGCTGTCGCTCCCCATTCTCGACCGCCACGGCATTCGGCCCCGCACTGCTGGTAGCAGCCGTGAGAGCACGATCCATGGTTACACCACTGCAGTATTAAACACTCGTCTTAGCAGAATTGATAATTGATGCTCGGGGGAGGGGGAGCGGGGGTCGGCAGACTAAAAACGAGTAAGACTCAACGCCAGCAATCCGGGGGAGGGAGGGGATCGGCAGCAGTCGAGTGATACAATTGAAGACTGGATATCTGTAACGGTCGTTCTTCTAAAAATGCCAAGAAAGAAAATTTTCAATCAACTCATTGCCATTACCTGCAGAGTAGGCTGCATGGAATGGCTTCCCTCGTTCGGTCCGCCATAGGAAGAGAACGGGTGCCACCCGGGCGGGTTCATGGCATGCCGCCGCCCACTTGCGACTTAACGCCAGTGCAAGCGGTGACTCAATATACATAAGATCAAGATACAAATGTGCGTCTACGTGATGCGTACATTGTCTAATTGGCCGACTGGGGGGTTCCCCGCCAAAATCACGCCTTACATGCGGAAAAAGACTCTATTGATGCCTATTCCGATTCGGGACGGCGAGTGCGGTGTAAGACGAATATCAAGCTTTTCTTTGAGCAGTTCGTGCTCTTTCGTCGGTCCCCACCCTTCCCATCTTGCATCTCTCCCCTACCTCAGTGTTGACTGAGTTTACTCGTCCTCTTCTCTTCTCTTCTTTCTTGTTTTCTTCGTCTCTGAAAGTACCGAACCATTGCATCTATTTTTATCTTCCGTTCGCCCCAGGCATCCAAGGGAAAGGGACCGATTATCCAGGGTTGGTGCGCACACCATCAGAGGTCAATGTACCCAATTGCCAACAAGAATATTCAAAATCATGGCGGGCCCTCACCTTAACTTATTCACTCTCTCTCCGTACAGGATCTGTCCATCATGATGACCGTGACCATGAGCTCAAGCAGACGCTCCGGTCTCGCGGCTTCCCTGTTCTCCGGGCTCGCCATCGCCGACTGGCAGTTCAAGTCGCGCACCGACCTGGCAGTTCCCCGCCTCAACATCACCATCCCGGCCACCGAGGAGGCCGAGAGCGGGTACATCTTCGTCGCCCCGTTGGCAGGCTACCAGGACACCCCCACGGAGCAGCACGGCGCGCGCCAGGCCAGCCCCTACATCTTCCGGGACGACGGCGACCTTATCTGGAGTGGCTACGGCTACTACAGCATCTGGCCGACCAACTTCCAGGCTGGCCGCTGGGACGGCAAGGACATACTCTACAGCAGGCCGTAGCAGCACATGGTTGTTGGCGCACGTCTCAGAGGCTGTCCTCCCCATCAACCCCGGCCAGGCTGGATCGGGCTACAACAGCTCGGACGCATGGGACTATCTCCACATCAACAGCGTGGACAAGGACCGGGCCGGCGACTACCTCGTCTCCGCCCGCGACGCCTGCGCCGTGCACAAGATCGACGGCACGGACGGCAGCATAATCTGGCGTCTCGACGGAAAAGCCAGCGACTTCTCCGTGCCCGACGACACGAAGTTCTGCTTCCAGCACGACGCCCGCTTCCTCGAGCAGCACGACGACGTCGAGGTCATGAGCCTGTACGACAACAGCGCTCATGGGACGGAGCACGGGTCGGGCTCCGAGGTGCACACGGCGCCGACGAGCAGCGGCAAGATCATCAAGGTCAACACCACGTCATGGGAGGCCGAGCTCGTCCGGGGCTTCTACCCGCCCGAGAACGATCTGCTGTCCAAGTCGCAAGGGTCCACGCGCGTGCTCCCCAACGGCAACGTAATCGTCAACTAGAGGGCTCCGAGGGTGCCGTGACGGAGTATACGGCCGACGGAACCGCGGTATTCCACGCTTACATGGACTCGGGTGACCTCGGTGTCGGCGTCGAGAACTGCCGTGGCTTCCGGCACAACTGGACTGGCATTCCCAATGAGGAGCCTGCCATCGTGGCCCTCGAGGCCGAGGTGCTTCCGGCATCTGGGCAGGCCGAGAGGATCGTCGTCGTCGAGGACGCTACGGGTACTCGGAAGCACGATGGCAGCAACTGGGACGAACACGCCATCCTCAAGCCCGTGCGTATCCAGGAGTCTCCGGAGCTCTGGATGCTGCAACGACGAGAACCTGACTATAGGGCAGTGGTCAATGCGCCCAGATGACACACACACGTGGAGATGGGTTTCATCTTCTCGAGCTGTCCCGCGTAGCCGTCCATCCTGTCTGATGGGAACGATCCGTTCTCTTTTCTTCTGCCTTATTCTAATATGCCAGCCACGTAGCATGGGCAAGAAGTGGGAGGCAGCTGCTCCAGACATTGGAAACGACGATTGGAAAAAGGCGCACGGGACACTACGACAATACATCACACCTAGCATGCTATTCCACCTCACCTCCACTTGACGATGTAATGCCCACAGGTTGGCGGCAAGGATCGGACTGGCCACCGTCTGCGTTGATGGTCAATCCTGTTCCACGAGCACACGGGATTCCAGAAGTCCCCCGTTCGTCTGCATACATAGAAACCTTCCAGCCCCGTGTGGCATCCGTAGCTCAACTGACACACGGCAACGGCGACGAGCACGTGGCGGAAGGTGGGGTTTGGTCGTAAGGGTGTCACCCTACCAGGTTAAAGCGAAAAAAAAACAAAAAAAATAAATTTTAAAAAAAAAAACGCATGGCGATGAAGAATATTTATGGATATGTCGTACTGGCAGGCGGGCATCAGCAGCTGTACCAGTAATGATACATCGACATGGGTATTAATATCAGCACAGATTGCAGCAGGTAGACGTCAAGGGATTGGAGATTGACAGGGCCGATCAATAGAACACGAGTAGGACGGTGGATTCGAGTTTCCCTCCACGCCACCTTATGACAGTGCACCTAGTCATAATATACGACGACGATGACGACGACGAAGACGTGCGCGCGCAGGCAGTGTACGCATCACGGATGGGCAGCAGATGCAGTCCATGACATCAACGGGCTGTCCCGTATGCAATGCAGCAATGATAGTAGCTAATATGCGCACCCGCTCCGTGATGTGTTGCTCGTAACATTATACAGAATTCTGGAGATGTCATCAAAAACGGTGCCGGGTTTTCCGACCCCTCTATCACGGCGTTCGTTTCGTCTCCTACAATCAAGACTCCATAAAAAAAAACCGATAAAAAAAAAACCAATACATGTGCAGATTAATATGTAAATCGCATGTGCACTCCCGCGCTAGTTTTTTTGGGTCTCACATCACAGGTCCGTACGAGTTCAGTCGATGTCGGGGAGCAAGAGCAGGAAGGAAGAAGGGTTAGAGCAAGCAGCGAAGCTGGTCACTGCTCCGCGCATCGACCATCATCACTGCAGCATCAACATGCAGCCTCCTCCCCCCTCTCCTACCTGAACGACGCCCCGGATGCAGGGTATTACCAGGGCAGGTCGAAGGATTACAAGAAGGATATCAAGTACCGACCGACCTAGGTATTAAGATGGAGTCGGTCACTCGAACGCCACCTAGGTTCGCCCCTCCTCTAGGTATCGCGGCGACCGAAATGGGCGACGGTTCTTGCCAGATCTGGGTTGGGCCGTGAAAGCACGTTGCCCGACTTACATGTCCGTACATGTTGTGATGTAGCCTGTGGGTTATGATTTCATGTACGTCGGAAGTACGGGTACATGAGGAAAATAGAGTAGTATCGCGGAGTAGGGGTAGTATTCGTTTGATAAATAAAGGTAGTCCTTGATACGACGTAGGCTTGTCTCGTCTTGTCGCAGTGCCTCTGACAAGTGACATGTTTCTCCCAAGTATTACTATTAATATTAAGCCGCAATACCGCTCACCGTGATACCGAGCGATACTACTCCGTTTTGCTTCTAGTCGTAGTATTGTCTAGCAGCACTGCTATCGTCGACTATTTCTACTATTATCTGCCACCATCTACCGTCATCTATGCTAATGAGTCAGCACTCGTACTACTCCGTTCTGAGAGTAAACCATCACGATAATCGTCCAATGTCTGCCTAGTGTTGGCACTTTCCGTACTACCAGGCAGACGGCAGGCACGAGGGCGGGGCGCTCCTTCCCTGTCAACAAGTTGGCTCAACGGGCATAGTCCGTCGCTCTCTGGTGGTCTCGATCATTCCCCTTCTTCTTCCCTTCCTCCTCATTCGTCTTGACTCGCTTCGATACTTGCTTCGAGGATGATGCCGATGCAGCAGAATCAAGGCACTGTATAGCAGACGTGCTACTCGCGACAACGGGCATCGAGATAACCCTGGCGCTTTGCATTCTCCCCAACCCTCCTCACTCACTCCCTCTATCTCTCGGCTCGTTCGACGGGAGCGTGTACTGCCTTCTCCATTCTTCTGCAGAGGGTAGAAGGAGGTCCGTGACCGAACCGGAGACCAATGTGAGTTCACTGATCCAGCGATCCTTAAGAGCCCATCACCCTTCAACCCATGGCCCATGGCCCGTTAAACCCCTCTGTGCCCTGGAGCTGGACTCTTGACTGGTTTGGCTCTGTGCTTCCCCACAGAGCTACCCGCACAGCTCCTGCACCTAACAACAGCCCCTCACTTTCTCTCTCTTTCTATCTGGACCTTGGCTGTTTTGTTTGCCGTTTCTCCTGAGATCAGGCCACGCACAGCCGCCATCCACTGCCCTTTTCTTCTTCTTCTTCTTTCTTTTTTTTCCAGCACGAGACAACACACATACGCATACATCCCTTGAACCTCCACGTGTCGCTCTCCCAACCTGCGCGGTATTACCGTTAAGCTGGCATCGCTCACAGTTTCTCACTAGGAGAGCCGACATTTGCATATTCCTTTCGACGTGCATTCGCATTCGCATTTTCTCCAGCTTACTGCAGCCCGGGTATCATTATTAGCCTGCAGCTCTCACCTCTTCTGGTATCCACCAGCAAACCACCAGCACTATCCAGGGCCGAGAGAAGTGCGTGCTGTGGTTCTGCCTCCCCTTCCACCACCCCTGGATAGCTCCCGGTCCAGGCGATAAAAAAAAAAAAAACTCGACCCTGGCCCGGCTGGCACCCATCCTCCTCCTCCGACTCGTCATTCGCTGTCGCGCGCTTTTCTCACCCCCAGGTCCTTGCTGGCCGCATGCGCATTGTTTCACCCAACATAATACCATCTGTCTGTAAATCCACATTGTATATTACGTCGTCCACTACGAGTGCGAGTACGCCTACAAGTACGAGAGTACGCTGCGCATTGTTGGCTATTTGGCCACAGAGGGTGCTCACGGTTACATCTGTCAATATTTCCTGCCTCCGTTCCCTGTCCATTTCGAGTACCTGCCGTCTGCACGAAACTCCGGATTGGACAGAGTCCTCCTCCCATCGGGAAAAGCTGTCGCATGACGCGTTCAATCACAGGCTACCTCACTCATTCGCGACATCATTCGCGCCTCTCTCATCCCTTCTCCATCGATTCCTTTCTTTGCCATTGCCAATACGAGTGCTGTCCGGCGGAAATCATCCTCTCCCGTCCTGCTGTTAGAGCCTGGTGCTCCTGCTGCTCGGACCCCGTCGCGTCACCCCGGTAAGCCGCGGGCCGATCGGTAGCTGCGTCTCTTTCTGCCACCAGGGGTCAACAACTCTGGCAGCCTCGCGCATTCGAGGCCACGCTTCAATCAACCCTCATTGTATGTTGCTGCCCAAGCTTTCTTTCCTTCCCTCTTAGCCGTCTAGAAGAGTTGAGTTGTCCTCGCCGTCCTGTCCCGACGATGCATCATCCGATTTTCATCCGCTAACGAAGCGTGCAGCACATCACAGCTCAGCTCCTGCATCAATGCCGCCCCGAGGTTACCGGTTCCAGCCCAGGTATGTGTGGAAGATGCACCACGGTGCACCCTTCTGGGAGTCCCGCGACTTATGGAGGCGCATTGCTGACCGTTTGCTACTCAGTCGTGAATTCCACGTCGTGGTGCTGGGCGCAGGTATGTTACGGTCCAAATGAAGCCGGCTGGCTCACTTGATCCCCGTTGCGTGAGCGTGAGAGCTGACACGGCATCTTCGTCGCAGGCGGTGTCGGCAAGAGTTGTCTAACTGGTGGGCAGCCCACCCCAGACCTTTGGTGTGTTCTGAGTGATATCTCTGGCTAGCTAACAGCGAAGCAGCTCAATTTGTCCACAATGAATGGATCGAGAGCTATGATCCGACCATCGAGGATTCGTACCGAACCCAGCTGCAAGTCGATGTATGTGACAACCATGCCCTGCATGGGTGAGGCGGCTCCAGAATGCGGGACGTGTATAGAGACTGAGAGACTGACCTGGTACATGTATAGGGCCGGCAAGTTGTGCTAGAGATGTGAGCTCACTCAGGCTTTACCATGCACGTGAGGATGAGAGCTAACATTCTTCCAAGCCTCGACACTGCAGGGACAGAGCAATTTGGTACGTCTTCCAAGCCGGACTTTTTGAAAGCACTGGCAGGTGCAGTGCTCATCATCTCATCTCACAGTTGCCATGCGGGATCTCTACATGAAGACCGGGCAAGGATTCCTTCTCGTCTTCAGCATCACATCATCATCATCCCTCGAGGAGCTTGCCAACCTCCGAGATGAGATCATTCGAATCAAGGATGACGAAAACGTGCCCATCGTCATTGTCGGCAACAAGGCTGATCTCGAAGAGAACCGCGCCGTGCCGAGGGCAAAGGGATTTTCGATATCGCAGCGATGGGAGGCTCCGTATTACGAATCCAGCGCACGAACAAGAAGTGAGCTTGCTCCGCCCTGCCTTATCTCTTACTGACGGTTACCCCGGTGACGAATGTGCCGCATCTCGTCTTCTGATCGTTCGGGTTTCTCTTTCTAACCTGTAAATCTCACAGCCAATGTCGATGAGGTGTTCATCGATCTGTGTCGCCAGATGCTTCGGAGGGACAATGAGAATGGAGTCGTGGACGAAGAAGAAGACTCGAGGCGCGATGGAGCGCTCAAGAAGTTCCGCCGGAAGAAGCTGAGGGATCAACAGTTGCGATGTGCCATATTGTAGGGGTGACTTCATGAGGGCAACCTCATGGTGAAGGTGGCCCTCGACAAGTGCAGCTTCGTGATTTGTCTGATGACAACGAGCCTTTCTAGGCTGAGAGATGGTGAAAACGCTCTCCAACCATGATACCACACACAAAAGTTTGTTTTGCATTTCTGCGCCGCCAGAATGTTTGGTAGACTTGCACGTTTACAGCCTGGAGACCTCACGGTTTACAGGAATCATGTCCTTTCTGCTCTTTTCCTCTTTCTTCTTCTTTTGATTACGGGTTTCGACATGATGGTTTCTGGTATCGGTTTCTTTCTGATGAGATGGCTACGAAGGCGTGAAAGGATTAGGATTGGCACAGAGTTTCGGGTGGACCTGCTTTCTCTTTTTTTTTTCTTCACATCATTCCTCATCGTATCTTCTTCTGACATCTTTGGACTCACATTTATACGATGAGAGCCACTCTGGACACCAGTTTCTCTGTCTAGGTCTAGGAAGAGGACATCATAGGGGGTTACACACACGATGATGGCGGCGTTGATAGGCAAGGGAAATGGCAAGGAAACGGAGCACTAAATAGGACAGGCTAGTATTAGTATTCTGATGCTTAATATATCGATATATAGTAAGCACATGTTTGTTATCTGGTCTGTGGCTCTCCAAGGTTCGAGAAGCGTCTCGAACCTTGGACAACCACAAAGTCTAGTGTGTGTATATATGAATGGGTGGCAGGGCTCTGGTCTGGGCTCAGATTGGGGGGGGGGGGACGATGGTAACACAATATGGTCACGATGACCGTGACTACGGTGATGGGCAGCAGAGGCAACATGGACATGATGATGGTGATGGTGACGATACCTAGCAATGGCGATGAGTGCGTGTCAAAGCATTCAGCCGTGGCCTGCTACGGCGTAGTTTTAAGGATCTATACAATGTGATATCTGGCGGTGTATTAGATTCTCGATTTGTGCTCTCCTGCCGTTTCATTTTATTCTTTCATTCACCAAGTAAGTATTATTATATTATAACTCGGCGTGCCAAGGGTTTCAACCACAGATCTTTGTCCGGCTTCTTACCCCTCCACGTCGGAGTGAGGCGGGGGATGAAGTGAGGGTGGGCGGGATTTTAGGAAGAGAGTAAGGCAATCATGCAATAACTTTTTTGTTCGAGCATGTGTTGCATCCGTCCTGGCACGGCACATGGACGTTTTTTTATATCGCTACCCCAAAACTCTTATAAGACAGACAATATTAACGGGCAGGGACCGAATACAGAGAGCACATGATGGTGTGTACCCTTGAAAAGATGGAGGCATTGTGCTAATAGCAGCTTAGTGGTCAGGAATATATAGGCTATGCGGAAAACACAACAGGTCAAGGTCAGGAGGTGAAGCACGATCAAGATATGTTAAAACTGTTAAACGAAAAGGGGAGGGGAGGGGAAGGGTGAAGTGAAAATGGTTGGGAGTCTACTCATCCGTAGGTATCTAATCAACCATCTAACATGAAGGTGTGGCATGGCCCGGGGGTGACGTTGTTGTGTTGTTGTGTGATTGTAAAAATAAAAAAAATTTAAAAATTTAAAAAAAAATTCAATGGTTCTTTTATCGTTCTTAAAAGGTGGAAGAGGGGAGGGGAGGGGGTTGGGGGGTTGGGGAGGGGCGAGAGAAAGTCGGACCGGACCAATGGGGAGTTGAAAAGTACGGTATTGAAAGTTATAGATGGATCGAAAGGAAAATCTTGCACCCCTCCACCCCCTTTAACATCTCAGTGAGGAAAGTGTATGTGTATGTGTGTGTGTGTGTCCTGGTTCATCCAGTGGAGGGAAGAAGGGGGGGGGGGGGGGGGGGGCAAGTACGGAAGACAAAGATAAGGGGAAAGGAAAAAAAAGAAAAGAGGAAGACCGGAACAGATGATGGACGAGAACAGAAACAGGGCCAAGACAAGAAGAGACGCAGGGTTGGAAAGAGAGAGAGAGAGAAGAGATGGAGAAGGAAAATCAAATCTACAACGGCATCGAAGAAAGAGTGGTAGATCGAAGTCTGAGCGGGTTTAGAACGGGGAATAGAAATATACGGAAGGAATAGCAAGTCGATTTTCTTCTCTCTGGCCGGTTTTTTTTGGGGACTTGCATACGATGAGAAAGTGGTTGCATATCGTGACTCTCTGATGTGGGCGGTCACTCCGTATTCGTACGTACTCGTGCGCATATCAAACAGTTGAGAGTAGGAAGGATGGGGAGGGGAGGGGAGGGGAGGACTGACGGGGAACAAGGCCGGGTGGGTCTTGTAAAGTCGTGTGTGTGTGTGTGTGTGTGTGTAGAGATTATAACGACAGGGTACAATATGGAAGCTTGAAGTAATAATATAAGTAAAGGGGGGGGGACAGGATATGGCCACATGGGAAAGGTGCTGTGTGTGTGTGTGTGTGTAATCTGTATTGTGTATGTGTATGCGCGTGTGTGTGTGTGTGCGCGCGTATGTGTATAAGGTGTGTGATGTGACAGTATGACCATGTCTCGATGATACTGTACAAGTGGGTCTCTTAGAATCTATTCGTGCGACATACGAGCATGTATCAGTTGTATGTAGTAGTACTACGAGTACGTACATACATGTACTCGTATTGTGGCGGTGCTTCGGTGATTTTGAAACTTAAAAGAATCAATGAAAGAGAAGGAGAAGAAGAGAGAAGAAGAGACACACCCAAAAACACCCGAGACCTAGGACTCGGATCCTACGAGTAGAGGAGGGGAGGGGGGGCCCATGAGCCCCCATGGCGAATCAACTTGAGAGACCCCTCAAAGAGTTGGCAGAGACAAAACCGACTGTCTTGACTCTTGACTGGTCAGTTGCCCTCAAGCCAAAACTAGGGTGTCCTCTTCGGAATGCCGCGTCCATGGTAAGGCGACTGATAGGCAAAAGGGCGATGTGTGTGTGTGGAGAGACAGAGAGTAGCGGCAGCAACAGCAACCGAGTATCTATTGCAAATTGCCTTTTCTAATTTCTGTATTATTCATTCGAGTCTGTATTCATCTAATTCATTGTAAGATGTGAGGAGCAGAGGTTTTAGAATATTGTTCTCTATGTCTTCCCTCTCCCTCCAACACTACGCAACTCTAGTTTGCCTCTCTCTCTCTCCTCCCGCCCTATCCTGCACGAATACGGAGACAAATGATCATGACAGAGACCCCACGAGAGTGCTTGTCCAGTGGATCCCTCCCACCCTTTATCCATTCACTCCTATGTGTGTGTATGTGTGTGTATGTGTGTGTGTGTGTGTGTGTGTGTGTCCGCGCTGCATCGTCAAGATTCACAACCCAATCCTATATCAACTGTGTACATGCGTACGCACATGTCGTAGGAACTGTCGATGCGCGCTCGACAAGTACGACACCTAATGCACTGCCAACGAACAACATCACGCCTTCTCTACCATCGTTGCAAAGTTTGCCCTTCTTCTTTCTTGCCGTGGTGGGTGGGGAACGGCAACCCACAACTTTCCATACCTCGCTCGCCCTTTGCCGCACCTGCAGGGGCCCGAGGCCAGGTCCGTCGCTGAAACCTCCCCTGTCGGTCGCATGCCGTTTGCCTTGGTCGTTGCACGTAAGCTGCAAGTACGGAGTTACCTGTAACAATATTTTGTGATTTGGTGTCGTACAGGCTTGCTTTCTTTTTTTTCTTTCTTTTT
>NW_023336190.1:902292-904082 GCF_012550715.1 Geosmithia morbida
GTGACTTGGGGGGTGGGGGGGGGGGGGGGGGCCAAGTCGATAAATTGGAGGGCAGACTGCAAGGCGTTGTTGTGGTCTTGCTCCCTTAAATGACTGTCGAATCTCTGTAGCGAAAACGGTATCCCTATCTTTCTCCTCATGCCTGTGTGTGTGTGTGTGTGTGTGTGTGTCTGGATAGGGAGACGGATAAGATGACAGGCGACGAGAAGCCAAGACCATCACGCCATTAAACTCATGTGCCGCGGTGCCTTTTGACAGGAAGCCGCCAGACATATCCCTCCCACCCGTCCTGCCGCATGTCGTGGTGGGCGGAACGTGATCCATGACTTGACAATATACAAAAGATGATCCAGGTTCGGATGGGGCCCCGGGACATCGGGGGTGGGAGGGGGGGTTAGTTTCCTTGGGAGCAGTATCTTGAAGAGGTTGAGAGTCATCTGTCATGTCTCATAGGTTGCATGTATGTCGGTTGAGGAGCAGAAAAGAAGAATAAGAGGAAATGGCTACGGCTACATGTAGATTGTTACCGGTAACAGAGCAAGAGGGGACCCAGATCAGCAAGAATCACCGACCCCCGGCTTTATGATTTTCATATCCATGGCACTGGCCCTGGCCCACCTCCAGATTGTTTCCCCCCCACCCACGCCCCCCCCCTTCCCCTCGTCTGTGCCGTATTCGCTCTCAGCCTCTACATTATCTGTCGTAGGATCTGTCGTAGGTACACACCGGGAGGGACGAAAAGAAAGAAGGTAGACAAGAAGAAGAGACTTCTCTTTCCGTCTGACGTCCCGTGTCTTGTTCGAACGGAGAGATCTGTCTCTAGTCGGGGGAAGGAGGAGGGGGGGGGAGGGGAGGTAACGCAAGGAAGGGCAATAGGGCAATAGGGGAGCGGTGACCCTCTTTGTCTCTTGGAGTCCGACCGAAGTACTTATCGCAGGACCAGCAACAGAATGAATAAATGTCGTAGTATATCACCGTCTATCATCAACCATCAACCATGTCGCCATCGTGAAGAGGCGCACCACGTGGAGGCTGATCCTCCCTCCCCCTCCCCCCCGTAGAGATTTGGGGGGGGGGGGGGCTTGTGTCCTTCTGTGTGCATTTGCCGTTCTTCCAGCAGAGTTGACTTTATCGTATGAGGCGGAAGTATATATGCCTGCCATTGCGGCCATGTTATGAATACACGCACCTGCATAGTCACGATGATGGTCCATGGCGCGAGGATCCTGTTACGGAAACCCGAGGTACGTAGGGCACTGTGACGGTGACATGTTATAGCCATCACCGTAACCGTACATGCACTCTGATTCCCATCTCGATTAAGTAGAAGCCACGGGCTATGAAGTGATGGTCTCTGATCTGTGTGGTCCGGGCGTCTGCCGCCACTTAACATTCCTCTAGCCCCGCCGCCTCGTTGCGTCCTTCTTTTTTGAGTTCTGCGCCGTCTCAGCAGGCTCTGACCAGTCACTTGATGCAGGGCCATCTCTGGCGGCCTCGAACGGAACAGTACGCTCTCGTGTGCTTGTATCGGGACGATGAGATGGGTATCTACAAGGTTTTAGGTACTCCGTACTGGTAGGTAGAGGCCATACAGACTGCAAGTCCTACTGTTCGCAATCTGTACAGACCAACCTGTCTCCCTTCTTCTTCTTCTTTTCCTCGTGGGAGACATAGCAGTGTAGATCACCCGCTGCCTGTTCCTGCTGTCCTGACTTTGGAGAGACGTCCAGATCATGCTGTTATTACATGTATGACTACTCCGTATTACTATTACTCTGTACCGATATCCT